>NC_061111.1:88601285-88615771 GCF_002878395.1 Capsicum annuum
ATACACATGTATACGATAAATATATACGTCTATAGAAAATATATACACATATATACATACTACTTTAAATAAAATATACTACAATATATATACTACATTATATACACACACTATAAATATAGTTATATACTAATTTATAAAACATATACACATGTATACGTTAAATATATACATCTATAGAAGATATAGACATATATGCGTATCATTCAATATATATGTACTACTTTAAATAAAATATACTACAATATATATATATATACTACAATATATACACACACTATATATATAGTTATACACTAATTTATAAAACATATACACATGTATACGTTAAATATATACGTCAATAGAAGATATATACGCATTTATACGTACCATTCAATAAATACATACTACTTTAAATAAAATATACTATAATATTTATACTACAATATATACACACACTATATATATAGTTATATACTAATTTATAAAACATATACACATGTATACGTTAAATATATACATCTACAGAAGATATATACACATATATATGTACCAATCAATATATACGTCCTACTTTAAATAAAATATACTACAATATATACACACACTATAGATATAGTTATATACTAATTTATAAAATATATGCACATGTATACGTTAAATATATACGTCTCTAGAAGATATAGACATATATACGTACCATTCAATAATACGTACTACTTTATACTAAATATAATACAATATATATATACTGCAATATATATACACACACTGTATATATAGTTATATACTAATTATAAAACATATACACATGTATACGTAAAACATATACGTCAATAGAAGATAAATACACATTTATACTTACCATTCAATAAATAAATACTACTTTAAATAAAATATACTATAATATATATACTACAATAGATACACACACTATATATCTATAGTTATAAACTAATTTATAAAACATATACACATGTATACATTAAATATATACATCTATAGAAGATATATACACATATATATGTACCAATCAATATATACGTCCTACTTTAAATAAAATATACTACAATATATATACTACAATATATACACACACTATAGATATAGTTATATACTAATTTATAAAATATATGCACATGTATACGTTAAATATATACGTCTCTAGAAGATATAGACATATATACGTACCATTCAATATATACGTACTACTTTATATAAAATATACTACAATATATATATACTGCAATATATACACACACTGTATATATAGTTATATACTAATTTATAAAACATATACACATGTATACGTAAAACATATACGTCAATAGAAGATATATACACATATATACGTACCATTCAATAAATACATACTACTTTAAATAAAATATACTATAATATACATACTACAATATATACACACACTATATATATATAGTTATATACTAATTTATAAAACATATACACATGTATACATTAAATATATACATCTATAGAAGATATATACACATATATATGTACCATTCAATATATACGTCCAATTTAAATAAAATATACTACAATATATATACTACAATATATACACACACTATATATATAGTTATATACTAATTTATTAAATATATGCACATGTATACGTTAAATATATACGTCTCTAGAAGATATAGACATATATACGTACCATTCAATATATACGTACTACTTTAAATTAAATATACTAAAATATATATATACTGCAATATATACACACACTGTATATATATTTATACACTAATTTATAAAACATATACACATGTATACGTTAAATATATACGTCTATAGAAGATATATACAAATATATACTTATCATTCAATATATTTGTACTACTTTCAATAAAATATACTACAATATATATACTACAATATATTCACACACTATATATAGAGTTATATACTAATTTATAAAACATATACATATGTATACATTAAATATATATGTCTATAGAAGATATATACACATATATACATACCATTCAATAGATACATACTACTTTAAATAAAATATATTACAATATATATACTACAATATATATACATACTATATATAGTTATATACTAATTTATAAAACATATACCCATGTATACGTTAAATATATACGTCTATAGAAGATATAGACACATATATATGTATCATTCAATATATACGTTCTACTTTAAATAAAATATACTACAATATATATATATATATACTACAATATGTACACACACACTATATACAGTTATACACTAATTTATAAAATATATACACATGTATACGTTAAATATATATGTCTATAGAAGATATATACACATATATACGTACCATTCAATATATACGTACTACTTTACGTACCATTCGATATATACGTACTATTTTAAATCAAATTTACTACTATATATATACTACAATATATACACACACTATATATATAGTTATATACTAATTTATAAAACACATACACATATATACGTCTATAGAAGATATATACACATATATGTGTATCATTCAATATATACGTACACATATAAAATATATGTACTTCTTTAACTAAAGCATATGCTACTTAATATAATAAATTAATAATACTTTATAGTAAATTAGTCCGTTTGTTTATTTTAAAAAAAAAAATTAATCGGGCTAGTTAACCAGTGGGCCTGGACCGGGCTTGGTTCGGGCCGGGTTAACCGAGCCCAAAACCAAAAATAAACCGGCCAGGGACCCGGTACCCTACAGCCCATGGGCTGATCGATCCGGGTCAAACCAGGCTATTTTTTGTAAGTGGGTCGGGTCGGGCTAGGTCAGTTCGGCCCGTTTGACAGGTATAGTCGTAGCAGTGGTGAGTCGTTATATTTCGAGGACAGACTATATTTATTTTCATGATTTCAGTTCAGTAGTTAGATGGAGTTAGTTGGGGCCTGTCCCATCAACTCTTATTCAGTCAGGTTTAGAGGCTTTCAGATATTTCAGACAGTCAGTCAGTTTATTTTTATTTTATAAGTTTCAGACAGTTATTTTCAGATAGTTGTTTTCTAGATTTATGATACAAAAATGTTTTAGTATTTAAAACCTTATGGCATCTTCAGATATTCCACCTTTATTATTTTTTTATTATTATTCAGTGCTCACAGTAGGTACCAGCTCATGGGTTGGCTTGTGGTCCCTCGGGACTGTAAGCACCGTGTGGCACCCAGGTGTATCTCGGAATGTGACATCTAGGATTATGGGGTAATAAGTGGACGCTTGAATCCTGTGAAATAACAATTTTTTATTTCATCACTTCACTTTACATATGTAACTTTACATGTAGTGGCAATTTTTTTATATTTTATAATAATTACGCTTGAATATCCATGTGCTCAACAAAACCAAACCAGTAGCAAATCCAAATACACCACCATAAAAATTTTAGCAATTAGGCTTGAATGTCTATGTGCCCAACAACACCAAACAAATAGCAATAACGCCAATAATATAGTATCTTCTTGCTCGATTTGGTTTCTCTTCAAAGTCTTGTCTTTCTTCAACAAACCCCAAATTACATGATTTGATTGTGAAGGGTATCGTTCTTCATACCAATCAAAGTAATCACATCCACCCAATTTCTATAAAAACAAGATCATAATTACAAAACAATTATAAGTCAATAATTAATCAACTAATTAAATAAAAAATTACCTTTGAAAACTTACAAGTAATAAACCTACGATCTAAATTTTGTTGAGTCCAAGAAGTCTTCAATAGATCTTCATGACCACACTTACAATATCAAAAATCTTTATCATAAAAAATAATAAAAGATGAGCTCGACATTGTCAAGCTCGGTTGGAGAAATGAAAAAAATATGTGGAAAAATCAAAGATAAATAATTTAAAGAATTTGGATAGAGAAAAAAGATGATGAAGAAGAAGATTTGAGAATTTAAAGTTAAATTTTAGGAAGAAGATGATCGTTAGGGGCAAAATTAGGGTTAGAGTTAAGGTTAAATTTAAGAGGAAAAATAACCGTTGGGGACCAAATTAGACGTCAAGTCAGCAACAATAAGGGTTTAACAAGCCTTGGTTGCGTGAACTATACGCAAACTGCCAAAGTGAAATATCGCTACAACTTTAGATGCCTATCAATGGGTTCCGCCTTTTTTTATTTCAAGTCACTTCACTTTACATGTAGTGATAATTTTTTATGTCTAAAGAAACTTGAATTTTTTATAATGCAAAAGATTATCTATATGTTATAACAGATATTCTACCTGTTCTGACAGATAGCCAATCTGTTACAGTAGGTTGGTCATCTGTTGCATTATGTTGATGTTTCTATCTAAGTCTATCTGTTGAAATATTAGGATGACCTGTTTGATAATTTTCAACATATTACCTACATGTTGCAATATATGTCTAAATTTGTTTGATATTTTCTAAGAAATGCATCGTCTGTTACAACAAATAGCTTATCTGTTACAATATTTGAATCTAATATTCCGTTTAATTAATAAGTTCAAATCTAACGATAAAATAAAATAAATTGGAGCCTTCAAAAATTACATGAAATAAATCAACAAATAAATGAAATGTAAAAAAATTATTATGGGTACAGATTCTCAACAACTAAATCAACAATTTAAGTTTTGATGCCAACAAATCCTAACTAGGGGTGAAGTTATTACTTTGACAGACTCAAGCTATAAAAATCTACTCAATATAGACAAGTTATTCTTCATCCGGTGCTATGGACTTTGGCTTTGATCGTCGTGGATCTTTAATGTCGCTTGTGTACAGTTTCTACGCTTTTGCTTCTTCGAATTTCAATAAAAATAGTAGCATATTGTCAATGTTGTTCAGTAGTAGCTTCTATACTGACATCAGCCTGGAAATCCAAAAATGGTCAATTCTAATCACAATTACAAAAAAATAGAAAAGGATAACTCAAGATCTATTTTAGCAAATCAAACAGGTCATCCACCTATTTTAAATTATCCCAAACATATTATATTTTTTTGCAACAGATGGATAAACTGTTGGGATAAATTATAACATGAGGAAGACCTATATGATAATTTCTAAAAGATGAATCATCTGTTGCAACATATGACTCATCTGTTTGGAAAAACTGAAATGATAGAAAGTCTTGATTTAATTTGTCCCAATAGATGACCCATCTATTGCAGAAGATTTGTCATCTGTTGGTATAAATAAAAATGGTACATAAAGCTGTTTGATTAGCCAAAACAAATGAGATATATGTTCTAATCGATATTGTATCTAATGCAACAGGTTAGTCAACTGTTGCAACAAATGTATATATCTATATGATAATTTTCAATATATATGTTATCTGTTGAAACAGATATGTGTCTATTTGTTAGTTCGAACTGGTGATATATATTCACCTTCTTTAGCTCATGTTTCTCTCCTGTGGCCTTGTACATTACTCAATAGTGCAACACACGGACAGAGGAGTTGCAATTTTACTTTTTTATATGCTTGATAATGCCTTGGAAATTACTTTCCTTCCTCTCTTAGCCTTAATCTCTAATAGAGTGGATGGATATAAAATCCTCTTTGATGGAATGACACCTCTTGTAGATTTCAATTCCTTTATAGAAACAGTTAATGCATTAATAGTATTAATCACTACATCATGTTTCTCCTTGCAGTCTTGACATTTGCATGCAGAACATTCTCCAGGAGAGGCAAAATCTGTATAACCAGTATGATCATAATCATAATGGTTTGTTCAAAAACTATAAAAGGAGCATCATTAGCACCAACAGCAGCACCATTACCACCACCAACAACTCTATCACCGCTAAGACCATCAACAACAACAAGCATACCCTCAAAAATTATTTTTCTTATGATGGTTGTTGCTCCAAACAATTCCATTTTTATTCTGTCAATGACCTTAGGGTACGATAAAGTTTGCACAGACTATAAAGTAAGAAAAAATGGCATCTTCAACTCTCGATTGGTCGGAACAAGCGACGGATGCACAATCTAACATAAATCAATACATATTATATTAGAATGATGATCAGATCATTAAAAAAATCATTAATTAAAATAAAAACTTAATTAGAATTAGACTTACTACTTTCTTCGGGGGGTTGAAGAGATCAAAATTTTTTTGTATTTTTATCAGTTTTGGCCGACAAACATCTTAGAATTCTTAGATAGGAAACTTCTTCCTGGTAGTTCACATATTGTATCAAATAAGGAATGACTTCAAACGCCCAAGCCTATAAAATAACACCAAGAAATCAAAACCATTATTGAATAAAAAAAGAATCATATTATAATAAAATAAACATTTACCTTGAAATCCCATGGAAAGCCATATAAGTTGACTGTCTTTAGTGTTAACGGAGTCAACAAATATTTGATAGTCATTTTGAAGCTTTCATAACCCTAAGGATAGTTGTTAAATGCCTCAAGATCCTTGGAGAGCTTTATCAAACCAAGTGGTATGTTGTTGTTAACATCTCTCGCCCAAAGAATATTATGTACAAACCAAACCAAGCACAATGATTGTTTGTGCTTCTTTGAAATTTTTTTACCTTTTAACACTTCTATCAAATTTTTATTTTTAAAGCTTGGGCCAACAATGCACACCAGTTCATCATGATCACTCATTTTGCCTTTGCCTTGTTTGGGTGTACAGGGTGCTTTTTTGGGTTAGAATAGGTATAAATTGAGAAGGAGATGGAGGATAATATTTTAGTCCAGTAACTATGGCAAAGCTAGAGTAGGTATAACTTGAGAAAGAGATGGAGGATAACATTTTAGTCTAATAACTATGGCAAACTTCTTCCAACCAAAACAAACAGGTATGTCATGGTAATTTATCCACACCTCATCCATCTTATCTTTATTTTAATACATAAACCTACTCTTGAGAAGATCATATACCATTTTTATTTGGAAACAAGAACTATTGTCCTTCGACAAATCAAGATATTGCCCAAAGCAGTTGTCCTTGAAATAAGCATCTAATTTTTATTCTCGAAGTATTTTTCTGAAGGTGCTGAAAGATTTTCCCATGGCCGACTTAATCATGAAATCACCCATTAAATCTGTGGCACTATCGCACTGTAATTTAATAGGATAACGATCAATGTTAAAGGTTTTGACCAACTTTTTGGTGGAAAGGATATTAGCATTTGGATCATCTCTTTTGAAATATTTCTCCTCCCCATCTTCATTAAATTTTTCTCCTGATTGAGATAACATTTGTATAGCAAGCTCATAGAGTGGTGGATATAGCCTAGCTACTTCATTTGCTCCTTTACTTGGACTTTTAGGAGCCATATAATCTAAAAATAACAGGAACATAAAATAGATTATAATTGAATAATGCATTATTTAAAAAGGATAACAGTATATCTAACATGTACAATAGTAAAATAATAGTTCCAGTAGATCACTCATCTGTTGCACCAGATAGGTTATCTGTTGCAACTTATAACCAACCTGTTGTAGCGGATGATTAATCCATTGGAAACAATAAAAACCGATCACTCATCTGTTGCACCAAGTAGGTTATCTATTACAACTTATAACTAACCTATTACATTGGATGAGTAACCCATTAGAAATAACAAAAAAAGATCACTCATCTGTTGCACCAAGTAGTTTATTTGTTACAACTTACTACTCTCCCTCTTATATAGTAGACTAATCTCTATGTTGTATTTAGAGATGGGCTGTACATGTTTATTTATTTAGTATTAGGCTCTGTATTCTTATTGTATTAGAAGCTCTTGTACTAACTTCATCAGGTCTTGGGATTTCTTTATATATATATTAATCTTTTTATTATATTTATTTCGTTGTTTTTATTCATTTCTCTTGAGAGTCTGTTACTAGTAGTTTCGGACTACAGATTGACTTACCTACTGATGGGTTATAGTAAATGTCATCATAACCTTTGAAATTTGATCGGGACACATGCATGCTAAAGGGAGAAGTGCAACTGCAGTGGTATATAGAATGTTTTTTGCTGGATGCATATATGTCATTTAGGAGAATGAAATCACAGAGTGTTTCAAAAACAGAGATTGTCAGTTCAGTTGATAGTCTGGTAAAACATGTGATACAAGACATTCATTAATGGGAGAACGAAGCCACAGTTAGCGAGATTTTTAGAAAAGTCAAATTTTTATCCATATCTATAGAAGGAAATAGATGTTGAGAAGTTTCTGCAATATTAGGGTTGTGTCTAATCTGAATTTTACTTGCTTCTTTGTACGTAATCCTTTTTATATAATAAAAATCTTTATTTGCCATATATAATAAGGAGTTGTTCGCAAACACGGTGTGCATGCAGAATATTAATTCACTTAATCGGTGAAATAACCTTCATCGTACCAATAGTATGGATCATCATCATTATCCACAGAATAGTCATGAATAGACCATTGTTCTTGAACAAGATGATCTATAATTTTTTGAAGAATTTTTTCTTGTAAATCATTATTTAATTTTATCACCTTTAAAATAGTGATTAAAGTTTTTTCATCTAAGAAAAATGTATAATAACTCATTAGGCAGTATAAAGAATAAATTTCTTTATCAAAACCTTGTAACTTTGACACTGCAAAATCCGTATTTCTTTTAGATTATAAGCTTTGTCCAGAGTGTCAATAATTTTATTTTTAATCTGTAAATTTCAGAAATATTTGAAGTATTTTTAAACGATAGACTTTCTGATTGTATTTTGTTAACATTGTTATATCTCGGTTAAGAGTTCCTATAATTGTTTTGGATTTCCAAAACCTTTGTCTAAGTCTTTTTAATTGTGGTTGTACCACTCTCATGCTGATAAGTATAAACAATTCATAATTTAATATTCCCTATAGGTACTTAGTAATATATAATATGTATGAGTGCATAAGGTAGATATGAAGATAATTTTTTCTTATACTAATATGTTCATAAATGATAGAGTTTATGTATATACCTTTTGACTTTCTTTTATATTGGTTGTATCAACACTGTGGTGTTTCTCCTTCCGGCTATGAAGAACTATTTAGCCTATTGCGACTCACTGTCTGAGGCTACCGTTTCATTCTTCCTCCGTCGAGGCTGAAGATCGCAACCTTCATTTTTCACCAACATATAAGATTATAAAAAGGTATACAAACAAACTTATTTTATTTCATGAATATATTACAACATAGAAAAAAACTTTAGTCAGATTTTCCGCATACTCACATACAAATTATTTGTTACTTTTCCCTGATGGGAGAAGTGTTTTTCACTCATTCATATAGAAGATACCTAACATTTTCTAAGAAACAAATATTCAAAGGAATGTAGTCTACCTTCTGTGAATTTCTATCTCTCCTTTTATAGACACAAGGAGGGGTAGAATTATAATATTTGTTTTCTTCAGGGTCATCCCTTTAAAAGCCTTTATTTCTCTTCTAGTCCTTTATCAGGATAAGAGATAAGATTCTTCTCCTTTCTGATTGTCTGCTTTTGGACAGTGGGGTCCAGTCTTTTTTATCATTTTGTCGTCTGGTGCCGACGATTATGTTGACATAAGGGCTTTTGCTATACGTCTTTTCTTCTATTGCTGGATACTCTTTACAGTTGTAAATTACATTTCTTCTAACATTAATGATCTTTCTCCATCATTTCTTTTGAGATGTCCATGTTCTAGGAATTTACATGCCATGGTCCAGGTTTCTGGAGTAGCTGGGAATTGGTGTGTTTCGTACTCAGTGACTTTGACCCTTAATATGACTGATTTTGATTTTCCTTTGGTCATTAAAATCTAGTTTGTATCCCAGTTAAGGACTTTATAATTTTCATCGTATTTATTTTTAAGGATGTTATATGAAACCTTCATCCCGAAAGCTAATCTGGTTTGGATCCACTTTTTATTAAAATAGGAAATCTTTTATCAACTCCTGTTACGATGATATTAAAGTCTCTTAATTTTTCCATTGTTATATAGTTAAATGTGGGGAAATATAATTGATCATTTTACGATTCCATTGCAATGTTGTAGAATCTGTAATAGATGTTTCCTTTTCGACATAATTTCAGATTGAACTAGTAAAATGTATTGACAGTCCTTCTAATTTAGATAGATTTGGCTTGGAATAAACATGGTCTAAATAACTGAATTCAAATAATTTTGCTGTGAAACCAGCTGATCCTCCTAGGAAGATAGAAATCCTTGAATCTAAACTTTTTGTTTCAATGACTCCAAAAGCTTCTCCACAGATTTCTGGTAGATTGTAAATCTGTTTGGTAAATGTCAGATATTCTTCCTCTTTCAGATGGATTTTTCCTACCTGAAAAGAAGCAAACTTATTTCCTGAAGAGAACTTAGTTCTTTTTTTTAATTTCTCACAGGTTATTTCAGTTTTTACTGATTTTATTACTTCAAAGAATTTTCTTTGTGTTTGTGCTCGGCTTTTAGCTTTGTCCGAAGACTCAACCATCGGCATATCCGAGCTTACCATCGAGATATTTTTGGAACTAGGTTCTAGTGGGACATATCCGGCAACTTTATTAGCTCGGCTTTTAGCTTTGTCTGAATACTCGACCATCGGCATATCCGAGTTGCTTACCATCGAGAAGTTTTTGGCACTATGAGCTAGTGGTACATCTACTGCCACTTTGTTAGGGATGATTTGTCGTCCCTTTGGTTTGGTTTCCAGATACTCGCAGAGGAGTTGGAATTTCACCATGTTTTTAACTTGATCAGTGTTAAGCCGGCACAATTCAAATTGTAATTTCTTTGCCTTTTCAGAAAAGGTTACTAGTTCATCTCGGATTTCAAACAGCATGTTACTTTTTTCATTTATGGCATCGTCAATTTCATTCATTTTTTTCCATATTTTGTTGATCAGTACTTGAGTTCTATTGTCTATATTGGACATTTCTTGAAAGAAAATCTACAAATATGTTGTCAGATCCTTTAATATTTTCAATTTTGAAAGTATAAAATGACAATAATACTTGCCATCTGTGTAACCTTTTGTATTATGGTTGTGAAGGTAGTTTATTGAATATCAATCCTGATATTTGTGTATTGTCTATTTTAATGACAAATGGTTTTGGTAATAAAAATGTAGAAAACTTCCGTATTCCTTTTATTACCACTAATAATTCTTTTTCATATGTGGAATAGTTAACTTCAGCTTCGTTAAATGTTTCACTAGTATATCTACATATTTTATTTAAATCTGTTTGTAATAATGCTCCATAATGATAGTCGGAAGCATCGGTTTATAAAACCAAATTATCTTCTGGTTCTGGTAATCTAAGCTTTGGTAGCCTAGCACACTCTTCATTTAATTTTTGAGCACAAAGAGTATGTTCATTAGTCCATCCAAATCGATTTGACCTTTGAATGAGTTTTTGCAAAGGATTTCTCTTTTTTGCAAGATCTGGAATTAATTCTTCTACATAATTCAAACATCCAAGAAACTTTATATTTCTTGTTTTGTTGTTAGTTTATCAGGAAATTATGTTATTTTCTTCAAAATTTGAATTGTAATTCTATTCGATTTTTTGAAATTATCATTCCTAAGAATTCTATTTTATTTTTGCTTATCTCTATTTTTTTTTGCCTAAAACAATACCATTTTTAACACAAATATTTGAAAATTCTTTCAAGTGTGTTAAGTGTTCTTGGTAGTTTTCTAAACAGACTAAAATATCATCTATGTAGACGATTAGAAAATTCTTTTCAGAAAATATTCTATCCATCTTTCTTTGAAAATTTTGTGGTACATTTTTTAGTCCAAACGGCATTACAGACCATCATAATGTCCATTAGGAGTACTAAATATTGTTAGACGGACTGATTCCTCTGAAAGTTTAATTTGCCAAAATCCACTTTTGCAATCAAAATTTGAAAAGTAGTTTTTTCCTTTATCAAGGTTAATTAAATTATTTTTATTTGGGATAAAATATCCATCAAAAACACAATATTTATTTAGAACTTTATAGTTTACGAGCTATTCCTCTTTTTGTTCTGTGTGGTTTCTTACCATAAATGCAGGACTACTATGTAGACTCCTACTTGCTCTTATTAATTTAAGTTTAAGGAGTTCTTGTATCTGAATTTTAAATTCAGCGTTATCTTCTTCGTTATAAAGCATTAGTTTAACTCTTATGATGATACTAAGAAGTTTAAGTGTTAAGACTGCTTTTTCATGGTTATTATTTCATTTTTCTAATGGGTTTTCTCCATAAGAAACTTGTAAATCTTGTTTTATTTTCTCAAGATTGAGACATTTACAAGAGTAGTTTTTAGGGGTATCTAAAAATTTCTTTTTAAAGATTCCCTTTTCTTTTATCAAGGTATAAGGATTATGTTTCCTTGGGATTTTTATAAATTGATTACATGGGGTTTTAAAACTAACCATGTATATTGTTTGATTATAATTTTGAAACAGTTGTATAAAGTCATTTCCTAATAACAAATCAGTTTCAATTTTATCATATGCAAAATCATGTTTTATAGAAATAATTTTAGATCCTAAAATTATTTCTACATTTTCCTTTTCATATGTTAATTTTTCTCTATCTCATGTAATACCGATAACAGAGGTATTAGACTTATTAATATCCCATTTTTTTATTAAAAAGGATTTCGCTAAACTAGCTTCGGAGCCATTATCTATTTGACAACAAGAAGTCAGTTTTGTTTCGTAGGTTGTAAATTCTACGAATACCAATACTCTAAAATAAGTTTCTTTAGGCATTAGATTTTAGGAATAAAACAAGTTTCATTTTCTAAGGTTATTTGGATTCCTTCTTTTTGGATATTGTATCGATCTAAGCTATTAAGAAATGGTCCTCCTAAGATTATAACAAGGAACTCTTATTCTAATTGTTCCAAGTTGTATTGGTAATTCTACCATTTTCGAACATTCGTAGTTATTTGCTTCAAAAATTTTGTAAATATAAGGCTACCTTGAAAGCTAATTAATCCATCTAGGATACTTTCCTTGACATAATTTGTTGATGATCCTAACTGTATTAGGATTGTTTGTTTGTTCCAGTCGCTTCCGTTAAAGAATTTTCCTGAAACTTCTGTAACATTGTTAGAGCTTTCATTGTTAAATCTCATGGAATTACCTTTTCGTATAGAGTTTCTCCCATATTCTATTGAGAGTGTTGGATTTGAAGCAGTGGAGCTTCCTATTTCTATAGCCTTTACCACATGAATTTCATATTTAGTAGGAATATTTGGTTGTTGAATCTCTGTTTCAACTATTCTAGCTATTCCTGTGCATTCTTGGTCAATTTCGATAAGAATTTTATTTTTATAGATATTTCCATAATTTGAATTGGTAACCATATATAGAGCTTGATAATAGATACTCATAATATGATTACCTGGTTTAAATAAATCTTTTCTTTTTACCTGAAAGTGCAAACTTAAAGCTTCGTTAAAATTTGCATCTTGTAATGATATACAATACCTGGGATAATAAGTGAATAATAATTTGGTATAAGCCAAATTTCCTTCAACAATACCTAGGTTTCCTTCTCTGGTATTAATAAATCTTTCATCTTAAAGGCTAATTACTATTGGATAGTCTATTCCTTCCTTGAAAGTGGATTTAACTATTATTTGGATTCCTCTAAGATTACATAATTCATCTTTTTCCTATTCTTTTCTGGAATTTTTCTTAAAATTTGGTCGATCATAGGCTTTGTTAATAAATTAAGCTTATGTCTGCCAGTAGTTTGAGTGAATTCAATCACCTTTTCAATCTCCTGGTATTCATGATAGGAGATTTTATTTCTTAAGAAGGTTCTTTGGAATTTGTTGAATATACTATCTTATGTTCGAAGATTAAATTTTAATCTTTGGATTTTTCTTAGCAATTCTCCATCGAATGTTGCATTTAATGCATATCCTTACTGATCTTCTTCAGCCTCTATAACCTGAGTGGTTTCTTCTAAGTTCTCAATTTCTTGATTCATTCTTCTGAATTAGTACTTGATTCTGAGAATTCTTCATAGAGTTCTATATAAAAGTCTTCACTTTTAATAGACGAAACTGACTCTAGGTCTGACTTAATTTCTTCTCTATCTATTTTAGTTATTTTGACTCTTTTCTTGTTACATTCATAACTTTTGTGGTCTTCAACTCTATAATTATAACATTTGCATTTATCCGTAGATTTTTTTTTTGAAATTTCTTCATTTTTTAAAGTATCTTTTTCTTGGTACATAATTTTTTTTTTGGAAATGTTTTTCCTTTTTATTAATCGCTTGGTTTTTCTTTTTCTTTTTTTAAGGATTTCTTTCATGACATCCCCACTGAGATGCTATTTCTGTATCTTCACAGTAGATCTGGGTACCATTTATTTTAGCTTTTCTTGGCATATTATGTAGCATGCAAAGCTGGCTAAGTCTTTGATTAAGGAAGGAAATCCTTCTTCCTAGAGAGTCATACGTTTGATCTTTTTTAGCATATTCCTCTCTAAAATAGCTGGCCCAATATCCTGATAGCT
>NC_061111.1:88618771-88641089 GCF_002878395.1 Capsicum annuum
TTCAGATTAGAAGTTGTAGAACAATTTAACAAATCAACGCGAGAAGGAATAAATCATATAGTGAAATATGTAAGAGTTTAATTCCTAGGAAGCCAAGGAGATATTTCTTAAGAAGAAAAAAAACAAAGGTTGTTAACCGCAGAATAGCTAGAAAAACTTCAAATTTGTAAAATAAAGTATATTCAAGAATATACTTGCAAGTTTGAAACATATTACTACAATCTATTTGAAAGTAGTGCAAACATGGCTCCATACATGGAAAAATACTATCAAAAGCTACCAGGATATTGGGCTAGCTATTTTAGAGAGGAATATGCTAAAGAAGATCAAATGTATGACTTTCTAGGAAGAAGGGTTGCCTTCCTTAATCAAAGACTTAGCCAGCTTTTCATGCTACATAATATGCAAAGAAAAGCTAAAACAATTGGTACCCAGATCTATTGTGAAGATACAGGAGCAGCATCTCAGTGGGGATGTCATGAAAAAAAAATCCTTTAAAAAGAAAAAGAAAAACCAAGGGATTAATTAAAAGAAAAAACATTTCCAAGAAAAATTATGTACTGAGAAAAGGGTACTTTAAAATATGAAGAAGTTTCAAAAAGAAATCTACGGATAAATGTAAATGCTATAATTATGGAGAAGAAGGCCACAAAAGTTATGAATATAACTAGAAAATAATCAAAATATCTAAAATAGATAGAGAAGAAATTGAGTCAAACCTAGAGTCAGTTTCGTCTATTAAAAGTAAAGACTTTTATATAGAACTCTATGAAGAATTCTCATAATCAAGTACTGATTCAAAAGAATGAATCAATAAATTAGGAGCTTAGAAGAAACCACTCAAGTTATAGAGGCTGAAGAAGATCAACGAGGATATGCATTAAATGCAACATTCGATGGAGAATTGCTAAGAAAAATTCAAGGATAAAAATTTAATCTTCGAACGAAAGATAGTATATTCAATAGACTCCAAAGAACCTTCTCAAGAAATAAAATCTCCTATCATGAATACCAGGAAATTGAAAAGGTGATTGAAGTCACTCAAACTACTGGTAGACATAAGCTTAATTTATTAACAAAGCCTATGATCGACCAAATTTTAAGAAAAATGCCAAAAAATAATAGGAAAAAGATGAAGTATGTTCATCTTGGAGGAATTCAAATAATGGTTAAATCCACTTTCAAGGAAGGAATAGACTGTCCCATAGTAACTAACCTTTCAGATGAAAGATTTATTAATACCAAAGAAGGAAACCTAGTTATTGTTGAAGGAAATTTTTCTTATACCAAATTATTATTCGCCTATTATCCCAGGTATTGTATATTATTAAAGATGCAAATTTTAACGAAGCTTTAAGTTTGCACTTTAAAGTAAAAAGAAAAGATTTATTTAAACCAGGTAATCATATTATGAGCATCTATTATCAAGCTCTATATATGGTTACTAATTCAAATTATGGAAATGTCTATAAAAATAAAGCCTGGTCGAAATTGACCAAGAATGCACAGGAATAGCCAGAATAGTTAAAGCAGAGATTCAACAACCAAATATTCCTATTGAATATGAAACTCATGTTGGAAAGGCTATAGAAATAGGAAGCTCCACTGCTTCAAATCCAAGACTCTCCATAGAATATGGGAGAAACTCCATACGAAGAGGTAATTCCATGAGATTTAATAATGAAAGCTCTAACAACATTACAGAAGTTTCAGGAAGACTCTTTAACAGAAGCGACTGGAACAAACAAATAATCCTAATACAGTCAGGATCATCAGCAAATCATGTCAAGAAAAGTATCCTAGACGGATTAATTAGCTTTCAAGGTAAGACTTATATTTACAAAACTTTTGAAGGAAATAGCTATGAATGTTTGAAAATGGTAGAATTACCAATACAACTTGGAACAATTAGAATAAGAGTTCTTTGTTATATTAGTAATGATGAAAATGATTACAAAATAATCTTAGGAGGACCATTTCTTAATAGCTTGGATCAACACAATATCCAAAAAGAAAGAATTCAAATAACCTTAGGAAATGAAACTTGTTTTACTCCTAAAATCTAATGCCTAAAGAAACTTCTTTTAGAGTATCGGTATTCGTAGAATTTACAACCTACGAAACAAAACTCACTACTAGAAAATTGCTTATTACCTGGGGATTTTCACAGGGATAATGTGGAAAAATCCCCAAGTAATTTGATTACATGCGGATTTTCTTACCAATTAGAATCCAAAGAAAATACCTTCGTAGGTAATTATTACTTGCGGATTTATAAAATTCCTAGGTAATTTAGCAGCGGAAATAAATTCGCCAGTATGTTATTTACGGATTTACCTGCGAATTTTACCTGCGGATTTTCACGAAAAAAGTCACAAATTATTTCCCATGAAGATTTTCAAGTAAATTTCTAGGTAATTTAGCTGCAAAAATAAATCTGTGGGTACTTTATTTGCGGATTTATTTGCGATTAAAAATTAAAATTTTGCATGAATTATTTGGTGAAATTTCATAAAAAGGATTTTACCTGCGGATTTTCAGGAAAAAATTCCTAAATTATTCCCTACAAAGATTCCCAAGTAAATCCCTAGGTAATTTAGCTGCAGAAATAAATCTGCAGGTACGTTATTTGCGGATTTATTTGTGGTTAACCATAAAAATTTTACATAAATTATTTGGTAAAATTTCTTGCAAATATTTATGAAACTATTCCGCAAGAAAATTTGTATGAAATACCCCAAGTAAATTCGAAAGAACAAATTTTTTCAAGAAAATTTTCATAAATATTTAGCATGTACATCCCATAAAAAATCTGAAATAATAATTCACACGTAAATTACTAAAAGCATTTCATAATTAATCAAAAATCTATTCAAAACCTTCAAAAATTTTCAAAAACATCATTCAATAAAAATCTAATATAAACTTGTAAATCCTTACAGCTAACAAAAAAAATAATTCAAAACATCCATATCAATAATGTATGATTCTTAAATGGTCCGAAAAAAAATATTTTAAACTTGAATCCTCAATAAAACTACCAACCATCAGGATCAGATCACTTTCATTCATGTCGTCAAAGTCACCATCACTTTCATCCTCATAAGCTTGGTTGTCTTCTTGAGATGGGCGTTCATCATTTATAGATGATTTCTTGTATACATGCTTCATCAATAAGGCTAATTCCTTTCCCATCCTTCTTCGACAATTGATGCACTTTGAGCCGCTAATATTTCTTGTTTCTTTTTTTCAAACTCATTCTTAGTAAGAATATGTTAATTTAGGTCATAAAAAGTGCTAAAAATACATTATTAGAATAAATTATATGATATTATAGTATCAAATAAAATCATAACAATCAACAAATATAAATATGTATATATTAGCATATAAAGCATCATAAACTCAAAGTTGATTTTTCAGATTATTGTGACTATTGTTATGACTTGTTCTATTAATATAACAGAGGAAGAGAACAAGAGGAAAGGTTCAAGTGGTGTCATGTATTTAACACTTAATGTGAAGAAAACTCTTTTCTTATTTCTTAAAACTCTGAACCTGGTCAAATGAATTATACAAGGTATACTGCAATGGGTTATACCTTGTCAGGTATACTGCAATGGATTATACATGAAGATTTACTCAATGAGAAATTCTCAAAGCAGAGATCTTTTCATATAACCAAACAAATTTATTTTGTAATCATACTTTATTATTTTCAAGTTATTGGTACACATTTCAAGTGACTATATTTAACCATTTTCAAGTCACAAGTTCACAATTTCAAGTAACTACACTTAACCATTTTCAAGTCACAAGTTCGCAATTTCAAGTCACTACACTTAATAATTTTCAAATAACTTATTCACATTTCAAGCCACTAGTACACACTTCAAGTCATTACACTCAAACCATTTTTAAATAGGTAATTGAGTCACTATACTTAACCATTTTTCAAGTAACTACACTTAACCATTTTCAAGTCACTAGTACACATTTCAAGCCACTAAACTTGACCATTTTCAAGTAACTAATTCACATTTCAAGTCACTACACTTAACCATTTTCAATTCACTAGTACACATTTCAAATCACTACACTTAACCATTTTCAAATAATTAATTCACATTTCAAGTCACATACTTAACCATTTTCAAGTAACTACTTCACATTTCAAATAATTACACTTAGTCATTTCCAAGTCACTATACTTAACCACTTTCAAGTAACTAATCCACATTTCAAGTAACTACACTTGTAACAATTTTCAAGTCACTAGTACACGTCCAAGTCACTATACTTAACCATATTTTCAAGTAACTAGCACTACTGGAAAAAACAAGAAAAGAGGCCACAAAAACCGACCACATGTGATTGCTTTTCTTGTTTTCATTTCAAGTCGCTAATTCACTTCACAAGTTATCAAACTAAACTAAAGTCAAAACAAAAGTTTACATTTCAAGTACCTACACTTAAACATTTTCAAGTCTCTAATTCACTTCACAAGTTACCAAACTAAACTAAATTCAAAACAAAAGTTCACATTTCAAGTACCTAACACTTAAACATTTTCAAGTTGCTAATTCACTTCTCAAGTGACCATGTACTTTAGTAAATTCAAAACAAAAGTTCACATTTCAAGTACCTAAACTTAAGTATTTCAAGTAACTAATTCACTTCACAAGTGACCATGTACTTACTAAATTCAAAACAAAAGTTCACATTTCAAGTACCTACACTTAAACATTTTCAAGTCACTAATTCACTTCTCAAGTGACTATACATGACTAAATTCAAAGCACAAATTCATATTTCAAGTACCTACACTTAAACATTTTCAAGTCATTAATTCACTTCTCAAGTGACTATGTGTTTTACTAAATTATAAAGAAATGATTTATTGTTGTTGTATTCCTCTGATTTTTTATTTCAAGATCTACGCAATAAGACCACCAACAAAAAATCCATCTAATTTAAGGAGATTATATTGGAAGAATCTATTCTAATTTATCTCAAAATAGACATCAGAATAGTTAAGTACTCTTAGATGAGATGAAAATGATTGCAATTAGAGGAAGACGGTCGCCCATCCAGTTGCTATACTGATGATAACCCCCATGCACGCCGGTCTTCAGAAGGACAGTGACAACTTTCTTTTTATCAGTAAAGAAAATCTAAAAGGATAGGGACAATTAAATAGGAAAGAATGAAGAAATTATATATTAAACAATAACTTAAAAGTATGAGTTTCCCATACCGATACCATCTGACATATTTTGCCTTTAGGATAAGATTCTGTTTCCAGTGTCAGGTAGTTCTCCTAAAAGATGCCAACCTTTTGTAGGTTGTGATAAAATAAATAAACATGTTTCATGGTATGAAACATTATGGAGGTAGATGCAATTTTAGAATAAAATATAGCATGATTTTTTGTACAATCAACGGAATACCATTAATGTAGTTACATTTGGTCGGAGAAATTTAAAGAGGGTAGAACTATATCTTAAAGGTGCCTATGCAATCAATAATGTACTAATGATTTTAAGGAAAGAGTTGTCCAGTATAAGCTAGCATGTATTACTTCTTGACAGATCACCAACATGGAAAAGAGACGTAAACAATTTGGGCTTACACGCATAAGAATTTTTGAAAGACAATCAGCACAAGTGAAATTATGTATAGTATACCCCTATTATCATTTGGAAAAGAAAAAGGGTAAAACGTCTCAAAGAATATCATCAAGACACTAAATAACTGAAGGTAATGATGTTGATTATCTCATTTCACTCACTAGTGAACTATGTAAAGAGTTTGGTTGTAAGCATATGCCATACCAGTAATTTTGCATGGCTAACACTTCGATTACAGTGACCACTGCAGAGAATTCAAGAACATCAACTTAATACGATAATAAAAATAAAAAACAAAGTCAAAGGAATAAATAATACCTGCAGATCGTGTTCAAGTGAGACTTTTTATGCTGTTAAGCTGTTTCATGCTCCGGTATGGAGTCTAACATACCCTTTCTATGGTGTTTCTTCCTGTGATTTAGCTGCAAAGTCTTAGTTAAGATAATAAGTATCCCAGAGAAGCAACCGGTAATGTAGACTTCAATTGTCGATGAAAATAATTCAGAACCCACAATGTGTTTTCCCTTAAGAAAGCCAGTGCCAGCACTCAAAACTGATTCATAGTTCATGCTCTATCTCCTAAGACATTTTTTAAAATCCTCGAAAAAACCGTTGATGTTCGCCATCTCCAAAACCCCAAAGAGAACAAGACCATCTTTATAGAATCCCCAAAAAATCGTTGGTGTTCTAGACTATGCCTTAGATCCTGGTGGCTTCCCAGTGAAGCAGTGGTGGAGAAGGGGAAGAGTCAGACTGGTGGCGGTTGAAGGCGTGGTTGTCGGCGCTGGCGGCAGGCGACAGCTTTGGTGGCTTTTGTTCTTTGAGAAAGAGAGAAAGTAGAGAGAAGTTAGAGAGAGGAGGAGGGTGGTGTGCGACTGTTTTTTTTTTAAAATGGAGGGGTAGGGTTTCTGTTGGATTAAAAAGGAAGGCAAAGAGAAATGTGATCTCAGCCATTGGATCAAATTTGATTGACGGCTAAGATCTAGTTATTAAAAAGATGATCAAAATTGGATGAAAAATTTAAAATGAGTAATTAGACACAATTTGGCTAGAATTGTAATAAATTGAATAAAATTAGGCTAAAATTGTTATCAATTGACAAAATCAGGCTAGAATTTAAATAATTAAATTAAGTCAGGCTGCTATTTTAATAAATGTTATAAATATGATGATGATGATGATGCAAAATAAGATGATGTATTTACAAAATATGAGCGTGCACAATTACGTGAAAAAATGATTTATAAATATTAATAAAATTATATAAAATGTCATATTTGAGTTAAAAAATTATAAAAAATGTTACTCAAAATAATAAAATAATTTTTTGCATTTTTTAAATTATGAATATGACACGACAAAAATTTGCTTGATGCAAGAAAGATGTGTAAAAAATACTAACATTTAAAATTAATAATTTTGCTAAAATAGCGGCCTAAAAGAAGCATAGGGTGGTCAAAATTGGGTGTTAACACCGGCAACGCGGCTCACCAGAGCGTGGTGTTTGTCGGAGGTTGACCTTAGAGAGAGGGAAGAAAAAAGGGAGAGAAAAGGTGTGAATCATTTTTGCAAAAACAGGAAAATAATTTAGGGTTTTAGGTATTATGGTGTTATATGTATGAACAATAAGAGTTAATCTCAGCCTCGATCGCATGAGATCAAAGGTTGTGATTAAAATTGAGAAGGGGGTAAAAAATTGATAAAAAATTAGACAAAATTTGACATTGATTGGATATAAAAAAATGACTAAGAATCAAACAGATTGGGAAATTGAATTGAATTAGGGATGTTATTTTAATAAATGTACTACTGAGTATAAAATGGCTAAAATTTAAATAAATTAGGAAAATTGAATTGAATTAGGTTGATATTCAATAAATATATTAACTATATAAAATTACTATTGAAAATAAATAAATAATTTATTTTTAATAATTGAGTAGACTGCTATTTAATAAATGTAGAAAAGTCATAATAACAACAACAACAACAACAATAATAATAATAGACAACATTTGTAAATTATGGGCATGTATACTTGTGGAAACGATTTAATAAATATAGTAACTATAAATTAATATCAAAAAAAGATGGATATTAAGACTCGATATAAATGAAATAATAACATAATAATAATAATAACGAGGAAAATAATAAGACTCGATATAAATTTTGTTTAAAATGAACCAAATTGAATTCAAAAACTAATTAAAATTGACATCAATTAGATATAAGGCTGGCTAGAATTTAAATAAAATTAAGAAGATAATTGAATCGACTTAGACTGCTATTTAAATATAATAATAATAATAATAATAATAATAATAAATAAATAAATATTAATCAACGATTGAGATCTAAAGATTAAGAATTTGATTAAAAAATTAAATGAAATTTGAAAAAAAGTTCAATTGGACACAATTTGGGCTAGTATTGTAATAAATTGGGTAAAATTAGGCTAAAATTGTGATAAATTGGCAAAATCAGGCTAGAAAATAAATAAATTGGAAAAAATTAAATTGACTGAGGTTATGGATTAATACAATAATAATAATAATAATAGTAAAATAAATAAGATAATTATTCTCATATTGGTTATGCATAAATTTTTCAGATAATAAAATCCATTACATAAATTTCTACCAAAATATCTCTACGTAAAATTCTTAGTATAAATTACCTGGGAATTTTCTTATGGATTTACTATATATATATATATGTGTGGGTGTGTGGGTGTGTGTATTTGTCCATATACCTACGGATTTGCCTAGAGATATAATACCCGCCGATACATTTCCCCAGAAAATGTCGCAAGTAATAATTTCGTAGGTAAATCCCCAAGAATAAACCCCCAACAAAATTCCCAGCACAAAATCCCTAAATAATTTCCCAGGTAATAAAATCCATTACATAAATTTCCACCAAAATATCTCTAAGTAAATCCATATATATATTTGTCCATATACCTGCAGATTTACCTAGAGATAAAATACCCGCTGATATATTTCCCCAGGTAATGTCGCAAGTACGAAATTTTGCAGGTAAATTCCCAAGAATAAATCTCCAACAAAATTCGCAGCACAAAATCCCCAAATAATTTTCCAGGTAATAAAATTGATTACATAAATTTCCACTAAAATATCTCTAAGTAAATCCATAGGATAAGTTACCTAGAGATTTTTCTATGGATTTAAAAAATATATATATTTGTTCATATACCTGCGGATTTACCTAGAGATAAAATACCTGCCGATACATTTCCCCAGGTAATGTCGCAAGTAATAATTTCGCAGGTAAATCCCCAAGAATAAATCCCCAGCAAAATTCGTAGCACAAAATCCCCAAATAATTTCCCAGGTAATAAAATCCATTACATAAATTTTCACCAAAATATCTCTAAGTAAATTCATAAATTACTTAGGGATTTTTCTATGGATTTAAAAAATATATATATTTGTTCATATACCTGCGGATTTACCTAGAGATAAAATACCCGCTGATATATTTCCCCAAGTAATGTCGCAAGTAATAATTTCGTAGGTAAATCCCCAGCAAAATTCGCAGCACAAAATTCTCAAATAATTTCTCAGTTAATAAAATCCATTACATAAATTTTTATCAAAATATCTCTAAGTAAATCCGTAGGATAAATTACCTGGAGATTTTTCTACGGATTTAAAAAATATATATATATTTCCATATACCTGCGGATTTACCTAGAGATAAAATATCCACCGTATATTTCCCCAGGTAATGCCGCAATTACAAAATTTGCGCAATATGGTGACAAATTTACCTGTGGAATTTGTTGTAAATATATAGTTCACAGGTAATATACTTTAATATTGATGAATTTAATAATTTCGTAGGTAAATTCACATGTATTTCCTGCAATATTATTTCCTAGGTAAAATCCCCAGGTAATAAGTAGTTTTCTAGTAGTGACTACTTCAACAACAACAACAACAACAAACCCAGTGTATTCCCACCTGGTGGGGTCTGGGGGGTAGGATGTACGCAGTCCATACCTCTACCTCTGAAGAAGTAGAAAGGCTGTTTCCGATAGACCCCCGGCTCAAGACACGCGGTACCACACAAACACATAGTAAAGCACAACACAAGGTTACAAAATTACATAACATAAATACGGTACCCATAAGTAATATAAAACAGAGGAAAGCACACAGCTTCATAATAAAACATGGGACACGGACTCCTAACAGGAATAAACCCCCACCAAGTAGTTCCCTATACTAGCGACTCAGACTGGCCCTAGTCCACTGCCCTGATTCGCGTCCTCCAGACCTTCCTATCTAGGGTCATGTCCTCGGTGAGCTGTAACTTCTCCATGTCTCGCCTAATCACCTCACCCCAGTACTTCTTCGGCCTACCCCTACCCTGCTTAAAACCATCCAACGCTAGCCTCACACACCTACGGACCGGGGCATCCACGCCCCTCCTCTTCACGTGTCTGAACCATCTCAATCGGGCTTCCCGCATCTTGCACTCCACTGGTGTCACACCAACCTTCTCCCGGATGTTCTCATTCCGAACTCTATCCCCTCTAGTCAGCCCACACATCCAGCGCAACATCCGCATTTCTGCCACCCTCATCTTTTGGATGTGGGAGTTCTTAACTGGCCAACACTCCGCTCCATACAACATGGCCGGCCGGACTACCGCCCTGTAGAATTTGCCTTTAAGCTTAGGCGGCACCTTCTTATCACACAGCACCCCCGACGCGAGCTTCCACTTCATCCATCCCGCCCCAATACGGTGCGAGACATCCTTGTCAATCTCACCGTTACTCTGGATCACGGACCCGAGATACTTGAAACTCTCCCTCTTACCTACCTCCTGTGATTCCAGCTTCACTACTACCTCATTCTCTCGCCTCACGTCATTAAACTTGCATTCCACATACTCTGTCTTGCTTCTGCTCACCCTGAACCCTTTAGACTCAAGGGTTTGCCTCCACACCTCTAATTTGTCACTCACACCCCCTCGAGTCTCATCTATCAAAACTACATCGTCTGCAAAAAGCATACACCACGGCACCTCCCCTTGAATACGCCGCGTCAACACATCCATCACCACTGCAAACAAAAATGGACTAAGAGTAGATCCCTGATGCAACCCTGTCCGGACCGTGAAATGCTCTGAGTCCCCTCCCGCCGTCCTCACCTTAGTTTTCGCTCTATCATACATATCCATGATTGCTCTGATATATGCCAGCGGTACTCCACTCACCTCCAAGCATCTCCAAAGCACCTCCCTAGGGACTTTGTCATAGGCCTTCTCCAGGTCGATAAACACCATGTGCAGGTCCTTCTTCCTCTCCCTATACTATTCCACCAACCTCCGTACCAGGTGAATTGCCTCCGTCGTCGAGCGGCCAGGCATAAATCCAAACTAGTTTTCTGAAATAGACACTATCCGTCTCAGTCTCACCTCGACCACTCTCTCCCAGATCTTCATAGAGTGACTCAATAACTTAATCCCCCTATAGTTGTTACAACTCTGGATGTCCCCCTTATTCTTATAGAGAGGTATAATGGTGCTCCACCTCCAAGCCTCGAGCATCTTTGCCGTCTTGAAGATTTCATTAAACAATCCCGTCAACCACCTAAGACCAGCCTCTCCAACGAACTTCCAAAACTCGACCGGTATCTCATCCGGCCCCGTCGCCCTACCCCTTCGCATTCTGCGAACAGCCTGTCTAACCTCTTCTACCTTAAAACGTCTACAATAGCTAAAATCCCGACACTCCTCTGAGTGCTCCAGTTCCCCTAACATAATAGCTCTATCCCCTTCGTCATTCAAGAGCCTATGAAAGTACGACTGTCATCTATTCTTAATGTGGCCGTCCTCCACCAACACTCTACCGTCCTTCCCCTTAATGCACCTCACCTGATCGAGGTCACGACCCTTCCTCTCCCTAGCCTTAGCGAGTCTAAACAACTTTTTCTCCCCTCCCTTCCCCTGTAACCCTGCATACAGGCTCTCAAAGGCGGCCGTCTTAGTTGCCGTGATTGCTGACTTAGCCTCCTTCCTCGCTAGCTTGTACTCTTTCCTGTTTACCCGCTTCTCCTCTTCGTCCTTACTCTCCACCAACTTGGCATACGCCCCTTTCTTGGTCCCCACTTTCTTCTCCACCTCTTGATTCCACCACCAATCCCCCTGGTGGTAGCCGGCCCGGCCCCTAGAAACCCCCAACACCTCACTTGCATTCTCCCTATTGCACCTAGCCGCCCTATCCCACATACTATCCACGTCTCCCCTACACTCCCACAACCCCATTCCCGCTAACTTCTCCCCTATCTCCCACTATTCACTGGCGTCAAGCCGCCCCACTTAATTCTAGGTCTACACTTCCTACTCCTCCTCTTTCTATTCTTCTTTATACCCAAATCCATAACCAAGAGCCTATGCTGGGTCGAAAGATTCTCACTCGGAATGACCTTACAGTCCTTACACCACGCCCTATCCCCTTTCCTAAGCAACAAAAAGTCAATCTGGGTCCTGGCTACCGCGCTTCGAAAGGTGATCAGGTGCTCGTCCTTCTTCGGGAAGCCCGAGTTCACCACCACCAGCCCAAAGGACCTCGCAAACTCCAATAGGGTAGCCCCCTTTTCATTTCTCTCCCCAAAACCAAAACCACCATGCACATCACCAAAGCCTCCCGGTAGCGCCCCGATGTGCCCGTTGAAATCTCCTGCTACAACAATCTTCTCCGAGCTAGGCACGCCTCTCACCACCTCCTCCAAAGCCTCCCAAAACCGCATCTTCTCCTCCCCCTCCAATCCCACTTGCGGCGCATAGGCACTATATACGTTGAGGGTAAACCCCCGCATGACCAACTTAATAGTCATCAACCTATCGTTGATCCTCTTCACCTCTACTACCTGACCTCTAAGCTCTTCATCCACTAAGATGCCAACTCCATTCCTACTCCTCTCGCTCCCAGAGTACCACAGCTTGTAACCATCCACATCCCTAGCCTTAGACCCTACCCACTTGGTCTCCTGAACACACGCAATGTTGATCCTCCTCTTCCTAAGGGTCTTCACAAGCTCTATGGACTTGCCCTGCAGGGTCACTATATTCCAAGACCCAACCCTCAGCCTACCGTCACTACCCGCACACCCTCCACTACTCCCCCCGCGGCCAAACCTTGGCCTCCCTCCCACTCCCGCCCTTTCCTCCTCCCCCGCCCCCACCACGGCCCCCCGCCCCAACCCCCTCGGACATGACCCTATCCACCCATTACTGCCCACAGCCACAACTAGACGAAAGTATAAGAGAATATAAAGATAATATAAAGATATAAAGACATAAACGATGGTAATAGCAAAGCAGCAACAAGTAATACAAGGCTCACACAAATTCAAAGAAATTCTCCAGCAACCAAACTATACTCAATTACTTGTATAATACGAAGAATGAAATAAGCAAAGGTTAGAAGTCACCAGATTTCGCTTGTAGACCAAGCCGGCAACCAAGCCCCGCATCGACCTGCTGCCGGGGGATTTCGCTGCTGAGATGGATCTGCGGCTGCTGGCGACCGAGCGGCGGTTACGGCTGAAGACCGAGCTTCGACTGCTGGACTGTTGTACCGGCGCCGGCGGAGGGGGGGGGGGGGGGGGGGGGGGGGGTCTGGACAGAGAAGGGTGGGTGGAGGGGGGGTACAGCGGGGGTGGGGGGAGGGGAAACCGGCGTTCGGCGACGGATGTCGGTGTCGGTGATCGGCGGTCGGGGCCGGCGGTCTGGTTGGGTCGGCACCGTAGGTCGGCGACGGCGACGGGGCCGGAGACCGGAGCGCGGGAGAGAGAGAGGGTAGGGAGAGAGAGAAAGCCGTTCGGCCGGCGACGGCGGTCGACGCCGGGGACCGGTGGTCGGGTCGGGTCGGCGCCGATGATCGGCGATGGCGCCGAAGGCCGTGGGCCGGGGCGAGGCGAGAGAGAGAGTGACTACTTCATGTTGTCAAATAGATAATGGCTTTGAAGCCAGTTTAGCAAAATCCTTTATAATAAAAAAAATTGAGATATTAATAAGGCTAAGACCTCTGTTATCGGTATTACAGGAGATAAAGAAAAATTAAGACATGAAAAGGAAAATGTAGAAATAATTTTAGGATCTAAAATTATTTCTATAAAACATGTTTTGGCATATGATAAACTTGAAACTGATTTGTTATTAGGAAATGACTTTATACAACAGTTTCAAAATTATCATCAAATAATATACATGGTTAGTTTTAAAACCCCATGTAATCAATTTATAAAAATCCCAAGGAAACACAATCCTTATATCTTGATAAAAGAAAAGGGAATCTGTAAAATAAAAAAAAAAAATAGATACCCCTAAAAACTACTCTTATAAATGTTTCAATCTTGAGAAAATAAAACAAGATTTACAAGTTTCTTATGGAGAAAACCCATTAGAAAAATGGAATAATAACCATGAAAAAGAAGTCTTAACTCTTAAAGATCATAGTATCATCATAAGAGTTAAACCAATGCTTTATAACGAAGAAGATAAAACTGAATTCGAAATTCAAATACAAGGACTCCTTTATCTTAAATTAATAGGAGCAAGTAGGAGTCCACATAGTAGTCCTGCATTTATGGTAAGAAACCACACAAAACAAAAAAAGAGGAAAAGCTCGAATGGTTATAAACTATAAAGAGCTAACTAAAAATTATATTTTTGATGGATATTTTATCCCAACTAAAAATAATTTAATTAACCTTGCTAAAGGAAAAAACTACTTTTCAAAATTTGATTGCAAAAGTGGATTTTGGCAAATTAAACTTTTAGAGGAATCAGTCCCTCTAACAGCATTTAGTACTCCTAATGGGCATTATGAATGGTTAGTAATGCCGTTTGAACTAAAGAATGCACCATAAATTTTTCAAAGAAAGATGCATAGAATATTTTTTGAAAAGAATTTCCTAATCGTCTACATAGATGATATTTTAGTCTGTTTAGAAAACAACCAAGAACACTTAAAACATTTGAAAGAATTTTATAATATTTGTGTTAAAAATGGAATTATTTTAAGCCAAAAGAAAGCAAAGATAAGCAAAAATGAAATAGAATTCTTAGGAATGATAATTTCAAAAAATGGAATAGAATTACAATCACATATTTCGAAGAAAATAACAGAATTTCCTAATAAACTAACAACAAAACAGGAAATACAAAAGTTTCTTGGATGTTTGAATTATGCGGGAGAATTTATTTCAGATCTTGCAAAAAAGAGAAATCTTTTGCAAAAATTCATTTGAAGGTCAAATCGACTTGGATGGGCTAATGAATGTACTCTTTGTGTTCAAAAATTAAAAAAAGAGTGTGCTAGGCTACCAAAGCTTAGATTACCAGAACCAGAAGATAATTTGGTTTTACAAATTGATGCTTCCAACTATCATCGGGGAGCATTATTACAAACAGATTTAAATAAAATTTGTAGATATACCAGTGGAACATTTAACGAAGCTGAAGTTAACTATTCCACAAATGAAAAAGAATTATTAGCGGTAATAAAAGGAATATGAAAGTTTTTTACATTTTTATTACCAAAACCATGTGTCGTTAAAATAGACAATACATAAATATCAGGATTGATATTTCATAAACTTACTTCAGAACCACAATACAGAAGGTTACACAGATGGAAGGTATTATTGTCATTTTATACTTTCAAAATTGTATTATTAAAGGATCTAGCAATCTTTTTGCAGATTTTCTTTCAAAAAACGTCCAATATGGACAATAGAACTCAAGTACTGATTAACAAAATATGGCAGAAAATGAATTGACATTGACAATGCCATAAATGAAAAAAGTAACATGCTGTTCAAAATTCGAGACGAACTTATAACATTTTCTGAAAAGGCAAAGAAATTTCAATTTGAATTGAGTCGGCTTAACACCGATCAAGCTGAAAACATGGCGGAATTCCAACTCCTATGCGAGCATCTGGAAACCAGACCAAAGGGATGACAAATCATCCCTAACAAAGTAGCAGGAGATGTCCCACAAGCACATAGTGCCAAAAATATCTCGATGGTAAGCAGCCTGGATATACCGATAGCCGAGTCTTTGGACAAAGCTAGAAGCCGAGCTAATAAAGTGGCAGAAGATGTCCCACTAGCACCTAGTGCCAAAAATATCTCGATGGTAAGCCTGGATATGCCGATGGCTGAGTCTTCGGACAAAGCTAAAAGCCGAGCACAAACACAGAGAAATTTCTCTGAAGTAATAAAATCAGTAAGAACTGAAATAACCTCTGAGAAATCAGAAAACGAACTAACTTCTCTTTAGGAAATAAGTTTGCTTCTTTTCAGGTAGGAAAAGTCCATCCAAAACAGGAAGAATATCTGACATTTAGACTGTGTCTATTCCAAGCCAGATCTATCTGAATTAGAAAGACTACCAATACATTTGACTAGTTCAATTAGAAATTACTCTGAATAGGAAGCAGTCTATTGTAGATTCTACTGCATTGCAATGGAATCTCAAAATGATCAATTATATTTCCCCACGTTTAACTATATAATGGAGAAAAAATTAAGAGACTTTAATATCAACGCAACAGGAGTTGATAAAAAGATCCCCTATTTTAATAAAAAATGGATCCAAACCAGACGAGCTTTAGGGATGAAGGTTGTATATAACATCCTTAAAAATAAATACGAAGAAAATTATAAAGTCCTCAACAGGGATACAAACTGGATTTTAATGACCAAAGAAAAATCAAAATCAGTAGTCTTAAGGGACAAATTTGCTGAGTTCGAAACACACCAATTCCCAGCTACTACAAAAACCTGGACCATGGCATGCAAATTCCTAGAACATGGACATCTCAAAAGAAATGATGGAGAAAGCTCATCAATGTCTGAAGAAATGTAATTTACAACTGTAAAGAGAGTCCAGCAATGGAAGAAAAGACGTAAAGCAAAAGCACTTACGTCAACATAATTGTCGGCACCAGACGACAAATGATAAAGAAGACTGGACCCCACGATCCAAAAGCAGCCAATTAGAAAGGAGAAGAATCTTATCTCTTATCCTGATAAGGGACTAGAAGAGAAATAAAGACTTTTAAAGGGATGACCCTGAAGAAAATAAATATTGTAATTCTATCCCTCCTTGTGTCTATAAAAAGAGAAATAGAAATTCATAGAAGGTAGACTACATTTCTCCGAATATTTCTTTCTTAGAAAATGTTAGGTATCTTCTATATGAGTGAGTGAAAAACACTTCTCCCGTCAGGGAAAAGTAACGAATAGTTTGTATGTGAGTATAAGGAAGATCTGACTAAAGATATTTCCTATGTTGTAATATATTCATGAAATAAAATAAGTTTGTTTGTATACCTTTTGATAATCTTATATGTCGATGAAAAATGAAGGTTGCGATCTTCAGCCTCGATGGAGGAAGAATGAAACAGTAGCCTCAGACAGTGAGTCGCAATAGGCTAAATAGTTCTTCATAGCCGGAAGGAAAAACACTGCGGTGTTAATACAACCAATATAAAAAGAAAGTCAAAAGATATATACAGAAACTCTATCATTCATGAACATATTAGCATAAGAAAAATTTATCTTCATATCTACCTTATGCACTCATACACATTATAGATTACTAAGAACCTACAGGGAATATTAAATTATGAATTGTTTATACTTATCAGCATGAGAGTGGTACAACCACAATTAAAAAGACTTAGACGAAGGTTTTAGGAATCCAAAATAATTATAGGAACTCTTAACCGAGATATAACAAAGTTAAGAAAATACAATCAGAAAGTCTATCGTTTAAAAAATACTTCAAATATTTCTGAAATTAACAGATTAAAAATAAAATTATTTGACGCTCTGGACAGAGCTTATAATCTAAAAGAAATACGAGTTTTGCAGTGTCAAAGTTACAAGATTTTGATAAAGAAATTTATTCTTTATACTGCCTAATGAGTTATTATACAATTTTTTTAGATGAAAAAACTTTAATCACTATTTTAAAGGTGATAAAATTAAATGAAGATTTACAAGAAAAAATTCTTGAAAAAATTATAGATAATCTTGTTCAAGAACAATGGTCTATTCATGACTATTCATATGTGGATAGTGATGATGATCCATAATATTGGTATGATGAAGGTTATTTCACTGATTAAGTGAATTAAAATTCTACATGCACACCCTGTTAGCGAATAGAGTCGCAATAGGCTAAATAGTTTTGGTATCAGGGACAAGTAGCTAAATTAACCTAGTTATTAAATTAATAGATAAAATCTCAATATGAAGAGGCCATATAAAAATATACAGGCTTTCAAAGAAGTCAAAAGGGCTCTAAATAGTAACTATTTAGAATATAAAAGATTGAGTGAAACTCAAGAAGATCCTCATAAGTTAGAACATCTAATCACCGTGATATCTAATGTATTGTCTGTTTTAACGACAATGGTTTTGGTAATAAAAATGTAAAAAACTTTTGTATTCCTTTTATTACCGCTAATAATTATTTTTCATTTGTGGAATTTCCTGAAGAGAAGTTAGTTCTTTTTTCTAATTTCTCAGAGGTTATTTCAATTTTTGTTGATTTTATTACTTCAGAGAATTTTCACTGTGTTTGTGCTCGGCTTTTATATTTGTCTGAAGACTCATCCATCAGCATATCCGAACTTACCGTCGAGATGTTTTTGGCCCTAGGTGCTAGTGAGAAATCTCCTGCCACTTTGTTAGGGATGATTTGTCGTCCCTTTGGTCTAGTTTCCAGATGCTCGCATAGGAGTTGGAATTCCGCTATGTTTTCAGCTTGATCAGTGTTAGACTGACTCAATTCAAGTTGTAATTTCTTTGTCTTTTCTGACAAGGTTACAAGTTCGTCTCGAATTTCAAACAGCATGTTACTTTTTTTCATTTATGACATCGTCAATGTTATTCATTTTCTGTCACATTTTGTTGATCAGTACTTGAGTTCTATTGTTCATAGTGGACGTTTCTTAAAAGAAAATCTGCAGAAACATTGTTAGATCCTTTAATATTTTCAATTTTGAAAGTATAAAATGACAATAATACCTGTCATCTGTATAACCTTCTGTATTGTGGTTCTGAAGGTGATATATATATATATATATATATATTAGAAGATTAAAATAATAAAAATAAAAAATAAATAAAAATAAAAAAGTAATTTTGTAATTACAGCATGTAATAACCGACAATTTACACCTCCCTGGGAATCAGGGGGTGTAATTAACCCCTCTCAATTCTCTGCTAACCAACTAATTATTAGGCTAAACAAACAAGTCAAACTCAATAATTACATCTAATTACACTTAAATTCAATTCTCAGCTTTCCAAGCGCACCGTTAATAACCAAGGCTTGTTTAGTCAAAAAGATGTTGACATCTACATGAGATCTTGGTGAAGATCAATTTTAACATAACCTACTTATCAGCAGCAGCAATTTGGTTTACAATTTCTAACGTTTTCTCAATGTCAATTCTAGAAATGTTAATGATACACAAAAATAGGTCGATATATTGTATTTGAGGGGAACAGAAGTGGCCAAAGTATATAATAGACAAAGTTAGACAAGAAAAGAAGTCCTGGCAGCGAGCGTTTCTCCTTTGATGGGCAGCACTAATCCAAGTTAGTCGAGATTCCAAAGTATAGTACCAATCATCGGGTGAAAAACCCAAAAGACAATGAGGGATAAGATGCTTTCAAGGTTCAATGTATGCAATTCATTCTACGGCAATCTCAATGATAAAGAATTTACAATCAAACTTGTCTCCAAAGAGCAAACAAATAAGATACTCTAGCTGCAAAATTCACTTCCAAGAAACAATGAAAAATTAAAAGAATGATATACATGCCAAACTAACTATACTCTGTCATAAACCAATATATGTACGTGCTTTATAAGTACGAGAACTGAATAGATCGTCTCACATGCCTTATGGTAGCAGCGCCTCCCACCGAGATAGCCTTGTCGTCAACTTTTGTTCTGCTTATTGGAGGATTCGTCCTGATAATATCGAAACACGAGAAATATGTAGGCACCATTTGATGTATAGTGCAATCAAAGTTGCTCTGCATTGGCATCCTTGCATTTGCAAAATCTCCTGCTAGAAGTTCAGAGAATATGTAAAAAAGATCAATGGTAATATAATCAGCAAACTTTATGGCAAAATTATCGAGAGTGGTGAACACATATAGAACTGCTGAAGTAAGCAACATGAAGTAAATGCACCAAAAAGATGAAAACAGATATCAGAGTGGATGAAATGCAGATCCTACTCTGCTAAGTAAGCTTCAATAAGTTCTGGAATTCGACAGAATGCACAGGGAAAGGTAAGTACAAACAGGCTGCTCTTAAGAAGTGCGCAGAAGGAAGAAGACCCATTAAGGAACAGAATGTCATTGTTAAGTGACAGAACAAAACGTCTTAACATGAAACTTGATCTAGATGCTACCATATGACTAGTGGCAGAACAAAACGTCAATCATGGAACTTGATGCTACCATATGACCACGTATCGATGAATAATAGCTTAAACTTAGCAATACGCTGAACTATGACCTCTTTGACTCTTGTAACATCCGTGTGACAACTGAAGGCACATCAATACGTCACACAGTTAAAACAGGGCCAGCTCTACCCTTTTGGGAAAAAGGCGACAGCCTGAGGCGGAGCCACCTTCGACCGAAAATTATACTGTTTTTATACTAAAAAAAAAAAAAGGGGCAGTCCGGTGCACTATAGCTACCGCTATGCGCGGTGTCCGGGGAAGGGCCCCACCACAAGCGCGTATCGTACACAGCCTTACCTTGCATTTCTGCCAGAGGCTGTTTCCAAAGCTTGAACCCAGGACCTCCAGGTCACATGACAACAACTTTACCAGTTACTCCAAGGTTCCCCTTCATACTGTTTTTATACTATGATTAAAAAATATTTTCTATGCATATATAGTAGATGTTGAACCCCCTTCGACTAGTTCGTATATATACTTTCCGAACCCCCTCAATGAAAATCTTGGCTCCACCACTAGCGACCGCCTTGGGCCCCCAACTTTGAGGGGCCTCATTTTTTTTTAAGTGATAATAGATATTGTGTAGAAAAATAAATTTTTTAATATAAAACAAAAGTATTATTATTAGAAGTTTGATATATTTGGAGCATTATATCTCAATTAAAATTAAATCCATTGATTATATTACTAACTATAAGAGAATTATTAGAAGAAAACGAGTATATAACTTTTATTATGGACTTTTGTTAAAAAAAAGTAACTTTTTTCTTAAAAATTTAAGACCTCCGTTTGATTTTGGCCTTAGGCCACTAACGTACTTGAGTCGCCTCTGAGTTAAACTATCTAGAAGTTGCTGTTACACAGCACCTTTTAATTTACTTAATTATGTCCCAACATGACATACTGAAACAGTTGGGACATTATTTCCAAATACTAGCATACAGTAGAACAACACGAGCCTCTCCCAACTCCAACGAAATCAAGAAGCTTGAATAGCTTACATATTTTTAACTCAGTAGCTAAATGGTAATAGCATCTGTCAAGACACAGATTCAAAGATAATACTCTTCATTCAAGAATCTCAACCCCCCTAAAATGTTGCTCCCTCCATTCCTTTTTATATGCACGTGACATTTTTCGAGAGTCAATTTCACTAATTTCAAAGCTAAATTAGATTAAATTTATTCAATATTTTAAAATTAAAATTTGGATATTCAAATTCTATATGAAAAGTACTATAAGTTGCAATTTTCCTTTTCTCAATATGATTAAGAAATACATCTTAATATGTTGGTCAAAGTTTGTATCATTTGGCACTCGAAAAACGAAATGTACATATAAAAAGGAATGGAGGGAGTAGCATTTTCCAGCATGATGGACAACAGACAGGGACCATAAATTTGCTAAAGATGTTTGATAAATTTTACGAAACAGAACCAATTCAAGACCGAGTAAAAATCTCACCTTTAGATGAGACCAGATGGCACAACAACAACATCCATATTTGCATTGTTGGGAGGAAGCTGCAAATGAAGAGGGTACAGTTTCCCATTCAAAGAACTCTTCGTACACACAGTAATGTCCTCAAGCCCGGTTTCTTCCTCTAATATCTTAGTCAGCTCCTCAACACTATTTCCCTTAAAAGGAATGCAAACCCCTTCTACTCCCTCATTGATTTCTCCATATTCATTAGCAATGTGATAATAAATCAGCCTCCCATCTCCAAACTTTATCAGTGAACTAGCCAAAAACTCCTCTGACTGCCAAAAAGAAAAGGATATTTCAATACCACTAGAGAACTTCAAACTTTCCTATAAGATAAATTACTACATGCTGGAAGGAAGTATGCGCAAATGAAAAAAATTGGATATTGAATGTCGCTAGGAGGAAACAATAGAGACACTAGCTAAGGTGAGCGATATTTTGGTTACACAAAATATGTTTAAGGACTTTTTGTGGGTTCTTAAGAGAAGTTGAGTGATTTATTTCACTCCGAAAAAATAGTTTAATCACCTTGGTGTGATAAAGATTAAAAAACTAATTGAGCATCCATGTAATTACCTCACACTTTTCACTTATCAAGAGTCAATTTGACTTAAGTTTTCAGAGCTAAATTAGACTAAACCAATTCATTTTTGTAAAC
>NC_061111.1:88644089-88732987 GCF_002878395.1 Capsicum annuum
GTTTACAAAAACACCAAACTCCGTGCTACTTCATGTTTAAGACCACAAGTTTCAAAGTCTTTCATTTATATCTTAATCTATGTGATTCAAACTATGTCACATAAATTGGAACTCCATGCTATTTCATATTTTAGACCACAACTTTCAAAAGTCTTTTCATTTCTATCTTAATCTCTATGTCATACTCACATAAATTGAAACAGAAAGAATAATAAACCGGAATCACCACAGCATCAAAGAATTTCAATTCTAAAAGAAAACTGGAAACAGCAATAATACCTCTTGTCTAGAAAAGCTGGCTGCTGACGCAGAGTAAACAGAAGATGAACGTGAAATAGATTCAGAACCCAAATTAGAGCCTTCATGATCATGATAAACCAAAGGTGGAGGCTCTTTAGGAACTGGTGAATGAACCAAGATTTCAACCACATCAACATCCCACAAAATCCAATCTTGAGTAGAAGTCCTATGTGGGATATTGTGTGTGACAGAATTTCTCCAAGGTGGAATACTATCATTAGCCCTCAAGAATTGACCTTGCTTTGTCCTAAGCTTTACTTGGTGCCCTTCTCTAATGGGTTCCCATTCTATCGAAGAATCAAGCCTTTGTGGCAGAGTTTGTAGAACTTTCCTCCCTGTCATACCTGTGGGGATCGAAATAACATTCGGCATACAGAACTAACAAATGCAAAACTTGAATGATCATATCCTTTGTAAACAAAATTCTTTGAGTGACTACATTGATGATGGTTTTAGGGGGAGTTTGACCATGAATTATTTTTACAAAACACATTTGGCCATAAAATACTGAAAAATTCCGGAATTCAATTTCAATTTTCAAAGAACTTGAAAAACAAAACACTAAAAAGTTGTTTTCACTTTTTTTTAGTCCAAATTACTCACAAAAATTCAAAAACAACTTCATTTTGTAGTCATGTCCAAACACAACCCCAATTTCCAAATATCATTCTTCATATTGAAAACAAAAACAACTTTTTTCAAGTACTAATAATTTTCTTGGTCAAACGACCCTAATTGTATAAAAGAAAGATCCCTTTAGTGAAAAATGATTAATTTTTCTTTGAGAAAGCAAAATACAATTACATTAATGATATGATATACCCTTCACAAAATATTAAATAAAAGAGATTAAAGACACAAGTAATCTAGGCTATAGCCGAAGTTGTTATAACACATCTAAATTTTCCTGGCTCTTATTATCCATAAACTCATTTTTTTCTATATTTTTGTGCGCATAAAAATATGTTGCTACTTGACAACAGTGTCAGCATAAATGAGCACAAAAATAACAAAAAAAAAAAAAAGAATTTAGGAATATTAAGATTCTCGTAAAGTTTAGTGTATTTTAGCAACCTCGAGTACGGTTTAGGTGTTACTTGTGCCTTATTCTAAATAAAATGACAATTTGCATCACTCGTTAAATATATAATATTTCCTTAGTTTAAAAAGGAATACTTTCTTTTTTAGTCTATTTGAAAAAAAAATAACTATTTTTTTTTTTATAGTATTTTAATTTTAACTTTTCACGTAACATGTTTAGAATCACAAAATTAAAAAATATATTAATATATTTGATACAACTTTAATTTAAGATTATAAGATTCAAAAATCTTTTTGATTTTTTTAAACTTTATATCAAGTTAAGTTAAAATAGATAATTCTTTTTTAAAGAGAAAATTAATAAATTTAATATTTTAAAAAATATATTGAGAAATGACTAAAGCTAATAAAAAGAGTAACTTAGCAACTAAGTAATGATTATCTCTAGATTTTAAATAAAAACGGATATTTTTTTAACATAGCTGACAAGTAAAAGTGTACAAGGGAGTAATAAACTAAGAAAAATCAGGGCAAACTTTAACAATACCTAAAAGAAATCTTTGATTTGAAGCAGTGAGGTACTTGTTGTAGCAACTTTTGAGGCGAATTATGTTGTATTTTTCAGGACTGTTGATGAATTCAACTGTCCAAGTTGCATTCTTGGAAGCCCCATCACGATCTTGAATCACTGTTTCTTCATCTTCTTCTGCTGTTAAGTATTTTTCATGGTAGCTACGAAGCCTTACTGCTTTTGCCTTGTAAAATAGGTCCATTTTTTCTGCTTTCTTGATAACAAGACTCTGTAAGAATAGTATGAAGAAAATTAGAAATATTATTGTTTGATTGTTTGTGTTTAGAGGATTTTATAAGAGAGTTGAAAATGGCGACAATTGAGTTGATCTTAGTTTCTTTTTCGGTTTTAGAGTATCGTAGTATTTATAGAGCAAGTGGTAAATGTGAGAGAGAATGCAAGATGACCCCCTATGTTTTGAGGGGATATTCAAAATAATCCCTTGTGTATCACCTGAATAGTTTTGGTCCCCTATGTTTAAGGGGATAATCAAAAGAATCCCTTGTGTATCACCTGAATAGTTTTGGTCTGCTAAGTTTATCAAAAATTAATAATTTTAGCTTCTTCTTTTTTTGGTTGAATATTAATAATTTGTGGTCGTTCGATCCGACAACTACAGTGAAAAGAGAAATATTTAGCCACAAAATCAAGAAAGTCTCGTTAAACTTTAAAGATTAAATACTACTCCCTCTATTTCACGATAAGTGAATTGTTGGAGCAATTTTAATATTTCAAAATAAGTGAATGGTTCACAATTCAAGGTAAATGTTAAAAAAAAATTCCAAATCTACCCTCCATTAAATGCGCATTGGGAATGATGTATCATGTGTCTTTGCTTTTTGAAAAGGGTAAAAATGAAAAAACATGATAAATTTATATCTTTACTTTTTTTCTTAACATGTGTGTCAAAATTCAATAATTAACTTATTATGGAACAGAGAAAGTAACAAGTAAGTACTCTAACTTTGATAGTATACATGTAGACACTTCAACTCGTCTCTGTCAATTATTTAAAATTTTGACTTATAAAATAATCATCTAGAAACATGCAGAACTTATGTGGCATTATGTTAGTGTTGGTGTTCTTGAGACTTTATAGAAATGTTGAAGTGTTAAGTAGCAAGTTGAAATCAAGTTGAAGTACCTAAATAAGCACTCTCAAAATTGAAATGTTAACTTATCAGGATTATCAGGTGAAATTAAGTTTGAGTGTTTGTTTATATATTATATTAATTCTAAAATATGCAACACAAACCATTATACTAAATACTATTTTTTAAAAAACACCAAAACTTATACAGTAAAAAATTGCATTATACTCTAAAAATAACTTAAACTATAAAAATTGTCCTAGAAATATAACGTTAACTTTTGAGAAACTTAAAGATGAAATGGTTTGGTGGACCCTTGTACTTGTTCGAGTTTGTAAAGTAAACACCTCTACATAGCCTTTTGTCATCTGAACCTTTGAACTCATCAAAATATTATATTTTAAGTTCCTCTGATCGTTGATCATGCTTATTGGCACAAAAATAGCTGAGTTGGACAAAACTCGTGGATGCGAGTGAGGGTCATTTTTACGTTAACATAATTTTTAAAAATAAAGAGAAAAAAAAAGTCCTCTCTCTCTTCCCTTCCTTCTCTTTTGCACCACTGCAACCTCAAGGCTCTACCATTGCCACCACTATAGCGACCCTTCACCTTCAAAGAAGCACCACCATACAGCCGTCCCTCCAAATCTCTCTTGTTTCCTATGGTGCACTGGTTCGCCCCCCCTCCCCCCGCCCTCCCACCACCACACACACTGCACCATCATTACAGGTTACAACCCTCTCTTCCCCCATTCCTTTCCTTTGCCTTCGCACCATTGCAGCCCCAAGGCACCATCATTACAACCACTACAGTCGCCCCCCACCCTCCGTCGCACCACAATTACAAATTAAACCCCCCACCCAACAAAAGAAAACCTTTCTTCCTCGTGTGCACCGTTACAGTCCCCCGCCATTCACTCTTTTAATTTTTTAATTTTAATTCACTCTTTCAATTTAAACTTTTTATTTTTTTAGGATTAATTTAAGGTTAAATCGAAAGTGAGTGATAGTGAATATTGAAAAACTAATGAACTCCATGGATAAGCTTGAAGTTTTTGTGGATTTATTAAAGATATTTAAATTTGAAAATTAGAAATTGATTGTGTTTGTGTATATGAATTTATAGTTACAAATTTAAATTAGTTGGAAAGAAATTTTAATTATTTGAAATGAATTTGATGTTCAGCTTGTGAGCAAACATCAAGAACATGAATATTGAAATAATTTATAAAAGTTGTTTATTTAATTAATTTTTTTAATATTTAATTTCTTTTGTGACATTTAAAAATAATGTGAAATTCAATGTAATATTTAAAAATGACGTGAAAACTGACGTTGAGGCGGTTGAAAATGAATATAAATTGTTATTTTTAATTTTTAAATAATGGTGGAGATGAATTTTATTTTAAAAAATAAAATCTTAATTTAATATTATTAATTAATAGTTTTTTAAAATTAATTAATTAAGATATTATGACATGTCATTGATTTATGTGATGTGGATATGACGTTAAATTTCTTTTAGGAAGAGTGAGCCACATATATGGTCAGAAGGATTTAAAATCTTATATTGTTATGGGTTGAAGGGTTAGATGAGAAAGGACTAAATAGAAATGTCTACTTTACAAATGAGAATAAGTATAGGGATCTAACAGACTATTTCACCAAACTTAATAGATTAAAACTTTTGCATGCATGTTGAAAAGGATTATTTTGAACTTAATTCAAACTTAAAAAGGACCATTTTCATCATTTTGATTGACAGGGGTGGCTCAAGCGAATCCGTGGTCTAAGGCCAAAATCGAAAAAAGGTTTTACGTTTTTTTTTAAAAAAAATAAAATTATAAAGTTTATTTTTAAAATTATATAATCGATTTCTTCTAATAACTTTTTTAATTAATAATATAGTCAATGCATTAATTTCTCGAGACAGAGAATTTTGAACTAGATATATCAAACTCCTAAATTTTTTTATATAAAAATTTTATTTTTTCTATAAATAGTATTTAATATATTTTTTAAAGTTTATAATTTATTATTACTAAAAAAAAAAATGAGACCCCTCGAATTTTGGGGGCGTTAGGCGGCCGTTTTTTTTTTCCAAAGGGTTGAGCCGCCCTGTTGATTGATTGGTGTTTGAATAATTAATGACATTGAGAATTTGGCAGGCGATGCCAGCCATTAGATTGTAAGTTAAGCATGTGAGACACGGATAATTTAATACTCCCTCCGTCTCAAATTATCTGTCCTAAATTTTCTAATTTAATTTTTCATTTTACTTGTTTTTTTTCATTAATCAAGAAGAGACAAAAAAATTTTTATATTTTTTCCTTTGCATTAATTACTTTTGTTCGCAACAAATTTTCGTTGTGCTAAAAATTAACTGCAAGTAAAAATAAAATAAACAAAAAGAATAATTTTATTTAAATGAATTTTGTGAGTACAATTTTATTATTCTCTTGATTCTTCTCGCCTAAACTTAGAAATGATCTGAGGGCCTTCAGTAGCGCATTTCTCGGATCGTTGGATGATTTGGACTCCTAGAGACATATTTCAATCGTCGAAAATGTCGAAAAGTATTTTGTCTCTTTGGAATAATCTTTGGGAAGAACTCCGTTGATTGCTCCTTGCAAGAACTTGATAGTCAATGTTGACGTTGCCAATGTTTGTCAAAGTCCTCTTTTTCGAGTCCCTCTTTTTTTTTTAGAATGTTATGTTACCCCCTATTTATAGTTGTAAGGAGTAGGTCTAGTTGCTTGTGATTGGTTGAAAATATGTCATTTGGAACACTTGGCATCTTTTGACTCTTTGTTGAATTTGAATGAGATTTTCACATCATTTGTACATATGGCAGCGTCTCATTGGTCTTGAATTTGACTAGGATGCCACGTCATTTGATGAGTTTGGGCTTCAAGGTGAGATGGACCTTAATGAGGAATAAAATGGGCTTATTATTTTTTAAGCCCAAAATAATTTTAGACCCAATAAAATATGGATCAAATTTAAATTTTATATAAATTTGATCCAATAAATTTTACGTGTCTACAGATGCCCCCTACTTCAAGGTTGGTCGACGTGTAGGCTTGCCGAAACTTGGCGGCGAGACTTGAAGTACTTATGAATGTGTTTTCATTCTCATGACTTCAAAGGTATTTGTTTCTCATTGGTGCATCCTAGTTAGACCAATACTTGCGAGTGGTCTAAAATTTTTGCCACATATTTTCACATAGAGAAAGTTCTTCTCTCGGTTAAGCGTGAAATGAATGACCCTTAATATTTGTTCAAGTCATTACATACTAGACAATATTGAGGCCCCTCCGTATGAATTTGAAATAGGATCATATTGAGTAAATCCTTAATTTACTGGCCCTTACATGTTAGTAAAGATTCTTGAATTGAACTTTTGAATCAAACAAATATTAACTTTCCTTTGGTGCTAAAAAAGAATCAATTTATTTTCAAAGAAATCTTTCAAACATGGTAATTTTCTTTTAGCTACTTAGAAACTTGAAATTCCCAAGGATTTTTTCTTCCAATCTTATTACAACCTCCCTTATATATGAAATTGAGATTTTCACCAAAGCTTATATATGAGATTTTCCCTTGTAGAGAAAATTCATCAAAGCACCCGGTAACCACAAAGAAAAGTGTTCGATTGTGCTTGATTGTTAGACTGTGAAGCTGTGACCTTACGCGATATGATTGAATCCACAAACTGCTCCTCAGGTAATTGTAATTTTCATAGCAGCCCGTTGCCTTTTTCTCGCTCAAATTTGTACGATTGCCATATGAAATAGCAACTAAACAAAAATTTGCAGCCAAGTTTAACCTGTGTTGCTATAGTTAATTTTTTTTCTTTAACACTCAACTTCAGGTTCTCTTATTTCCCAACTTATGCGTGTCCATAACGGTTAATCTCTATTCTTTTCTTGATCCTCAGGAACGACGTAGGATGCTCTTAGTCCCCAACAATGACTTGTTTCAATGACCGCAAAACTTCATACCCTTGCCTTAAGATCGTGGAAAGCAACCAAGATTCGCATGCAAAACCCCTCAATTTAAAAGCTCATCCTCTGGTGATTGGCGCCTTCCCGCTTGTTAGAATGCCGCTAGAAACTTCCCTCCATCTCACAGAATGGTCGACAGAAACTAAGGACTTCATGGATAATTTTTTGGGCAAAATTGTGACTGAAAAAGTTCTCCATTTGAAGTCTTCTACACATCAAAATATTGTTGTTGCGAGCTCTCCTAGCCGCAATGGGAGCCTTAGCGGTTGGCGCGTTCTTCTCTCCGACTTTGGGGAGGTTCGATATATATTTGGCTACTAAAGTGGATAGAAGACGTTCTTACCTGTAATAAGGAGACCTTTGAGCGCAACAAGACTTATGATATGTCTTTGCTTCATTATTCACGTAAGACCATAGTGAAAATGTTCTCCAATACTTCTGTGAGAATTGGCGTCCATCTACCAACACAGTTTCTACTTTTATTGGAGAGTTGTCCATATCTTTATGGGACTTGAGAAATATCGGAGGTCTTCATGTTCATGGATCATTTTATGACAAAGTTATTCACTCGGCTAAGGAGTTGACATATGTGGATGACAAAGGGAAGCCTTTTCTCCCTAGAAGCTGCTCACACTTATTTTCGGCATTCTATCGGCTTACAAAATGTGTCATTGATGATGTCTCTTTTTCTTGATTGGACTAATTTCTGGTTTTGAGGACCAAGAAAATATGCTGAGCCTTCACAAAAGATGTCAAAAAATTGGTTGAAGTCAAGGATGAATCATGACCCATTGGAGAATATTGACATGAATTTTTTTACCACGAACCGAAGAAGAGAATGCCCCTTTTGTCGAGTTAGGCGTGGAAGAATCACTCAGAGATGAAACTATTTGACGGCTTTTCTTGCATGTTGGCTCTGTAAATTTTAACTCCCGTTCTTCTCCTCTTTTTTCACAATTGAGCTTTCGGGCACTTTGGGGTATCCGTGGAAGAAGCTTCATAACTCATCGTAGAGGTGTTTGAATCACGAACGGCTTGTAATGTTAAAAAGTAGACTCATGAGGCTACGTTCTACGCGAAAACCACTCTCAATTTACCTCCAGATCTTCCCAGACATTGTTTCAAAATTAGACCTTCAGTTCTATTTAATCACTTTTTACTTGTTTTGTGCAGTCTCATAAAAACTCTCATATCTTGACTTAGGAACATCAAAATCAGGATCCATTTTTTGCATTGGAAACTAGACTCGTAGATCTACATCTCAGAAACCAGCATCAAATTGCATCTGAACCGTCCCAAATATTGCTCCAAAAATGGACTTCTAATCTTGGTTCGCTAGTTATTTCAGCTTTGCGCAGCATCACGATAAATTTCATATCTCGATGTGGAAGTATCAGAACTAGGTATCATTTTTTTATTGGAAATTATATTTGTAGAGCTACGTCTCACTTAGAAACCACAATCATATTACATCCGAATCATTCCAGATATCACTCCATAAACGGCCTTTTAATCTTGGTTTACTAGTTATTTCAGCTTTGCACAGCGCCACGATAAATTTCATATCTAGATGTGGAAGTATTGGAATCAGGTGCCATTTTATGCATTGGAAAGTAAATTTGTAGAGTTAGATCTCACGTGAAAACCACAATCATATTGCATTTGAATCATTCCAGATATCGCTCCAAAAATGGCCTTCTAATCTTGGTTCGTTAGTTATTTCAGCTTTGCTTAGCGTCTAAATTCCATATCTCAACATGGAATTATCAGAATCAGGTGCCATTTTTTGTATTGGAAAGTAGACTCGTAGATCTACGTTACGCGTGAAATTCATCAGCAGAAAGCTTTCATATTTTCTCAGGTACTTTTCCAAAGTTACAACCTAAATCTTGTAATACTCTTCTTCTCATCAAATTTTGGACACTTCATGAATTTCATCTTCTACTTCAAGTTTTGGGCCTCATCACCTCCGCAATATGTTGAAGGCTAGACTAGAGCAATATTCAAAGTACCACAAGTTTTTTTCTTGTCGAGAAGACTTTATTGCTTGGGAGATAATGAAGAATCTTTTTGCCTTAAGGACAACATCCTCAAAGGACTCCAAATATGCATTCATGCTTCATACTTTTTATTTTTTTTATTTTCTTAATTTATTTTTAGAGATCCATTCACAGTTTAGACTCATACGGGTCAAGAGTGATTTTTGACTTGCATTTTAGGCTCGTGTATCAAGGAGCATTTTGACTTGTAGTTTAGGCTCGTGCATCAAGGAGCAGTTTAATTTGTAGTTTGGGCTCGTACATCGAGAAGTAATTTAACTTGCAGTTTGGGTTCGTGCATCGAGAAGCATCTTGACTTGCAATTTAGGCTCATGCATCGAGAAACATCTTGACTTGCAGTTTAGGCTCGTGCATCAAGGAGCATTTTGGGAAAGAATTCTTGTAATGTAACTTTCCTTCCAACCCTTTGTAATGGAGTATTGTTGCACTTCAGTTTGGTATTTATTGCCCCCATTGGTTGAAGTAGATTTGCACTTGATCTTGTGTCGACTTTTGAAAGTTGAAGCTTAGAAGTCCTTTGACATTTTTTCCTTTTGCGGGTGATCAATTTCCAAGTGTTACCCTTCTTGATATTAGAAAGGCCATTTGACAAGGACTTACTTGTTGTTTTCTTTAGGGTGGGAACCTCAATTTTGTCAAATCTCCCAAACTATAACATGACGATTCCCTCACCTTTTGGTGATGCCACAGAGCACATGGGTTCTAGAACTTTTGAAATTGAACCTTTTTATGGTCCAGTTCGATGCTAATATGATTTACATCAACTGTATCACCATCATCGATAATGATCTTTCCTTTTTGCATTAATGTCATGATCTTTTCCTTTAGGATAAAGCATTTTGTTGTGTGATGACCAACAATGTGGTGAAATTTGTAGTACTTAGGATCATCGACTTTGTTTGATTTTTCAGGTCGCTTTGACTTAGGAAACTCAATGACTTCTTTGGCTTGCAACTCTCAAGAATTTCAGAAACATCAGAGTCAAAAAAAGGATATACCCTTGCTTATAACTCCTTCAAGGTTGGTTGATTTTTCACCTCTCGTATTTGTTACTTTGGCGGTTTTTTTTTTAACTTTTGTCTTGTGGAGGCCTTTGTAAAACTCACAGTTATCGTCATAGATTTTCCAATTTGGTCTTCAGACAAGACTTTAAATTTCATAACTTCTTTCCTAGGATCAAAAATAGGTGACGTCATTCTATAACTTGCAATACTTAACTCCATGTCATGGGCACACGTTGTTAATTCTTTAAAAGTTCGAGGCTTAATTCCTTGGAGGATATACACAAGGCCCCAAGGCATCCCTTGAATGCAAACTTCAACCTCAAAAGTTTCAGAAAGTTGCTCTTTGCAATTAAAGCTCAATGTTCACCAGCGACTTATGCATTTCAGTACAGACTCATCTTTACTTTGTCTTGTGTTTTTCAATTCCATCATGCTGACCGTACAACGGGTACTGTAGAAATAATTTAGGAACTAACTTTTTAGTTGCTCCCAATAATCAATTGATTCCGACTCCAAGTCTGTGTACCAATCAAAGGCGTTGTCTTTCAAAGAGCGAACAAACTGTTTGACAAAAAGATCAACATGTGTGCCAGCACTGCTACAAGTCTCAATGAAATAAGCGATGTGTTGCCTTGAATTTCTCTTTCCACCAAATTGTTGAAACTTTGGTGGTTGATATCCAACTGGCATTGGTAAGCCCTCGATTTATTTAGAATACGACTTTGAGTATTTTACGAAACTTTATGACGGGCCGCCATATTATGCCTTGATGGTGTTTGCAATCATATCTTGCCGTTTTTGAACTGTTAGAGTAGCCACTGAAGCAAATCGATCAACACATTGATTGTCGCTTGACTTGATGAGAGATTCACCATCAACTTTTTCTTGCGGTGTTAGATGGTAATTTGACTCTCCAGGATTGTATAGATCTAACTTGCTCATAAGTTGGGTGATTTGATGATCTTTCTCATCAACAGACTTTTTCAAGGCTTCAATGGTTTGCTCCATCATTGCAAACTTCTCATTCATGTCAACTGCATCAACCATGGAGGTGTTGACTTTCGTTAAAGTTGAAGAATTCATTAAGTCTTTAGATTCTCCAAAGTTGCAGATAGTTTCAGATGGTTCATTTGATAACATAGATACAAAGTTGCCTCTAGGGGTTGTAGTTACAGTTGAAATTTGAGATTTTCTCCTTTTCGTCATCTCCAAAAGAGGTAAAGTATTGGGATCCATCCAAAGCACAAGCGTTGATATTGCGTCAATTGGTGAAGCCAACAAGTGTGATCTCAGTAGACGTGGCAGTAGTAGACTTTTGTCACAAAACTTCATTGATTTTTCTGAAGTCCATTGTAGTAGTTAAATTTATGATTTTTCAATTTGTAGAAGGATGAGATGAAGAGCAAAACTGGTCCCACCGGGCGTGCCAAAATTTATTCATAATAAATTTTTGTTGCGCTTAAAATTAACTGCAAGCAAAAATAAAATAAACAAAAAGAATAATTTTATTTAAATGAATCTTGTAAGTACAATTCTGTTGTTCTCTTGATTCTTCTATCCTAAACTTAGAAATGATCCGAGGGCCTTCAGTAGCGTGTTTCTTGAATCGTTGGATGATTTGGACTCCTAGAGATGTATTTCATTAGTCAAAAATGTCGGAAAATGTTTTGTCGCTTTGAAATAATCTCCGGAAAAAACTCCGTTGATTGCTCCTTGGAAAAACTTGATAGTCAATGCTGACATTGCCAATGCTTGTCAAAGTCCTCTTTTTCGAGTTCCTCCTTTATTTTTAGAATGTTATGTTACCCCCCTATTTATAGTTGTAGGGGGTAGGCCTAGTTGCTTGTGATTGGCCGAAAACATGTCATTTGGGACACTTGACGCCTTTTGACTGGTTGCTGAATTTGAATGAGATTTCCCTATTATTTGTACATGTCGCGGCGTCTCATTGGTCTTGGATTTGACTGGAATGCCACGTCACTTGATGAGTTTGGGCTTCAAGGTGAGATAGACCTTGATGAGGAATAAAATGGGTTTATTATTTTTTAAGCCCAAAATAATTTAGACCCAATAAAATATGGATCAAATTCAAATTTTATATAAATTTGATCCAATAAATTTTACGTGTCTATAACTTTTTCTTCAAATTAGTTTAGATGTACCGCCTCGCGCGTGTACCTCACTTTAATGAATTCAATTTTCTAAAATTACTTACATATAGAAGAATGCCGGTCCTTAAAATGTTGATTGAATTTTTTTCCTTCATTAAAAGACTCTACAATAAACAAATTTCTAAGATATAAAATATAGATATAATTAAGATCGGTTTTAAAAAAATTAAAGAGTAAAAGTTATTAAAAGCTATAAAATAACATAAATAACGTTCAAAGAACTCACATATTAGGAGCAACGCAAAAAAATGCAAAAATAAGTGATGGCTTCCATATTTCTTCATTGAGTTCTAGGTTTTGAGTGATTAAAAGCAGCCTCATTACTATTAGTCATTTACCAACATAAAGCCCAACAAACAATCATCTTTGATCTTCATTATAAAGTTTATTCAGTCATTAATTTCAATTGTAGCTCCCATCAAATTTCAAAAAACTGCATAAAAGTTAAGTAGAATAAATTTTCAATAGCAAAAAAGTTAATATCAAAATTATAAAAAAAAATAATTTTGAACACACACAAAAAATAATTATCCACTTTAATCTTCTCTCAAACCACCACAATTAGATAATTTTTTTTTTAAAAGAAAACATCAAACAACAAATTTGAACATACAAAAATAACAACCGATGTATTTATGCATCAAAAATCAAGATTGGTATTTCTTGTTCAAAATAAATAGAATTCCATCTCCGAAATAAATAGAATTCCCTTTATTTGTATTCCTTTTATAAACCACAACCAAATTAAGAAAAGGAAAAGAAAAATGGAAAATTCTAAACATGGAAAACTTAAAAAACATCTAGTACGTTTGCCTATATTTGCTCGATACTTTTACCTCAAAAAATAAACTACTTCTTTTTCTTTTTCCTTTTTTGTTGTTAAAATTTTTTTTATTAAATAATTGAATAATAATTTTTAAAAATATTGAAAAGATGATTTTATCTATTATAAAATATTTTAACAAAGGATAAAAAGTTTAAATCATTTTTTTAAGGGTGTTCACACTTTTAATATACTATAGATATAAATTAAAATATAATCATCATTTAATAGAGATACTATGATAAAATAGTTATATTATTAATTATCTCTTTTAATCAATATGTTATCTCAATTTCAAACGAATAATTTAGGACGGAGAGAGTACTTACACTGTTTAAGGTAGTCGGACTTTTCTAGCTGTCATATTTTGTTTTGGGGACTTGTAACTTGTAACAGGTGAAAAATGGACCCCATTAAGCTACTCACTGTTTAAGGTAGTCGGACTAAATCAACATTTCAATAGCTTTTATAGCTGTCATATTTTGTTTTGGGGACTTGTAAATTGTAACAGGTGAAAAATGGACCCCATTAAGCTACTCAAAATAATTGGAACTTTATTAAATTTAGGTTTTTTACACTGTATACGAATCCATTTAAGAAATAAATCAATTTTAAAAACCATTTAGCTAGTATAGTAAATCTCTGTATAATCATTGTGTATATCGATTATATATAGGTAATGATTGCAAACTATTATGGCTTGGTAAGTGAATTTTTTCAAAACAGCTGGCTAAGAATGTTAAGATACCAAATTTACCATTTCGTCGATTTTTGTTTCAAATTTTTAAAAAAGTAACTATAAAAAAAGGTTGTAATTTGTTTGATGGTTTCATAAAATGAATTTCAGAATAAGCTTTCAGCCATTGAAAGAGAATGTTTGGGTTACAAAACTAATTTTTGAAATACTGACAAATGGCTTGGTTGCAAAAGGAACTCAAAGGAACATTTTTAACCCCCCAAAAACGAAAAAAACTAAAAAACTTGCAAAACAGAGCTACCACATTTTTTCTTCAGTTCATATTAGTTGATTATCTTATTAAAAATAAATATTTTAAATTAGTTAATCACTTATTAAATTAATATAAAATTAATTATATTTTTTATTTTAATTCTATAATAAATATAGTTTACTATGTGTTTGTGTGGTATCTCGTGCCTTGAGTCGGGGGTCTATCGGAAACAGCCTTTCTACTTCATCAGAGGTAGAGATCTGGACTGCGTACATCTTATCCCTCCAGACCTCACTAGGTGGGAATAAACTGAATTTGTTGTTGTTGTTATCTTTATATCTATTAATAAAAATGATAATTTTTTAATCAGCATGCAAGAATTAGGACGGAGGGAGTAGAGCCGTCTTTGTTGAATAAGGACAAAAAGGGAAAAAGAAAGTCGAAAAAGACGATTTACCACAAGCTTAAGGCTTCTAATATATTACTCACTCTGTTCCAATGGTTTTTTGACCTTTACACGTTTTTAAAAATAGATAAATTAAAAAATAATACTTATTTTATTATATTTTATATTTTAAAATGTAATTTTTTTATTAAATATTTACTTATTGAGGTTTATGTAATTATCAAAGACAACCATCGCAATAAAAATAATTTTTAAAATAATTAATTTTATATTAAATTCTAAATAATAAATAATTTAAGATAATTATTATAAAAATCGCATTAGATAATTTCAGACGACGTAAGTAATAAAAAGTAATGTGTAGGATAAGATCTTAGCAGCCCTAATCAAACAGCTGACTCATAGTCAAATGTTTGACCTTCTAACCCATGCAAATGGTCAGTCCTGTACTCCATAAAATATATATATTGTGGTCTAACATAGACCTAATATTAACACGTAAAAACAGTTTTATATTAATTAAAAAAAGCAAGACACATGTTTCTTGTAGATTTCCTATTTTCAAATACATACAAATGAAAGGAAAGTTTCCTATTTTAAAAATATATACAAATGAAAGGAAAGTAATTTACAAAGGTCAATCTTGCATTTGAACCTCCTAGAATTTAGCCATATATCACATGAATTTAAATTTCATATATTGATAATCTAATAAATATTTACATAATTAGCAAACATATAAATGATTTATACGCATTAATATTTGGTAAGACCACAAAGATAATAATTAATTATCTACATCTACATTTACAATATATTAAAAGTGTGAAGATCCTTAACAAAGTGATTAGAATTTTTTGATCTATACTAAAAGACACTGCAATAAATGAAAATGTCATTTGCTATTTTCTAAAAATTTAAAATTAATAAAAAAATATAAAGACTCCTAAACCTAAAAAAATTCAAAATGGAAAGGCTTTTCTTCTGTGACTACATATATGGAAAAGTTTGTTTAATAATTAAAACTTTCAAAAAGAATAATGATCGTGCACAAAAGATATATTCTTATTAGATTTTTACAAACAATAACATCGATTAATATTTTACTTATGAAAACTTTCATAAAACAAAAGCATCAATGAATATTTTATTTGTGAAAACTTCCATATTTGAACTTTCAACTAATGTAGGATTCTCTTCCGCTTGTAGGAGTTTAGGAGTATTTTTAACGTTTGGACTATTAATCTTTTGGTATAATATTTTGGTTTAGAAGTAATATATATATATATATATATATATATATATATATATATAAAAGACAGTTCTCTTATTAAGTGTAATTTTAACAACGGAGAACATATATTACATGGAGATAATCTATAACTAAATATTATTACAGATTTTATAATAAACCTAGGAGAAACAGTTCAAAAAAAAATACAAAAATATTAAAAACCCTAGAGATATTAGAAGACCTGCAAAACAAACAAAAGAATTTGTTAAATGAAATAGAATTAAATTTTGATTTCCTAAAGAACCAACAAGTAGAATTAGACAAAAAAATTCAAAGTTTTAATTAATAAAGACAAGGGTAAGCGGGCTAAATTATTTTATTACCCTAGCTTTAAGACCAGAAACACAAAAAATTCCTCAACATAATATTAAAAAAGATACAGATAAAATTATATTTTGTGATCATTGTTCCTCTATGACTGAATTCTAAATTTCATTCTAACCCTCCATATTCTTCGGGATTTATCTTTAAAGGCTTCATTAATTTAATTCCTTTATTTCCCATTATACCTATTACATCATCTATCTTTAGATTAAATTTTATACTATATTAGTGGCAAGTTTTCTTATGAATCCTACACATATTAATAAATTATTTCCATTATTCATTTCTTCGTATCCTTTAGTTTGAATACCTATCTTTATATATTTTTCGAATTCTAAAGAACTTATCATATAATTTGGATTACAATAAAAAAGTCTTCTATTTATCGACATGTCTACTTCTGTTATTCCTATTATGGATCTTTTCAAGTCTGACTATCTATTATCACATATTGTAACTAATGGGAGTAGTTATTGGAGATGGTAGAATAAAATTACAACCACACATAGCTAAAAAAGTCTTAGAAATGCCAGATAGATTAGACAAGACTAAAGATTTATAAAATTTTTTAGGACTTTTAAATTATGCTAGAGCTTTTATTAGAGACTTAGGTAAAGTAGCAGGACCGTTATATTCTAAAACAGAATCAACAGGCCAAAAAACCTTTAATACCAAAGACATAAAATTAAGACCAAAAAAATTCTAAGGAATTCTCCATCTTCTTCAAAAATGAAAAAACCCACTGTATCGAGTAAAAATACAGCTAGTCCAATTTACTAAATTATAATAGTTTGAATTTGTCTTTTCGATTTTCGTTTCTCAGTTCTTAACAACACCATATATAGTAAAGTTTAGTAGAATCTTAAGACTCTGATACCAATAATAATAGATACAAATGAATATAATATAGATATAATTACAATAAAAATGAACAGATGATAATAGAGATAGATAGATAGATTATAGATAGATAGATAATAACAATATAATATATAATAATATATAACAATATAGTATTAATAGAGGTTCTGACTTCGCTTAATCTATTGTCTATTTCCTGTAGTTCTGTTAGGACTTCTTTTGATTCTGGTGAAAACTTTGTTTTATTAAGATATTATATAATTTTATATATTCTTTCCTTAAATTTCTATTGGACCAATAATATTCCAAATCTAGTATTACTAGACGTTCGTAGGGCTTACGTTTTCGTTTCTCAGTTCTTGACAACACCATATATAGTAAAGTCTCCTAGAACACAGATGGATATAATATAGATATAATTACAATAAAAATGAACAAATAATAATAGAGATAGATAGATTATAGATAGATTATAGATAGATTGATAAAACAATATAATATATAATAATATATAATATAGTGTTAATAGAGAATATAATAAAACAGATAATAATAATTATTGATCAGACGGATAGATAATAATATTAATAATATATAAATAATGTAAATAATTAATAAGCAGGTTTTAGTATATGTTATAAGCAAAGTAAATAAACAAGTTAGGGAAAGTAATTAAAGCAGGTAAGTAGTTATGATAAAATAAAGCAGAGTTACTGTGGATGTGTTTTAATATGATATAAAATCCTACTCAGTATTCCCTCCTTCGTAGTCCTTAGTTCAGTGTAAGTGTCCAAGTCATAAAGATCAAAGTATATTTTCTCCCCCAAAAAAAATATTTTTGAATTTTTTGTTTTTTTATTTTTTTGAATTTATACCCTGTTCATCTCTTTCACTTCAGTTTTAGGTAGTTTAGCAATATCTTCTTTAATCACACCCCATGAGAATAGCAACAGTCCTTTTTTAATTTTGTATGGATTTTTCAAATTCCTAGAAATTTACAGATTAATCCATCGTTATTGCTAAAACACTGAGATAATAACCATATACTGGGATATGTTTATAAGTAATTTACTAATTTTACAAGACTAGAAAACTGATGGTGAACAACCGGTGATCCAGACCTTATAATATCAAAGAATCATCTACTAATAATTAAATATGTACACATCTACTAATAATTAAATAAGTATTAATAAGTAATGAATTTTACAAAATCGAAAAACTAGCGGTAAACCTCCGGCGATCCAGATCTTATAATATTAAAAACACAACTGAAATAAAATATGAACTTGATTAATTCAAACATATTTTACAAACTTGGGAGAAAAATACAAAGATCTATGTAACGACTACTTACATGTCTTAAGAAAGAAGTGAGGTTTCCCTTTCGGGAGTCCCCTGAAAACTCGACAACTACCAGAAAATGAAGAACTAAGAAACAAATATAGACATTTTTACACTCTTTTTTTTGTTGAAGAACTAACTTACAGACTTTGGAAACTAAGAACTTTATGAAAAATTAAGAACTTTCTCACTCTTGATTTTTTCTCTCTAGCTACTTATGTTTAAATCTTCCAAAGGGGGGTATTTATAGGCATTTGTAGACTTCAAATATACTTTATGGATTTCAAATCCTTTTATATTTGATAAGACTTTATCAAAACTTTTGGCAACTTGGGTGTGGCCTACGATCACATGGCTATGTCTTTACTTTATCCGTCTATTTATTTATCTGTTACATCATTGCATATGTCTGTAATTTTATATTTCATGGATATTGTCATTGCTTACGTATCTAGATTGTGTAATGCTTCTGAATCAAACTCCATTCCTAAATCTTTATCGGTATTTGGGGCTTGTGCAAATTGGTCCATGACTGAGTTGTAGTCTCGTTCATACTCATCACTATCTCCGTATGATAGTCCCAGTCTTATTTTTGTTCTGGATGATCTTGTCTCTTCTCTTGAAATTAAGGAAATTTTGGGTCTTGGCTCTGACGGTTCTGGATTCATTGCTATTTCTTTGGGTAGTTGTTCTGCTAACAATTTTTTTATAGAGTCTACTACCATTTTTTCTATATTTTTTTTTCATATTTTTCTTAAGAAGAAACCTTTCTTAGTATGAAAAGGACTTCTTTCGTCTGTGGTCTGATTACCTGTGTTCTTGAAACTGGCTGGGAGTATTCTCCCTACACTTTTTTGGCAAAGTGTCAGCTGTCAACGGATTTGGTAAGTCCTTACCAGCTACCGTTTGAGATGGAATAGTTGTATCATTACCCGATACAGTAGGTCTTTCTACATTCGTTGGGGAATGCAAACCCATTAACAGATTTGATAAGTCTTTACTAGCTACCGTTTGAGCTGAACTAGCTGTATCTTTACCCGATACAATGGGTTTTTCCATTTTTGAAGAAGATGGAGAATTGTTTAGAATTTTTTGAGTATCATAAATTGGCTGAGTCTATTGTGAAAGTTCAAAATGAAGAATTTTTATACGGATTTGTAATATACTTATATGTTTTAACATTTATCCTTTTTCATTTATAAGGTTTTCATTATTTTGTCTTAAAACCTCATTGGTGTGATTTAGTCTTTTAAAAGCTTCAGTCATAGAGGAACAATGATCACAAAATATAATTTTGTCTGTGTCTTTTTTAATATTATATTGATGAATTTTTTGCGTTTCTGGTCTTAAAGCTGGAGTAATAAAATAATTTAGCCCTAAATATATACGGGAATAATCTAAAGCCTCTGTTAAATCATCAAAGCCTTTATAGAGAGGGGCTGTATAGTCTTTTACAGAATCTATTACCTCTGTCCATGTCTGAGATACTCCTGTGTCTTTTCCCTAAGAACAACATAAAACTTAAATTTTTTAGTGCTATTTTTCTCAGTAACATAATAACTTAAAGCATTCAGGACTGAAATAAAGTATCTAATATTTTTTGGTGTCTTGTTGTAGGAGATCCATAAATTATCGATCAGGCAAATCTGTCGTTTGTCCACTCTTACATCTGGTTTCAATTTGAAAGTCAGATTGGATGGCTCATAACTAGCGAGATTATGAGGTTCGAAGATCAGTCTTTATAATTTCGGATGTTCCAACATTGTTAGTGGCCTGTAACGAGTGTTTCTTAGTAATTTGTTTAAGTAGTCTTAAGAGGAGGAGGCTTCCATCTTTCCTTTGTTTTTGCCTGTATACATATTGAAACAAAAATTGTTAGTTGTCTTCTTTTATTAGTCTACTTAGCTGATCTGCTAGGTTATCATCTTTACCTTTAATATGTTCTAGAATAATATTATAAATTAAAGTGGCATCTAGGAAATTTAACCACCTCCTTTTACTACTATTCTTCTCTTTTATTTTCTGATAGAATTTTACTATGACCTCGCAGTCTATTCTTACTAGTATTTCTAGTTTATTTAATATGTAAAGTTTGAAACTATTTAAGCCATAAATTACTGCTAGTGTTTCTGCATCTATGCAATTTAGTTTACCTTTTTCTTTATATATTTTACTTGAATACGCACATATTTTTTCATCCTTTTTGTCACTATATTTGTTAGGCTTTGCTTTTAATACTGCTCCCCATCCTTGAAGGCTTCCATCTGTCTCAACTATTAAATAATCCATTTCTAATGGTAACGTTAAGTCTGGGATGTCTTGTATCATACTTTTAAGTTGTTGGACTAATTTTATGTCTTCAGTATTAAAGGTTTTTTTGGCCCGTTGATCCTGTTTTAGAATATATTGGTCCTGCTACTTTACCTAAGTCTTTAATAAAAGCTCTAGAATAATTTAAAAATCCTAAAATTTTTTGTAAATCTTTAGTCTTGTCTAATCTATCTGACATTTCTAAGACTTTTTTAGCTATGTGTGGTTGTAATTTCATCCTACCATCTCGAATAACTACTCTTGAAAAATTAATACTATTTTTACATAGTTTTATTTTTTTTTCTACTTATTATTATTCCATTATCTAAAAATAATTTAAAAACTTGTTGTAAATGTCCTAAATATTTTCTCATATTATTACTAAAAACTAGAATATCATCTACATAAACCAATACAAAATTTTTATAGTTTCTAAATATACTATCTATTTTTCTTTAAAAAATTGGAGGAGCCATTTTTAATTCGAATGACATGACCAGAAATTCAAAATGTCCTTCTGGATATATGAAAGCTGTCCATTCTATACTATCTTCGTGCATTTTAATCTGTCAATATCCATATTTACAATCAAATTTACTAAATTCTTTTCTTTCTTATATTCTATTTATTAAGTTTATTTTGTCAGGTAACTTATACTCATCTATTATAGTATTATTATTTAGTATTTTGTAATTTATTACCATTTTAGCTTTTCCTCTTACTATTTCACTATGGTTTCTTACTATGAAAGCTGCTGACCTATATCTTAATGTAGATCTTCTAATTATTCCTAATTCTAATAGCTCTTTTATTTGTATTTCAAAGTCTCTGAGGTCTTCATTTGTAGCCTCTACAGATGCTGTTTTTATAGTATATTCTGAATTAATTATTTCTAATTTGCAGGTAACTTGATTGGAGTCCCAATGATGCAGGAATTTTTCTCCGATTATCTTTAGCTTATCTAGGATTTGTATTATTTTTTCTAAGTCTTTTTGATCTTTTATTACTCTTATCTTCTATATACCCTTCTTAAAATTGTATAGTTCTGTATCCATTTCTATAAAAGTATAGTCTTTTTCTATTTCTTCTATTACTAATAAATCTTGTAATTCTTCATACATTGTTGCCTTTTTACTATCATTACATGTACAATTTTCTCCTTTATCACATTCTAGTGGCATTTCGGGTTTTATTCGGTCATCTGAGTTTTCATCTGGCGTATCCTTAAGAAAATGATATTTATTTAAAGTAGGTTGTGTCTGTACTGGTGAGTGAGTGATATTACTAGCGAATATTACCCAATTTTTTGTAACTAAGCATCCTCCATTATTTTGTACCATAAAGTCTAATCCTAACACAAAGTCTACTTTTATGTTTAAATCTCTGACTAGTATTTCACTAAGTGTATATGATGGTTGGTAGAATTTTTCATAAGTATTAATAAAACTTATTTTTGCTTTTGGTATATAGTCTGTATAGGTATTATATATTCCATCCATTTGCATGGATTCTTGAGGTTTTGGCAAGTTTTTAATTAGTTTTGTTGGTAAAATTCTACTATTTAAAATGCTTTTTGTATATCTTGAATCAACTATAGCTAATGTCTGGAACTCATAGTCTTGAATTTTTATTCTTGCTAAAACCTTGACTGTACTAGTTTTCTTTTCCTCATTACATATCATTCCTTCAAATGATATCATCATTGATTTTTTCTGTTTTAACTCTATTATTTTCAGCAAATGTATTTAATAATTCTACTTCTAATAAGTTTTCTTCTGTAATTACCTCTTTATGTTTTTCGAGGTTATGAACTCTCATTTCTATTCCTTTTAGTCTTTCTTCTAATTCTAATATTTTATCGTCTGGTGTTTTAACTATTGGTTCAGGTTGTTTCTTGTGAAAATTATTTAAATTGTTTGTTGATTTTTGGATTTTTAGGATCTCTGAGGTTTTTTCTATACATTTTATGCATCCTTCCTTATAACATTTCCTACATTTTGCCCTTTTATTTTTACTTGGAAACCACTTACAAAAACAACATTGATTACCATCTAATCCTTTTTCTTCCTCAAATTCATGTTTACATTCTTCTATCAAATTTACTAAATCATAATAGTCTGAGTTTGTCTTTTCTTATCTTATTTCATTTATCAATTCCTCTTCTCCAGAATCTGAAGAATCAGATTTATTTATCTCTTTTTCAAAGACTTCCATACTTCTAATAGAGTATATACTTTCATTATCTGACATATATTCGTCTACATTTATTAAATTTTCATTTACATCTTCTATTAATTGGCATTCCTAGATCTATTATTAATTCTTGTTGGACAAGTATTTGCTAAGTGCTCTATGCTACCACAGGTAAAACATTCTAATTTATTTTTGTAGGTTCTACAAGTGTTATATTTTCTTACATGTTTATTCTTATCTAGGTATGGCTTCCTTGCAATTGATCTTCTTAAATAATATTTTTTCTTGGGGCGATAGTCTTTTTTATATGTCTTTCTCTTTTTCTTCTTTTTATAATCTTAGTCATAATGTTGTGTAGTATATATGTTTTTACAAAAATTTGTATCGCTTCTTTTTAATTGTTTTTGTATCTGTATATTTGTGCATTTTTCTTATAATACATCCATTACATGTTGTATTCTTTGTCCTATTGACCATGGGGTATTTGGGTTTTGTATTACTTCTTCTCTTTTGGACCATTTTTCTTCTATCTCTCTTCCTAGAGCCCCTGATAATTTATTAAATAATCTAGCTCCTAGAGTCTGATCAAATGAGTTTCCACTAATTGTGCAATAATAAAAGTAATCTCTTAGAAATTCTTTAATTCTCGACCAATTATTAATACTTAGTTGTTCTAAATTTATTAGGGTTTTTTGCTGCAATACCATTAGTCCACTATTGGGATCATTTCCTGTTAGTAAAGTCTGTACTTTGTTTACAAAATTGTATGGATTTGAGCTTAGTTCTACTAATTCTTGAAAGTCTTGTGGGAATATTATCTTATAAGCTTCCCAAAGTGCTTTAGTACTTTTTCCTAGAAATGTTTCTAAATATCTATACATAATTTCTGCATCTGGTTCTTGATTACCCTGTATATGTTGTATGTAGTCTACTACAACTACATTTTTCCACATGTCTATTACATTATTCCATGCCTGAGGTCATGAGCTGGTAAAAATTTAAGATTTTTCCTTTATTACCATCTTCTTGTAATCTAATGGGTTCTTCTATTGACATTCTTCTCCCTTTAGGTTTTATCTCTTGTTCTGCTTGAATGTCTGGGTTTGTTCTGAATACTTTATATCTTGGTAAATTTCCTGTTGTTACTAGCATTCTTTGCATACCGGTTGTTCTCTGAAAAGGGCTTGCAGTGCTTGTTGCACTTTCCATAAATTCTTTTATACTTTCGTCTATATTATAAATCAATTTTGAGTCTTCACCTTTTTGTTCCTTTTTACGTATACAACCATAATTATCTGTTCTTAATTCACACTTTATAAAATGTTCTTTCATTTCTTCATGTTTTAAGTTCCCTAATTTACAACTTGTGTATTTAAATACGCTATTGCTATTTATTTCATATAGGACTTTTGCTTTTATTATGGCCTTATTTACTTCAAAACCTTCTTCTAATATTTCTATATTCATGAAATTAGTGTTCTCACATTCTTCAATTTCTTCTTCAGTTTCTCTTTCATTCATATATGTATAATCTGTAAATCTGACTGAGGTGTCTCCTTTCTTATTAATATACATTAAATGATCTGTGGGTTTTAATATTTTTTTCTTACTGAAATTTTCTAAATTCCATTCTAATCTTGCATATTCTTTTGGATTTATCTTTAAAGGCTTCATTAATTTAATTCCTTTATTTCCCATTATACCTACTACATCATCTATCTTTAGATTAAATTTTATACTACTATTAGTGACAAGTTTTCCTATGAATCCTACAGATATTAATAAATTATTTCCATTATTGATTTCTTCGTATCCTTTAGTCTGAATACCTATCTTTATATATTTTTCGAATTCTAAAGAATTTATCATATAATCTGGATTACAATAAAAAAGTCCTCCATTTGTCGACATGTCTACTTCTGTTATTCCTATTATGGATCTTTTCAAGTCTGACCATCTATTATCATATATTGTAACTAATACCTTAGTTCCTAGATTTTTTCTAGTTAGGCCTTTTAATCCTACTACTATGAGTCCCATATGCATGAGGCTCATGTTTGATTTTTCAACCTGTCTTAAAGATTCTGGACTTATTAAATTTACACTAGCACTATCATTTCCAATATGGATAATTGCTCTTCCCTATAATGTTTATATAATTGTGCCATTGAAAACATTCCTTCATTGTATAAAGTCTTAGCACTTAATAATTTTAATTTCTTTTGTTGAAAAAGTTATATATCTTTGTCTACGTCTACTATTTCTTCTAGCTTTTGTCTTGAATTCATTTTGGGTCTATTTATGATTCTTGATAACATGTTTCTTGTTAATCTTTCTTGGGTAAAACTTGGTCTTGATCTGCTTGGGGATGCTGAAAAAAGGTTCATGGTTTTGATTTAGTTATTTTAGCTTCTTTTAATTCTTTTTGAGGGGTTATTTTTATATTTTTTAGTTGCTCTATTAATTTGTCTATAGTTTTATCTTGACTGTCTCTTTGTTTTTTCTTCTTTTAAGTATTTTATTAAGTTCCAATAGTAATAAAATTATAATATTATTTTTTTTATGATTAAAGAGTCTGTTTTTCCTTGGGGTTGATAATCTGATAATCCTTCAGGATTTAGTTGAATTTGTGCAGCCTTTTGTAATATTGCTAAATAAAGTTTATCTCGTAGTATATCATTCATGAGAGTATTATATGTCTTATTTGGTTAATTTTTTTTCGTACTTCTTGTAATACTAGATTTATTTCAGGATTTTCTAGGTTACCCTTGTCTTTATTAATTAAAACTTTAAATTTTTTGTTTAATTCTGCTTGTTGGTTCTTTAGAAAGTCAAAATTTAATTCTATTTTACTTAACAAATTCTTTTGTTTGTTTTGCAGGTCTTCTAATATCTCTAGAGTTTTTAATAATTTTGTATTTCCTTTTTGAACTTTTTCTCCTAAGTTTATTACAAAGTCTGTAATAGTATTTAGTTGTGGATTATCTCCATGTAATATGTGTTCTCCGTTGTTAAAATTACACTTAATAAGAAAATTGTCTTTTAAACGTCTGTACTTCTTTTCAGTTTGGATTGTTAGATCTAAATATTCTAATTTCTTTAAATTATCAATTTTTACACTACTATTTTTTATCCTAAAGGTATTTTGCTAATACAGTGGTTTCTAATGCTCTTTATTCTATAATTTCTGTAGTCTATACAATATCTAATACTTTCTAATTTATACTTAAATAAATTTATACGGTCTACACAGTTTACTAATGTTATAAGGTCTAAGATTATAATGACTTCTGATAATTCTATAACTTCTAATATTTTTATTTGATTTATTAGTATTTGTTCTTTTTCCAAAATTTCATTTCTTAGTCTTAGTTCTTTATATGATTGATTGTATTCTCCTTGTATTTGTTTCGCAAAAGGATGCGTTTTCGTATATTTTTACTTAATTTTATCCTAAAGGAATATCTACTAGGTCACACCGTTTCCTTAAATAACTTATCCTTCTATTATCGTGTCCTATGTCAATTCTAATTCTATGTACTTCCCATCTTATTACACTTAAATATTCTTTGAATGATTCTGATTGTGATGGTTCTAGAGTTGTTAGTAAATCCAAATAGTTACTCAAAACTATTTCTAATTCTTCTCTCTCTGCCCTTTGTATTATTGCTTCGTTTAAAAGCCAATATCTGAATCGTATATCATTAGCAAAAGGATGTCTTTTCATTTATTATTATTTCTAGACCTAAGATGCTTTATCAATTCGTACTCTAAACCAGATATTATGGTGATTAGATTATCTAGTCTTCTCGGATCTCCTTTTGTATTATTTAGTCTTTTATATTCTAAGTATAAACTATATAAATTATTCTTGATTTCTTCTAACGATCTTGTATTTCTATGAGGTCTGTTCATTAAGCTAAATAAAAAGAATACTTTTCTCTTAAAAACTTGTCTACCCTTAGTTCGCCAGTAATATAAAATATTTGGGTTCTGACTTCTCTTAATCTATTGTTTATTTCATGTAGTTTTATTATGACTTCTTCTTTTGATTCTGGTGAAAGCTGAAATAATTCAATATTTAACTGCCTTTGTTTTCCTTTTTGTCACTATATTTGTTAGACTTTGCTTTTAATACTGCTCCCCATCCATAGTGAAATAGTAAGAGGAAAAGCTAGAATGGTAATAAATTACAAAAGACTAACCCAAGTATTTTATATTAAAGCCTTTATAGAGAGGGGTTGTATAGTCTTTTACAGAATTCATTACCTCTGTCCATGTCTGAAATACTCCTTGTGTCTTTCCCATAAGAGCAATATAAAACTTAAATTTGTTTGTGCTATTTTTCTTAGTAAAATAATAACTTAAAGCATTCAAGACTGAAATAATGTATCTAATATCTTTTGGTGTTTTGTTGTAGGAGATCCATAAATTGTCGATCGGGTAAATTTTTCGTTTGTCCACCCTTACATCTGGTTTCAATTTGAAAGTCAGATTGGATGGCTCATAACTGGCGAGATTATGAGATCTGAAGATCAGTCTTTCTAATTTCGGATGTTCCAACATTGTTAGTGGCCTATAGCAAGTGTTGCTTAGTAATTTGTTTAATTAGTCTTGAGAGGAGGAGGCTTCCGCCTTTCCTTTTCTTTGCCTGTATACATATTGAAACAAAAATTATTAGTTGTCTTCTTTTATTAGTCTACTTAGCTGATCTTCTAGGTTATTATCTTATAGTATTAATAGAGAATATAATAAAACAAATAATAATAATAATTGACAGGACAGACAGATAATAATATTAATAATATATAAACATGTAAATAATTAATAAGCAAGTTTTAGTATATGTTATAAGCAAAGTAAATAAACAAGTTAGGCAAAGTAATTAAAGCAGGTAAGTAGTTATGAGAAAATAAAGCAAAGTTACTATGGATATGTTTTTATATGGTGTAAAATCCTACTCAGTACTCCCTCCTTCGTTGTCCTTAGTTCAGTTTAAGTGTCCAAGTCATAAGGATCAAAGTATATTTTCTCCCAAAAATAAAATATTTTTGTATTTTTTGATTTTTTTAAATTTATACAGACTATATACCAAAAGCAAAAATAAGTTTTATTAATCATTGTGAAAAATTCTACCAACCATCATAAATACTTAGTGAAATACTAGCCAACTTGTCAGTCGTCAACGGATTTGATAAGTCTTTACCAGCTACCGTTTGAGTTGAACTAGCTGTATCATTACCCGATACAGTAGGTCTTTCTACATTTGTTGGGGAATGCACGCCCATTAACGAATTTGATAAGTTTTTACCAACTACCATTTGAGCTGGACTAGCTGTATCTTTACCTGATACAATGGGTTTTTCTATTTTTGAAGAAGATGGAGAATTCTTTAGAATTTTTTGAGTCTCATAAATTGGCTGAGTCTGTTGTGAAAGTTCAAAATGAAGAATTTTTATACGGTCTTGTAAAATACTTATATGTTCTAACATTTGTCCTTTTTCATTTATAAGGTTTTCATTATCTTGTCTTAAAACCTCATTGGCATGATTTAGTCTTTTAAACGCTTCAGTCATAGAGGAACAATAATCACAAAATATAATTTTGTTTGTGTCTTTTTTAATATTATATTGAGGAATTTTTTGCGTTTCTGGTCTTAAAGCTGGGTAAAACTTTGAATTTTTTGTCTAATTCTGCTTGTTGGTTCTTTAGGAAATCAAAATTTAATTCTATTTTACTTAACAAATTCTTTTGTTTGTTTTGCAGGTCTTCTAATATCTCTAGAGTTTTTAATATTTTTGTATTTTCTTTTTGAACTTTTTCTCCTAGGTTTATTATAAAGTCTGTAATATTATTTAGTTGTGGATTATCTCCATGTAATATGTGTTCTCCGTTGTTAAAATTACACTTAATAAGAGAACTGTCTTTTAAACGTCTGTATTTCTTTTCAGCTTGGATTGTTAGATCTAAATATTCTAATTTCTTTAAATTATTAATTTTTACACTACTATTTTTTATTCTTCGTGCATTTTAATTTGCCAATATCCAGATTTACAATCAAATTTACTACACACTTTTCTTCCTTGTATTCTATTTATTAATTCTGTTTTGTCTAGTAACTTATACCCATCCATTACAGTATTATCATTTAGTCTTTTGTAATTTATTACCATTCTAGCTTTTCCTCTTAACTCATTTGATAAGACTTTAGGAGTTAGATTATTTAATAAAGTACCAGTGGCTTTAGGAAGTGAGATAGAAGAAAAATGGTCCAAGAGAGAAGGAGTAATACAAAATCCAAACAACCCATGGTCAATTGGACAAAGATACAACATGTAATGGATGTATTACAAGAAAAATTTACAAATATACAGATACAAAAACAATTAAAAAGAAGTGATACAAATTTTTGTAAAAATATATATACTACACAACATTATGACCAAGATTAAAAAAAGAAGAAGTATAGAAAGGCATATGGATCTTTTTAAGTCTGACCAACTATTATCATATATTGTAAATAATAACTTAGTTCCTAGATATTTTCTAGTTAGGCCTTTTAATCCTACTACTTTGAGTCCCTTATGCATGAGGCTCATGTTTGATTTTTCAACCTGTCTTACAAATTCTGGATTTATTAAATTTACACTAGCACTATCATTTTTAATTACTCATAATTGCTATTTCCTATAATGTTTATATAATTGTGCCATTGAAAAGATTCCTTCATTGTATAAAGTCTTAGCACTTAATAATTTTAATTTGTTTTGTTGAAAACGTTGTATATCTTTGTCTACGTCTACTATTTATTCTAGCTGTTGTCTTGAATTCATTTTGGGTCTATTTATGATTCTTGATAACATGTTTGTTGTTAATCTTTCTTGGGTAAAACTTGGTCTTGATTTGCTTGGGGATGCTGAAAAAAGGTCCATGGTTTTGGTTTAGTTATTTTAGCTACTATTTTTACATAATTCCATTTTCTTCCTGCTTATTATTATTCCATTATCTACAAATAATTTAAAAACTTGTTGTAAATGTCCTAAATGTTCTTGCATATTATAACTAAAAACTAGAATATCATCTACATAAACCAATAATTTTTTTTTATAGTCTCTAAAAATACTATCCATTTTTCTTTGAAAAATTGGAGGTCTTTAATTTTAATTCCTTTATTTCCCATTATACCTACTACATCATCTATCTTTAGATTAAATTTTATATATTAGTGACAAGTTTTCCTATGAATCCTACACATATTAATAAATTATTTCCATTATTCGTTTCTTTGTTTCCTTTAGTCTGAATACCTATCTTTATATATTTTCTAAATTCTAAAGAATTTATCATATAATCTGGACTACAATCCAAAAGTCCCTTCTAATAAATCTTCTTCTGTAATTACCTCTTTATGTTTTTTGAGGTTATAAACTCTAGATTATCTAGTCTTATCGGATCTTCATTTGTATTATTTAGTCCTTTATTCTATAATTTCTGTAGTCTATATAGTACTCCCTCCGTTTCATAATAAATGAATTATTGAATTTTGGTACAAAGATTAAGGAAAAAAACACAACTTTCCATTTTTACCCCCCCCTCCCCCCCAAAAAAAGTAGACCTTGTAATACCTTTTTAAAAGTTAATTGGTTGTCAAATCGTAAGGATAAATTGAAAAAAAATTCAATGATTCACTTATTTTGAAACACCAATAAATACCCCAACAATTCACTTATTCTGAAACGAAGGGAGTATCTAATACTTTCTAATTTATATTTAAACAAATTTATACGGTCTACACAGTTTACTAATGTTATAAGGTCTGAGATTATAATGACTTATGATAATTCTATAACTTCTAATATTTTTATTTGATTTATTAATATTTGTTCTTTTTCCAAAATTTCGTTTCTATATTTCTTCTTTTTATAATCTTGGTCATAATGTTGTGTAGTATATATGTTTTTATAAAAATTTGTATAGCTTCTTTTTAATTATTTTTTTATCTATGTATTTGTACATTTTTCTTGTAATAAATCCATTACATGTTGTATTCTTTGTCCTATTGACCATGGATTGTTTGAGTTTTGTATTACTCCTTCTCTCTTGGACCATTTTTCTTCTATCCCTCTTCCTAGAGCCCCTGGTAATTTATTAAATAATCTAGCTCCTAGAGTCTGATCAAAGAAGTTTCCAATAATTGTGCAATAATAAAAGTAATCAGTTAGAAATTATTTAATTCTTGACCAATTATGGAATATCTACTATGTCAAACCGTTTCCTTAAATAACTTATCCTTCTATTATCGTGTCCTATGTCGATTCTAATTCCATGTACTTCCTTTCATTATCTGACATATATTCATCTACATTTATTAAATTTTTATTTACATCTTCTATTAATTGTGCATTCCTAGATCTATTATTAATTCTTGTTGGACAAGTATTTGCTAAGTGCTCTATGCTACCGCAGGTAACACATTCTAATTTATTTTTGTAGGTTCTACTAGTGTTACATTTTCTTACATGTTTATTCTTATCTAGGTATGACAATATGTTCTAGAATAATATTATAAATTGAAGTGGCATCTAGGAAATTTAACCACCTCCTTTTACTACTATTCTTCTTTTTTATTTTCTGATAGAATTTTACCATGGCCTCGCAGTTTGTTCTGTCCTTCTCAAACTAAGAAAGGTTTCTTCTTGAGAAAAAGAAAAATTAAAAAATAAATATAGGAAAAATGATAGTAGACTCTATAAAAAAGTTGTTAGCAGAACAATTTCCCAAAGAAATAGCAATGAATCCAGAACCGCCAGAGCCAAGATTCAGAATTTCCTTAATTCCAAGAGAAGAGACAAGATCACCCAGAAAAGGAATAAGACAGGGACTATCAGATGGAGATAGTGACGAGTATGAACGAGACTACAACTCAGCTATGGACCAAATTTGCACAATACCAATCTTTCTATTATCGTGTCCTATGTCGATTCTAATTCCATGTACTTCCCATTTTATTACACTTAAATATTGTTTGAATGATTCTGATTGTGATGGTTCAAAAACTTATTGTAAATTCCCTAAATGTTCTCTCATATTATTACTAAAAACTAGAATATCATCTACATAAACCAATATAAAGTTTTTATAGTCTCTAAAAATACTATCCATTTTTCTTTGAAAAATTGGAGGAGCCATTTTTAATCCGAACGGCATGACTAGCCATTCAAAATGTCCTTCTGTACATGTGAAAGCTATCCATTCTATACTATTTTCATGCATTTTAATCTGCCAATATCCAGATTTACAATCAATACTTTTCTTCCTTGTATTCTATTTATGAATTCTGTTTTGTCTGGTAACTTATACCCATCCATTACAGTATTATCATTTAGTATTTTGTAATTTATTAGCATTCTAGCTTTTCTTCTTACTATTTCACTATAAAGACTCTGTTAAATTATCAAACCCTTTATGGAGATGGGTTGTATAGTCTTTCACAGAATCCATTACCTTTGTCCTTATCTAAAATACTCCCTATTTCTTTTCCCTAAGAACAACATAAAACTTAAATTTGTTAGTGCTATTTTTCTCAGTAAAATATTAACTTAAAGCATTCAGGACTGAAATAAAGTATCTAATATCTTTTGGTGTCTTGTTGTAGGAGATCCATAAATTGTCGATCAGGCAAATATGTCATTTGTCCACCCTTATATCTGATTTTAATTTGAAAGTCAGATTGGATGGTTCATAACTAGTGAGATTATGAGGTTCGAAGATCAGTCTTTCTAAGTTTGGATGTTCCAACATTGTTAGTGGCCTGTAACGACCGTTGCTTAGTAATTTGCTTAAGTAGTCTTGAGAGGAGGAGGCTTCCGCCTTTCCTTTGTTTTTGCCTATATACATACTGAAACAAAAATTGTTAGTTGTCTTCTTTTATTAGTCTACCTAGCTGATCTTCTAGGTTATTATCTTTACCTTTAATATGTTCTAGAATAATATTATAAATTGAAGAGACAGCTAGAAAATTTAACCACCGGTTTCTTACTATAAAAGCTCCTGACCTATGTCTTGATGTAGATCTTCTAATTATTCTTAATTCTAATAGCTCTTTTATTTGTATTTCGAAGTCTTTAAGGTCTTCATTTGTAGCCTCTATAGATGTTGTTTTTATAGTATATTCTGGATTAATTATTTCTAATTTTCAAGTAACTTGATTAGAGGCCCAATGTTGCAGGGGTTTTTCTCTGATTATCTCTAGCTTATCTAGGATTGGTATTATTTTTTCCAAGTCATTTTGATCTTTTATTACTCCTATCTGCTGTATACCCTTCTTAAAATTGTATAATTCTGTATCCATTTCTATTAAAGTATAGCCTTTTTCTATTTCTTCTACTACTAATAAATCTTGTAATTTTTCATACATTGTTGCCTTTTTATTATCATTACATGTACAATTTTCTCTTTTATCATATTCTAGTGGCATTTCGGGTTTTATTCGGTCATCTGAGTTTTATATATATATATATATTGTTAGTTTTTCTAAGAGGTGTGAATAGAAAATGAATGTGTTTTTCTGGAAATACACCAAGTTAAAGGATGCAATTTGAATATGCACCTTTTTGGTTTGGATGGTTATAACCTTTTCAATGGGTTGTAACTTTTTTGAGAGTTTGTGACTTTTCTGAAGAGTAGCACTTTTTTCGAAGAGCACCTTTATGAAGAAGTGCACCTTTCTGAACCATTGTTTCTCTTCATGAAGCAACACATTGATGGCTATAAATACCTGAATTTTTCCTCAAGTATTAAAAATGAAAATTTTGAAGAAAAAATGTTCCTCTTTCTGGAAAAACTCTAGTGTGATTTGTTGTCGCTGAGTGCGTTTGTAGTTCAACAAAATTTAAGGTACCGGTATTCTGTCGAAGTGATTTATTTTATCCTATGGGGATATATTCCATAACCTCAGGTACTTGAGGGGAATAATTTCCTTAAGGAGACACCGTGAATTCGGTGGACTTGAATCTTTCTATTTTATCTTTTTTTTTTTAAAGTTGGTTTTACCGTTTTTCTAGAAAATACTTTGAACTTCATAGTGATAGTTATTCAACTGTTTGAACTTGTGTTTGAAGTTCTTGAAACTTTATTTTGGTAGTTCATAAGTTGGTTGAACTTGTGTTGAAGTTCTTAACATTTGATTTTTCTATTTTCAAAACATAGTTTGGACTTCATTATTGGTTGTTCATAAGTTGGGTTGAATTTATTGTTAAAAGTTAAAAGTTGTAAATACAGAGTTTAAACTTCATTTGATTGTTCATATGTTAATCTAAACATGTGTTTGAAGTTATTGTTGACAAAAATACAGATTTTACTAAACCCCCTAAAAACAACAATTTTAAGGAAATTATATTAAAAAAATATCTATTTTTTGTGTTTATTTGGTAGAGAAAGAAAAATATCACCCTTTATAAATTATGTACTTGGTTAATCTGTATTGGATCTGATTTTGTGGAGACTAAAATATTTAATTTCTATTCCCCCAGTTAGAAAAATGTAAGAACTTCATCGAGAAATCGGTGTGGGAATTTATTTCAAAGAATATAAAACTTTACTGATTCGTTCAAATCTCTATATTAGTTTCTGGACTTTAAAACCTGTGGGGTTTTACTAATTTTGAATTTGATTCTAATTTGAAGTCATAAAAACTTTGTCAGGTTTCAAAGTTAATTCGGTTGATGATTTGAAGATGTAAAAACTCCATTGTTGACTAGAAACAAGTTGGATAAAGATTAAAGTCTTTATTGTTAGAGTGTATGTCAAAGACTGACAGAAAAATGGCAAATGAAATTGAACAACAAATTGATTCGGTTGTGAATGGTGTTGCGCCAACGACTACCAATGTTGCATCATTAAGTAGTTTAGATATTGCTCTACCAATGGAAACAACAGAGAAATTAAAAAAAATATTTTGGTGTGAACCTCAAAGATAGAAACAAATGAAGTTATTTTGGTTGACCAAACTTGAATACAAATGTTCAGAAGTATAGATCCTCATATTCTAAAAAAATAATGATTGAAAATTAATTGTCTGATTTGAAAGATCACGTGAGTCGTCCCAAGTTAGAAGAGGATATTGAGTTTAATGAAAAATCATCAATGATGATTGCAAATCATGTTAAGAATGATGCTCCAAATAATAAGAAAATAAAGAAGTCTTCTGGATAAGAGATATAATAAAACAAGAAAACATTCAAAGGCAAGTGCTACAATTATAGTAATGTTGGCCAAAAAGCTCTAAATAGTCAGGTTCTGAATAACAACAAGAGAAGAGATCAGATAAGCATAGTGAAAACAACGGAAAAGATTAAAAATCTGTGTGCTATGATCACTTAAAGCAATCTAGTTGGAAATCCAAATAAATGGTGGTTTGATTCAGGATCCACTAGACATGTTTGTTCGAACAAAAAAGCTTTTGCTACTTATGATACTACTGGTCCCAAAGAAGTGATCTTCATGGAAAATAATGAAACAACAAAGGTTGAAAGAAATGAAAAGATATTCCTAAAAATGAATTCCGGCAAGGTATTGTAATGACCCTTCGGGTCGTTTTTTGTATTTTCACTTATTTTCACTTTTAGAGCTTTTCCATATCTATCCCAAGTTATTTATGACTTACTGGAACTAACAGTTTGATTATCGGGCAGTTCGTTTGATTTTTAGAGCCAATTTCCTATTTTGAAGCTTTGCTGGTTTAAATTGGCTACCGAGTGAAAACTTAGTCAAACAGCCTTGCATGCCAATTCTGACTATTCCAACAACTTCAAAATGTCAATTTTAGACTAGGTGGACTCTTGGTTCAGGTCTCGAGTTACCCAAACTTTTTTTGAGCTATTGATCGAAAGTTAAGAAAATGGTAAATTAGGTGGGGGATCCACTTTTAGTTAAAACTATCTCAAATGAAAATTTCGACTGTTCCATTGAGTCCAAAACATCAAATTTGCTCGGATAACATTTTCCATTTACGTATACAATATTTTGGATGAATACTAAGGGGTTGGAAATGAACTTGCATTCACGAGTCACCAATAGTGTTAGGGATCAACCGACTAGTAGCAAGTGTCGCAAAAATGACATCCTCAGCATCGATGCACGAGCCATGAATGTGACTGCTGAGTATCACATAAGCAAAAGGGCGACCAGCGAGTGAATATCACATATGCAATCGACAGATCGCGAACATGATATCTGTGTACTTGGAAAAAGTATTAATACCTGTTTTAGCCTATTTTTCACCATTCTCATCCATTTCCAAGATCCTTAGACCCTAAAAATTAGGGAAAGCTTAGAGAAAGCATTTGTGGGTGATTTTTCAGCTTGACTAAAGTTTATCAATGTGATTCTCCTTCAAATTCATGGTAAGATTTTATTATTTTCATAGTTCATTTTCCCTATCTTCTCCAAAATCCCAATGACTTGGTGACTTGATTTTAGCACCAAACTAGCTCATAATTCACCCATTTTTAGGGTAAATATTTCTTGAGCATAGAGGGACGTTGAGTTGATTTTGAAAATGCAATTTTCATAAGTGGGCCCCACATAAAATTTAAACATAATTTTGGACTCAAAGCATAATAGTGCAATATGAGGTCATTGTTCTTGTTTTGATGAGTAGATTATGATTTTGATAGCATGGCACCTTACGGAAGCTTCTCGAAAAGGAAAATCTGTGATTTAGCAAAGCGCCCAAGTAGGCAAGGCTTACTTACTTCATAGATTGAGCTATATCATAATATAATTATGATACATACTAGATATGGACTGGGGTTTAGTATTGGAAGTGCGAATAAGGATATTTTGAGCTAAATGGACCCTTAGGCTACTTTGAAACCTTAGAAACAGAATAGTTAGTGTAGTTAGTCATGGCTTGGCTGAAATGGGAATTTATGGTATATATTTAGATGAAAATGCCTTAATTACTCAAGGTAGGTGAGATTGCCTAGTTATTCATGATAGGGTAGAATTGTTCTAAATTGCTTAAGTTAAGGAAATGGCCCAGTTTCCACCATTATAGGTAGTATTTTTCTTAGTTAAATATTGTTGGAAAGGACTTATATCCTAGGACTAATTATGCTTACCTGACATCTAGGAATGAACTTAGACACCTTACCCTAGTCTGGGGTAGAAATTGCCGAAGAGAATCTTCGGGGATTAGAAGTGGTCCCCTTTAACCCACCTTAAGCCAAGACTTGTGATAGCCTTGTAGGATCATTTACATATGATATACCCTTATTGATGGTAGGATGGGTACTTGAGAGGATTGAATGTAAATACTGAGTATGTTAGAGGGATATAGAAGGAGGGATATAAATTCTAAGTATTGCTAATGATATTGCCCTTATGTATGACTAATGGTATGATTTATATGTCTAATTGATGAATTATGCCTGTGATTGCGAGTATGGCTTCCGAATATGATTAATAACATGGTCTATTAAAATGCCTAATATTATGAATATAGGAATGGTTAAAGGTTAATGGCTTGTATGGATGTAATATTTCTCATGGGTATGACATAGCTTATGTAAATAAAATATGGTTTATAGAGATTATATGGCTTATTTATATATAATATGACCCATGGATATTATATGGATCATAATTGTAATTCTACTCGTAGATGGAATATGGCTGGTAGATGTAAGTAATGGCTTGTGGATATAATATGGCTTATAGAGATGATTATGGAATATAGATACGATTAACGGCCTATAGATAAGATGGGTTGCCTATATATATATTTTTATTAATACAAAATTCTAGACCTACTTAGTAATATTTCTTATGAATATTAGTATTAATATGGTTTTTAAATCTAGCTAAAAATATGGCTTGTAGATGTATTTAGGGTTGAGATATATGGTTATGATTCTCGACCTGGTGTATAAACATGAGCAGTGAATGGTCTATAGCTATTATTTATTGACATAATCTATTGAGTTAGCTTATTGAAATGACCCTTTAATATATTTCATTGATATAGTTTATAATTAGGAGTCTTTATTCAAGTCCGACAATTACAGATGACATTGATGATGTAAGTCACGATTTATGTTTGGCAAAATTAATAATAATAATGATAATGGTACTGAGTTTCAATTCGAGTCCGACATTATGAATTGTTCATGATGTAATGTTATAAAGATGGATTCTTGGTTATTGCATATCGGTTGGTAAACTTTGATTATGCATTGGTTAGTTCCTTGATTGTATCCTCCATGTATATAGGGGCATGCGTTGGGTTATTTGCTTTTTGGCACTTGTTGGCTTACGGGGGCCTATCTTGTAATTATAATGGTATGACATTATGTTGTTATCTCGTATGTATTTTCTTATTTATGTACAATTGTTATGTTATCATTCTGAAGCTATTTATTTATGTACGTACAACAATGTTTGAGGTTACTTCCAAGTTTGTTTTTTTACCTCGACTTAGTTAATGCTATCTTATTTCCTATCATGTTTATATCATGATTTAGCTCAATCGGCCGATGATTCCTACTGAGTACCTGTGGTATTGGTACTCATACTACACTTTTGTACCTTTTTGGTGCAGATCTAAGTACTAGTTGCCGGCGTTGATTTGCCCATTTTACCCATTTTTCTTCTGATTGTCTATGTCTAGTATTTTGTTTAGAGACAGATTATATCAATTATTCTAGAACTTATGGTGTGTTGTAGTAGCTCTTGTACTGACTCTACCAAGTCGTGGGATAGTTTTTTATGTTATGGCTACCTTTTAGACTATTTCTATTGTCTTTCTTATTTTTGAGTTGTATTGTCTATTTTACCCTTTTTGGGGTATTTTCCACCAAGTTAGCCCATTGCATCTAGCTCCGATCTATGGTTTGGTTTACCTATAAGAAGGATAAAGTAGGTGCTATCATGACTCGTAAATAAGTCTATGACAAATTGGTATCAGAGCCTAAGTTTCATCGGTATTGTTAGTATAAGAGCAAATGTCTAGTAGAGTCCTATGTATTGGAAAGATTACATCTATTTCTTATCTTTAGGAGGATATGTATTTTTATGAGTTTGTCACTTCTTTTACTCCTATCATGCTAAGAGTCTGAGTTGGTTTCAAAGCATTCCTTTGGTTTCACTCTTTCGAAGATGGCTAGGATGCGTTCCATTGCTACACAAGATGAAGGTCCTGAGATAGAGCTTAGAGATCTTGTCGCTATTTTTGGATAACTTAGAGGTTGTGGACAACCTCATGATGTGTCTCCAATTAGGTGATAGAATAAAGGGCCTCCACCAGACCCTATTCCCACTCTTGTGCCAACGGTTCTTTTGCCCCAGCCAGAGGTGGGCCAGGGACCAGCCCAGGCTCCAACGATATTTATTTCTTCTTTAGTGCTTAAGGATGCTTTGGTTCATTTTTGGGGTTGGTTGGTGGTGCTCCATCTGATAGTGCACAGTCTACTTATCAGAGTGGTACCAAGGTGGTGGTGCAACCTCTAGCTGTGGCTCCTAGAGTTGAGGTCCTTCCTTCGCCGATGGTTGCTTAGCCTGTAGTTGCTTAGACATTAGTTGCCTAACCTATTATGCCTGCCGAGGAGTAGATAATATTGGGTAAATTCTTGAGATTGGCTCTGCCCAGGTTTTCTAATGTGCTGGACAAAGATGTATATGAGTTTTTAATTACTTGTGAGGATAGGTTTCGTAATTTAAACCTAGTTGAGACTTATGGTGTGGATTATACGATATTTTAGTTTGACTTGGCAACTCGACAATGGTGGAGAGGTTATCTTGATTCCAGGCTAGCTGATCTTTTATTTTGATATGGGCTTAGTTCTTCGAGATAATTTTTAAAAAGGTACATGCCTTGTAGCCTTAGGAATTGTCTGATGGATTAGTTTTTGAGGTTGGAGTGGGGCTCTATGACTATTGTGAAGTATGCTGCTCATTTTCATGAGTTGGCTAGGTAGCAATGAGAGGGTTTGTTTCTTTATTCGAGGATTTAGACTTTCTCTTTGCATGTCTACTCAGAGTTTGGTTGTTGGGGGTATGTCTTTTGCTGAGGTTTCTGATCATGCTAACTTATAGAGGACATGCATCGTGAAGCCCAAGGGTACAATGATAACGGGTCGAGATATCAGGGTAGGTTCAGTGGGAATCATAATAGCTCCTGGTCAGAGGCAGTGGTTCCTAGGATAGGTACCCTCCATGTTGTTCATTTTAGCATTAGGGTCTATCTAGTAGACCCATTCAAGCTGCCTTCAAATTACTGAAGAAAGCTAGTCTAGCTCTAATGATCATCCTAGCCTGGGTGGTAGTCAGTCTTCGAGGGATTCATCCTCAGGATATTCTAGTTGTGAAGGTTATTTTGGGTCAGTCAAACCTTCTGGTTTCAGTCCAGCACCTGGGGCATGTTATGGTTATAGATCTTTTGGTCACTTGTCGAGGGAGTGCCCTAATTGTGGAGCAATTATTCCTTTATCTCAGAGTCTTCCACCTATTAGGATAGTTCATCCCCCAACTAGAGGTGGTATGCATGGTCTCAGGGGGTGGTCCTTAGGGTACTCCTGGAGGTTCTCAGTCAGGTAGGAAAGGAGGTTATTTAGAAGCCTAGCCAGATAGCTCACTTGGTTAGTTATATGCACTATCGGCTAGGCCTGAGGCTGAGTCTTTGAATATTGTTATTAAAGGTATGATCTTAGTGTACCATCAGTCAAATTTTGCTTTATTTGATCTGAGATCCACTTATTCTAATGTGTTTATTTATTTTGCTCCATGGTTACAGCTATCTTAGGATTTATTATCTTTGCCGTTATGTGTATCTACTTCAATGGGTGATTTTTTAGTAGTAGATCGGGTTTTTAGACCATGTATTGTGATTATTAGAGATGTTGATACTCGTGCTGATCTTATTATATTGGACATGATGGATTTTTATGTGATTCTGGGCATGGATTGGTTATCCCACTATCATGCGGCCATGGATTATTTTGTCAAGACCTTTGTGTTGGACATGCTAGGCATACCCTCGATCGTGTGCCAGGGAGTTGTTAGCCTTGAGCCGATGGGGATTATTTCTTATATGTGTTCTAGGAGTCTTATTTTGAGGGGTTTCGAGTCTTATCTCGCTTATATTAATGATGTTAGTGTGGAGAGTCCGTCACTTGACTATATCCCTGTAGTTCATGAGTTTTCTAATGTTTTCCCTACTGATCTACCTGCCTTCCACTTGAACGTAGTATTTGTTATTGATCTTTAGCCGGGCACCCGACCTATTTTTATGGCACCTTAACGTATGGCTCCTGCCGAGCTTAAGGAGCTGAACTCTCAACTTTAGGATCTCCTTGGTAAGGGTATTGTTAAATTGAGTGTGTCTCCTTGGAGAGATATTGTGTTGTTTGTAAAGAAAAAAGATGGCTCCATGCGTATGTTTATTTATTATAAGCAGCTTAATAAGGTGACGGTAAAGTCCTATACCTTGGATTAATGATTTGTTTGACCAGCTTCAGTGAGCGGCAGTGTTGTCTAAGATAGATTTAAGATCCCATTACCATTAGTTGAGGATTTAGCTGAGGATATCCCAAAGACAACCTTTAGGATCCGTTATGGTCAATATGAGTTCTTAGTAATGTATTTTGGGTTGACTAACTCCACAGCTGTGTTTATGGATCTGATGAACCAATTGTTCATACCTTATTTAGAATTTTTCATGACCGTGTTCATCGAAGACATCTTTGTTTACTCGAGGAGTAGAGAGGAGCATGCATAACATTTAAGGACTGTGACTTTGAGAGATCATTTTTTTTACCAAGTTCTCTAAGTGGATCCAGTGACATTCCTTGGATATGTGGTGTCTAAGGATGGGATTATAGTAGACCCAACAAAGATTGAGGCTATTCATGATTGGATAAGGCCTACATCTTTGACTGAGGTTCATAGTTTTATTAGCTTAGCGGGTTATTATCGATGATTTGTCAAGGGTTTTGCTACTATTTCAGCACCTATGAACAAATTCACTTGGAAGGAGGTTTCCTTTTGATGGTCCGAGGAGTGTGAGTCGAGCTTTGGAAAGCTCAAGGAGTTTCTTACTTCAACTCCTATTTTAGCTCTTCCTATTGAGGGTGAGGGATTCACCGTGTACTATGATTCTTCTAGTGTTAGTTTGGGTTGTATTTTGATGCAGTAGGGTCGTGTTATTTCTATACTTTGAGGCAGCTAAAGGTGCACGAGCGCAACTACCCCACTTTTGATTTGGAGTTGGCGGTGGTAGTTTTTAAGCTTAAGATTTGGAGGCATTACCTTTATGGTGTGCATTCTGAGATTTTCATAGACCATCATAATTTTCAATGTTTTATAGCCTAGAGAGAGTTTAATGCTAGGTAGTGTAAATGGATGAAGTTGCTTAAAGATTATGACATCTCAATCTTGTATCATTCAGGCAAGGCGAATATGGTAGAAGATGCCTTGAGCTGAAAAACAGTGAGTATGGGTAGTTTGGATTGTATTTCAATTTATTAGAGGTCGTTGTCACGGGATATTCCATCCTTAGCCAACTTGAGGGTGCGACTTGATATTTCAGACCTTAGGAGGATTCTTGCTAGTGTTGATGCGAGATGCTCGCTATTTGAGAAGATTTGATCGTCAGTTTAAGGATAAGAGACTTTGCATCCTCCATGATCAGGTGTTGAGTGGTGAGTCCAATAGGGCTACCATATATTCTATAGGTATCCGAAGATTTGATGGCCGCATTTGTGTTTTGAGGGTTGATGACTTAATTCTGTCAATTTTGCATGAGGCTCACAACTTTAGGTGTTTTATTCACCCGGGTACAACTAAAATATATAGATATTTGATACAACATTATTAGTGGAGTATTATACAGAGAGATATGATGGAATTTTTAGCTCATTGCTTATGTTGTTAGCAGGTGAAGGTCGAGTATCAACGATTAGGTAGTTTGATTCAAAACTTGCCCATTCCCGAGTAGAAGTGGGAGTGGATTACCATGAGCTTCATTAGTGTTTTGCCTTGTACTTCCCGTGGTCCAAATGGTATTTGGGTCATTGTGGATCAGTTGACCAAAGCAACCTATTTCATTTATATTCATATGTCCTTCAATGTCGAATGGTTGGCTCGTATCTATGTTAGTGAGATAGTGCTTTTGCATGGTGTACATGTATCTATCATTTCAGATCGGGGTTCAATGTTCAATTATAGCTTTTAGAGAAATTTTTAGGATGAGTTGGGTACTAAGGTGGATCTTAGTGCAACTTTCATCCTCAGACCGATGGCTAGTCAGAGCGGACTATTCAGGTTTATGAGCATATGATCCGAGACCGTGTTATGGATTTTGGAGGTCGGTGAGACCATCACTTAGCCTTGGTAGAGTTTGCATATAATAATAGTTATCATTTGAGTATTGAAATGGATCCTTTTGATGCTTTATATGAAAGGCAATGTCGTTCCCTGATTGGGTGGTTTGAGAATTTTGAGATTAGACCCCGTGGTACCGACTTGCTTTAGGAATTGTTGGATAGAGTTAGGGTAATTTAGGATAGGTTTAGGGAAACTCAAAGTAGGCAGAAGGCTTACAAAAATCGTAGACTTCATGCTTTGAGATTTGGAGTTGATGATTGGGTATTCCTCTACGTATCACCCATGAAGGGTGTGATAAGTTCGGGAGGAAAGGAAAGCTTAGACCCAGATAGATTAGACCCTTTGAGATTCTTTGCAAAGTTGGTGAGGTGGCTTATGAGTTAGCCTTACCCCCAGACTTTGCCGCTGTCCATCCAGTTTTCCATAATTTTTTGTTGTGGAGATACATTCCTAATCAATCTCATGTGCTCAGATGGGACTTAGTCCGGTTAGTTGAGCTAGTTGACTTTTGTAGAGGAGCCTGTGCTCAATTTTTCTAGCAATTTTAGGCGCTTGCACACTAGAGACATTCATGTAGTTAAGTTTCAGTGGAGGGGCCGCCCAGTGTAGAAGGATGCTTAGGAGATCGAGAGCGAGATGCAGATGAAGTATCCTCGCCTGTTTGAGGCTTTTAGGTACATCCTAACCCTTTACTTTTGCGAACGAACGTTCTTTTAGTAGTGGATATTGTAATGACCTTTCGGTTCATTTTCTATATTCTTGGTTGTTTTCATTTTTTAGAGATTTTTGATAGCTTCCCCAAGTCATTTATGACTTGCTGGAACTAACAGTTCGGTTATCGGGCACTTTGTTTGGATTTTAGAACCAGTTCCCTATCTTGAAGTCTTTATTGGTTCTAATTGACTATCGGGCAAAAACTTTAGTCAAACAACCTTGCATGACAATTCTGACTATTCCAACAGCTCTAGCATGTTGATTTTAGGTTAGATGGACTCTTGGTTTGGGTCTCGAGACACTCAGGCTCATCTTGAGCTATTAATTAGAAGTTACGAAAATGGTAAGTTAGGTGTGGGACCCACTTTTAGTAGAAATAATCACGGATGAAAATTTTGACTGGTTCATTGGATCTAGAACTTCAAATTTGATATGGTTGTATAGTCCTTTTGCGTATACAAGACTTTGGATGAATCTCGAGGGGTTGGCGGAGACTTCCAAGTCTCAGTAGTGTTTGTGCACTCGCATCCACGAGTCACCGATCACGTTAGTGATCAGCCGACCAGCAACAAGTGTTGCGAAAACGACATCCTTAGCAGTGACAAAAGAGCCGCAAACACGACTGCTGAGTATCGCATAAGCGATAGGGTGAACAACGAGTGAGTATAACGTATGTGATCGAAAAATCACAACCATGATACTTGTGTACCTGGGAAGGGTATAAATACCCCTTTAGCCTGTTTTTAACCATTCTCATCTATTTCTAAGATTCTTAAAATCTAAAAATTGGGGAAAGTTTAGAGGAAGCATTTGTGGGTGATTTTGGAGCTTGAATAAAGTTTATTAATGGGATTCTCCTTCAAGTTTGTAGTAAGATTTCATTATTTTCATGGTTGATTTTCCCTTTCTTCTCCAAAATATCAATAACTTGATGACTTGATTTTAGAACCAAATAGCTCAGAATTCACCCATTTTTTAGAAATAAATATTCCTTGAGCATAGAGGGACGTTGAATTGGTTTTGAAAATGCGGTTTATATAAACGATCCCCACATGGGATTTTTACATAATTTTGGATCCAAAGTATTATAGTTAAATTTGGGTATCATTATTCTTGTTTTTATGAGTATATTGTTATTTTGATAGTGTGGCAACTTGAAGAAGCTGCTCATAAAGATCAATTGGTGATTTAGTCGATTCGTTGAGCTTTCTTCTATGCCAAGGTAGGCTAGGCTTACTTACTTTATATTTTGATCCATCTCGTAGTATAATTATAATATCATGCTAGATATGGTGTGGGATTTAGGGGTTGGAAGTGTGAATGAGGATATTTAGAGCTAAATGGACCCTTAGGCTACTTTGAAACCTTAGAAGTGGAATAGTTAGTGTAGTTAGTCATGGCTTGGGTGAAATGTGACTTATGGTATATAGTTAGATGGAAATGCCTTAATTACTCAAGGTAGGTGAGATTGCCTAGTTATTTATGATAGGGTAGAATTGTTCTAAATTGCTTAAGTTAAGAGAATGACCCTAGTTGCCATCATTTTACGTAGGATTTCCCATGGTTAAGGGAATGGCCCTAGAACTTATGGTGTGCTGTAATAGGTCTTGTACTGACTCTACCAGGTCATTGGATGGTTTTCTGTATTATAGCTACCTTTTAAACTATTTCTGTTGTCTTTCTTATTTATGAGTTGTATTGTCTATTTTGCCTTTTTGGGGGGCATTTTCCACCAAGTTAGCCCATTGCATGTAGCTCTGAGCTATGGTTCAGCTTACCTACTGGTGAGATAAAATAGGTGTCATCATGACTCATAAATTGAGTCGTGATAGGTGTTGACTCTCAATAATGTTCTCAATGTTCCTACTATTAGGAAGAACTTAGTATCGAAAACACTTCTCGTTAAAAATGCGTTTAAGTGTGTGTTTGTTTCAGAGAAAGTTGTAATAAGTAAGAATGAAACGTATATAGGAATTTAACCTTAATCAGGGTCTTTTCAAACTTGATGGTAATGTATTTTGAAATGAAGAATTCTAGGCTTCTTCTTACTTAATAGAGTCAAATGATTTGTGGAATTTTCTTTTGGGACATGTCAATTACAAAACCTTGCAAAAACTAATTAGTTTGGAACTATTGATAACTTTGACTGTAATAAATCAAAGTGTCAGATATGTGTAGATTCTAAGTATGCTAAGCATCCGTATATGTCTGTTGAAAGGAATTCCAATCCTTAGACTTAATCCACACCGACATTTTTATTATGAAGTCAACACCATCTCGTGGTTGGAAACAGTATTTTATAATTTTTATTAATGATTACATTAGATACTGTCCTATTTATTTGCTAAATAGTAAGGATGAAGCAATAAATGCATTTAGACAATACGAAATAGAAGTTGAAAATTAGTTGGATAAAAAGAACAAAACGATAAGAAGTAATAGGGGTGAAGAGTGTGAATCTCCTTTTGCGGATATATGTTTAAAATTAGATCTGTCCATCAAACTACTGCCCGATATTCACCTCAATCAAATGGGATTGCGGAAAGGAAAAACTAAACACTAAAGGAAATGATGAATGTCTTACTTATATGTTTGGGTTTACTGCAAAACTTGTGAGGGGAAAGCTTCCCTTACAACAAACCAAATACTCAATAGAGTTCCCCATAGCAAGACACATTCTATTCCATATATAAAATGAAAAAGAAGGAAACCCAACTTGAAACATTTCAAAGTGTAGTAGTTTCTAGCTACTAGTTCCTATACCTAAGAGGGTAAAAATAGGACCAAAGACTGTGGACTGTGTTTTAATCGAATATGCTACAAATAGTAAAGCATGTTGATTTTTGATTCATAAATTTAAATGTCTAGCTATTCATAAAAATACGGTAATTGAATCAGATAATGCTACGTTTTAAAACAAATTTATCCATATAAAACCAGACATAAACTATCTAGTGGAGGGTCTAAACAACCCCGAGATGAACCAAAATAGAATGTACTTAATGATAAGAATCCAAGCCGTAGCACACGTCAAAGAACTTCAACTTCCTTTGGATCAGATTTTGTATCATTTCTTCTTGAAAATTGAGCCTCAAATGTTTAAAGAAGTGATGTCATCTTTAGACTCATTCTTTTGGAGAGAGGTAGTCAATAGTGAGATTGATTCAATCTTGAGAAACCATACTTGGGAGTTTGTTGATCTTCCTCCAAGAAATAAACCTTTAGGTTCTAAATAAATCTTCTAAAGGAAAATAAAAGTTGATGGTACTATTGAAAAATACAAGACAAGACTTGTGGTGCAAGGTTTTAGACAAAAATATGGTCTTGATTATTTTGACATATACTCGTTTGTAACAAGGATAACGTCTATTCGGATATTGGCTGCATTAGTAGTGGTATATGATCTTGAAATCCATCAAATCGATATGAAAACAATATTAATAAATTTACATAAAATAACCTGAGGGTTTTTTGGTTCCTAGTAAAGAAAAGAAAATGTGCAAACTTGTTAAGCCACTTTATGGACTAAAACAAGCACCCAAACAGTGGCATGCAAAGTTTGATCAAACCATATTGGTAAATGATGTATTATGGATTTATAGGAGCTATCATTCCTCCTGCACTGCCCCCAATGTGAAATTTGACCTAACTAGTGCCATTATCTAGCTTCTTAATTTGAAAGGTGTATATTTGGGCTCGACTATAGATGATGCAAATATGCATCTTGAACCTTTATTGGGATATGCACTTCTTATACTATTCCAGGGAAAGACGAGGAGGCACTCAGATTTAGGTTGTTCCCCTTCTCATTGACTAGAGAAGCTTCTTAATGTTTGGGGGAACTTTTGAGAGAATATATCACCATATGGAATAAGTTGTGCAAGTAATTCTTAAACCATTTCTTTCCTCCATCCAGGATGTTGTGGCTTAAAGATGGGATATAAAATTTCAGACAACTTCATTTGGAGTCGATACATGAGGCTTGGTTCCAGTTTAATAAAAAGCTGAGCATGGTGCCCAATTATCATATTTTAGGGATGATCTTATTGGAGATATTCTACAGATCCCTAAACATCAGTTCCCGAGCATGGAAGACACAATCACTGGAGGAGCATTTATGAGATTACAGTGAGAAGCAGCTTCTGAGTTTCTAGACCGGATTTCTCTCACTAGCTAAGGGTAGCATACTCGGAGGCTGGGAAAGGTGTTGGCACTTATGTGATTGGATCTTTTAACAACCATAGAATAATAGATGAGTCTATAGCATAAGATATTATACTGCTGAGGACCGATATTGGGTTGTTGAATCAGTAGTTTGTAGCCATGAATTCTGAAAAGGTGAACACAGTAGGTGCATAGGGTGCAAACTCCAGAGTATATGAGCCTGACCTAGAAGAGGGGGCTAAGTATCTTGACTGTGAATTGGCATGTTTTTGAGCCAAAAGGCAAGGAAACCAAGGTCAAAACTATTATGGTGATAGATACAAAGCTCAAAGTAGGGAACGTGATGGTGACTAGAGATAAAAAGATGACTAGAGATAAAAAGATGACTACAAGGATAAAGTAAACAGGTAAATTCTGTCGGGCAGTCGTGATACTTAATCGAGAATGGAGGCAATTTTGACAAAATTGGTGATGGGGCAAGAAATTTAGAAGGCTAAACTTAAGGAGATCAAGGTTGATATTTTAGGTTTGACCCAAAATATTGAGTCTCATGCAACTGCTATCAAGCAGTTAGAACACCAGTTCAGACAGATATCGACCACGTTGAATTAGAGACTGTAAGGTACCCTTTCAACCGAAATGTTTAGAGTCCTCCAACCATGGGTCATTTTCCAGATATTACCAGTAGGACTACTAGTTATCCCCATATGCCCACTATTGAGAAATTGAAGAATGATAATACTACAACTAATAAGACATTTGAGGTAGAGTTTAAGAAGTTCACATGTAGTGATAATGATTATGAGAGTGATGATAGTGATGACTGGGTTGCCGATGAGCCTAATGATACTGTGCACCAAGGTAGTGCCATCCCTTCCAAACTATTAGTAGAAAATAAGAAGGACCCCGGGGTGGTTACTATTTTGTGTTCTATTGGGCCTTTTAATATCAAACAGGCCTTGTGTGACTTAGGAGTCGGTATGAATTTAATGCTACTGGTGATCTACAAGATATTCTGTATAGGGAAACTCAAACCCATATCAGTGAAGCTATTGATAGCTGACTCTTCTATAAAAGACCGATGGGTGTTTTGTGTGATGTGGAAGTAAAGGCGATATTCTTTATATTCCTAGCAAATTTTATGATTATTTACTGTGAAGTGGATTTTCAATCCCCTATTATATTGGGTAGACCTTTCCTATCCACGGTTAGGGCATTGATTGATATGGACCTAGATGAGATAACCTTCAAAATAAATGAGGAGCAAGTGGTTTTTGATGTGTGTTTGATACTACAACAACCAGATGATATGTGAGTGGTGTTGGTGATATATACTATTGATGATAATGTCGATGCAGGGGTTATACCCATTGAAGAAAATCTTAGGGTCGAACCATTAAAAGTAGTGTAATACCCCATACTTTTTCCTAGCTCAATTTAGCTCCTAGAATGTCAAGGGTTAGCTTTAAAAATGAATAACCTTTGATACAAATAGATTTTCCAGTTTTAGACCCTTCACTGTTTAGAAAATTGAATTAGCTATCCAACGATACCAATTTTACCTAAATTCGATACTTGATTGGGAAGTTATAGCACTTTTAGTGAAAACAATGTCCCAAATTGAGAAGCACCGCATCGCGGTGACATACAGAATGCCAATTGTCAATTTTCAGTGGACCTCTGTGATTGGCCCACGTCGCGTTGATATCCCATTTCCCAATTGACAAAATCTAGTAGCCCATCACGATGGTACCACATCGCAATGATGGCCTAAATGGCATTTCAGTAGCTTACTGTGATAGCTTCGTGTCGTGATGATTTTCTAGTTCCTAGTTGTCAAATTCCAGTGGGCCACTGCAATTACATCGTGTCACGGTGGGTGGCCAAATCAAAAATTTCTTTCTTTTCTGGTTTTGATTAAAATTTTAAAAAGGGCAATTCGGTCAATTTCCAAGCCCCCAATTCGTTGATAACACAAGATTAAGCTTATTCTAAGCACTTTATGCTTACTTTTCATCAATTCTCTCTCAAAAAAAAAATCCTAGAGCTCAAAACTTACTCCCCAAGAAAATCCAATTTCCTTCATTCATCTTCCAAGATAACTTAAGATTAAGGATTCCCAATTCAGGAACTTCAAGATGTTCATCTTCAAAAGATCAAATAGGAATTCAAGATCAAGCTTTTTATTCAATTGTATCAATTAAGGTATGTGGGGTTTATGAATAAGGATATTCTTTTATCCTTGTGCCCAAAACTAGTTTTAATTATAAATTTACATGATTTCATATGAATATACATGGGTTTCAAGTTAGGGTTCAAACCCATTATTGTTATTTGCAAGATTATGAGATTTCAAGTGATTTAGAAGTGGAATTGCATGTCAATTTTCGTATTTTCATACATATTGCAGTAAATTCTAAATTTTGAGTTGAATTATCAATATTTACATTATCAAGCACGAACATTATGATGTTTTAAAATGAATTTGATGTATGGGTCATTAAGCCCTAATTGGATATTGCTATTTTAAGTTTGATTGTGCTATAAGCACCCTATGACTAGATTATTTTTTAGATTTTTGATAAAGATTTGATCTTTTGATCTCAGCTTGGATTATGAAATCCACTTTACAAGTTCATATTACAGTTTAACTTAACAATTATTCAATTGGTTTTCGTAATAAACCATTATACTAGAATTTTAAGTGGATTTCCAACAGAAAGAGCATACAGATTAAAGGGAGTAGTATTTAGCACCAAGTTGGGTATGTTCTCATGCCCCAGAACTATGAGCCAATGTAGGTTCAGATTAGAAGATTATCCCCATTTCTATATAGATGACAGATATAGATGTGATCACTTAGATTAGGTTATAGTTTTTGTCAAGAGTATGCCATTTCTCCCCATCATGAGTTTTTTCCTATAGGGGAACAATACGTTGGACTCCATGATAGCACATATGGTTTATGTCGTTTAGAAGAACCTCACTAATAGCAAAGCCTTACAGAAAGTTTTTTTTTTAAAAAGAATTTCCTACATAAAAGAGTAACCTTACATAAAGATTTTAAAACAGTTCCCTACAGCCTAACAGTAAAGGATAACAGAACAGCTTCTAGAAACTAAGTGTAAAGGCTCCTAGTTTTATTCAGACATTGCTTTGTATAAGCCTTTAGTTACAGATTTCAGCTTTCATATTTCAAATATAAAAGTGAGTCCTTTCTACACTTAGTCAGCTTGATTTACAAATAGAACACTAGTACAACTTTTAGAACTAAATGTTGTGACTCACTGGATTTATAAAGTATGATTTACTAATCATGATTATGATTCTTAGCTTTTAGATATTCCAGCTTATGTGAGTCATCTACATTTAGCATGCATTGTTTTACAAGTTATGATGATGTTGAGATATTGATTTGTTCATGCATTCACTCTCATATGCTCAGTACATTCTTAAAGTACTGATCCATATATACGTCTATGTACTATATTGTCTCATAATGTAGGTTCAGGTTCTCAGTTCTAGAAGCATGAGTGATTTTGAGCATCTCCATCTACATCCCCACAGTTGGTGACTCCTCATAGTTGGGGACTTAGTCTTTCAATTTTTTAGGTTATTAGTGTAGGTGAATCGTCTATGCAAGCTTTTAAAGAAATAGGTGAAATTTGTATTCGATGATGCATGCCTGAAAGCCTTTAAGTGCCTTAAGAAGCATTTGATTTTGGCTTCTGTCATTGTGGTCCCTGATTGGTCTGCAACATTCGAGGTCACATGTGATGTGATTGGAGTGGCCTTAGGTGATGTCCTAGGCCAAAGGATAGATAAGATCCTTCATCCTATATATTATGCTAGCAAGGCATTAAACCTTGGATAGAAGAACTATACCTTACAGAGCAAGAGTTACTTGCGGTGGTTTTGCCTTTAAAAAATTCTGATCCTATTTGATTGGGACTAAATTCATAGTCCACACATACCATGCAAAATTAAGGTACTTAATGTCGAAAAACAATGCCAAACCGATATTGATTTATTGGGTCCTCTTACTGCAAGAGTTTGATTTCAAAGTGAAGGAGTGAAAAGGTACTAAAAACTAAGTTGCAAATCACTTATCTAGGCTTGAGGAGTAGGTAATGTAGAAAGTAGGGAATGAGTATGACATAGATGATACTTTTCTAGATGAGCAGGCCATGTATCCCCTAGATTTATGATTTTTCCAACTATTTGGCAAGTGATCTTATTGTAGAAGACCTATCCTTCCAATAACACAGGAGATTTATGCATGAGGTGAGGAAGTTCTTATAGGATGATCTATATATTTTTGGGGTTTGTGCTGATGGTGTGATTTGAATATGTATCCCAGAAGTGGAGATGATAAGTATTCTTGAAGCTTGTAATTCATCATCAATTACGGGTCATCATAGTGGTATCCTCACATCCCATAAAATTTTATAGTTTGGTTTTTACTGGCTTATTATTTATAAGATTGCTCACAATTTTGCACAAGATTATGACCAATGTCAGCGTCAAGGAAATATTTCACGTTGCCATGAACTCCCCATGACACCTATTCTAGAGTTGGAAATCTTTGATGTATGGGGGATTGATTTCATAGGTTTGTTCATGAGCTCCTATAGAATAAGGTATATTCTAGTAGAGGTTAAATATGTTTTGAAATGGGTGGAGGCAGTTGTGCTTCCAAACAATGAAGATAGAAGTGTCACCGCCTTTCTGAAAAAAAATATCTTTTCTCAATTTGGCACTCCACGTGCAATTATTAGAAATGGTGGGTACCATTTTTCCAACCAATTGTTTAACGCCCTGATTGGTAAACTGGTGTAAGGAATAAAGTGGAAACACCTTACCATCCTCAGAAAAGTTGGCATGTTGAGGTCTCCAATAGAAAAATCAAGTCCATATTGGCAAAAACTGTGAATGCCAACAGGACTAATTTGTTAAGAAAGTTAGAAGATTCATTGTGGGCCTATCAGAAAGATTATAAGGTTCCCATAGGTGCCTCCCCATATCAGCTTGTGTACGACAAGGCATGCCATTTTTCAGTTGAACTTGAGCATAAGGCACTATAGATGTCGAAGAGGCTAAATTTTGAGTGGTATGATATAGAAAGGTCAAGATTGGGAAAGATAAATAAGTTCTGTTGTATAATTCAAGACTTCACTTATTCCCTGGAATGCTAAAGTCTAGGTGTTATAGGCCATTCACAGTGGTTAGGGTGGTCCCACATGGTGCTATAGAGATAAAGTGTGATGGTGAAGTCCTGTTAAACGTGAATGGGCAATGGTTGAAGCACTATATGGGAAACCTTGAGAAAGTGAAAGTCTGTATTGAGGTGGACTTTGGCAAAGTCTGAGTAGCTAAGGCAACTGAGTCATGCCGCGATGGTAAACCAGGCGCTTCTTGGGAGGCAACCCAAGGTGATTTTTTTTATCATGACACAGACACCTAGTGTGTCCTAGGTATGTCCTCATTCCCTTGCTTTACATTTTTAGCACATTGGGGATATTGCATAATTTTTAATTTGGGGGTGGGGTATATCATAGTTGCAGCGGGTTTTTGTTGTCGTGCTTTTTATGTCAACTATGACATGATTGCATAACAGGTATGTCTAGGTTAAAATTTGTGTTGTGATGTGTTTAGTTTCATATTATGTTTATTTTTGTGTAATTAGGAGATTTTTGAGTATTTAGGGCAGTTGTTATGTTTTTTTTTTGTTGATTTTTAGAAAAATAATACCCCTCCAAAATTTTGTTTTTAGAACTATGTGAATATATATATGTGTGACCTTTATGGATCTTGTTATTTCATTATATTAGGGACATGGTAATCATAGCTGACTTGTGCACGAACAGGATAGGTAGTTGCTTATGATATGACTCTGTGCTATGTGTGTGTGAGAGATGCAACCTAGTTCCCTTTGTGTGTTAAATATAGAACTTGCTCGATTAGTCTTCCCTGGATTGTAGGATAGTTGGTTACGGAAGGATTATAGGTCGTTTTTAATTTTAGTCCACTTTTATCCTAAATGACCTTCCCAATGTGAACTAGTATCCTTTGATCCCTATTTTTTTTGGCCTTGTAGCCTGTTTCTTTGTTTTTAACTTTCACCTTCCCATTTGGGTTACAATGAACCTGTTTTGGCCTTGGTACTCTTTGGACATTTTTCACCTCAACTCAGGCAAATCGCCTAACATGAAGGTGGCTATCATAGGGGTACGTAATATAAAGTGGGTATAAAGAATGGTAAAATAATAGGAAAGAAAGTAGGGTTAGGTGTGGTAGAAAAAGAAAAAAAGAAAAATGGAAATAAAGAGAAAAAGAAAAAGATGAATAAAAGAAACCACACTCAACCTGCATGTGCAATAAATAATAAAAGGGAGAAATAAGGGTGGAATTAAAGGGAAATTGGTTAAAGTGTTGGTAACGTCTAAGCTACACCTTCTCTCAGAAGATGATACGAATGCTACCAAATATAGTAACCCAACAAAGGTTAGGGTCAAATCCCAAGAGAATATGTGGAATCATGGCTCTCAACTGTTGTAATCAAAGGGTTGAACTAGAAAAGTAAATGGGGGGATTTGAGTATCAATGTCGAACTAGTAGTGAATATCAACTTCAGTTGTAATCAGTCGTAAGTGAACACTAGGATTGTGTTCCCCCTATCTTCTAAACTCTATAGACTTATCATGCTTTGTTGAACCAACCCAATACCTTACATGCAGAATCGATAAGTTATGTACCTTCTACAGTATTTTGAACGAGTAGAAGGATTTCTCTCTTTACCTTTTGAGTCTCAGAATGTCGCCTTACATTACCCTTATCTTGATCCCAGTTAACTATTACCTTTTGAGTCTCTAGTTATTAGATAAAACCTAACCATATTACTAAGATACAACCTAGAAGCGTGGATCGACATTTAAACTCCAAATTATTATTGTCTTAAACTTTCTTAGTCACTACTCCTCTTTTGGAGTAAGTAGCCATATATAGGGGGAATCCTAACATGTGTACCCATTAAGAAAACTATTATATTGAAGATAATCAGGCAAGTTCTGAATTCAGCACACAAAGGGAACTAAGTAGTATCTCTCTCACATATAACACAGAGTCAATATTGCAAGCTACTACTTATCCAATTCATGCAATTGTTAGCAAGTGATTATCATTCCCTAATCCTAATGCCATAATAAGATCCATAATGTTCACACATGTATACATTCACTCAGTTCTAACACACAATTTAGAGGGGTATCATTTTTCTCAAAAAATCCATAAAAATATGACTACTGCCCTAAATACTTAAAAATCTCCTAATTATAGAAAAACATAACACAATAAGAAACAAAAATCAATAGGAAATAAATTATCCTAGATATGTCGGTTCTACAACCATACCGTGGTTGATAGGAAAAGAAGTACGGCAATAAAAACCCACGATGGCTATGGTATCTCCCACCCCAACTAAAAAACTATGCACTATCCTCAACGTACTAAAATAATATAATAAAAGGGAAGTGAGAACTACCTGGGATACATTAAGCATCCATGTCATCAACATCCCCAGATGGAGGCATATCAGCTATCGGAGGCGGTAGTGGTGGCGGTGCTCTACTAGAGGATACACCCGAGAGTAGCTCTATACATATCTGCCTATCAACAACTACAGTCTTCATCGAATCATGTCTGGACATTTTAACAGCCTGGTCATATGGCATATCAGGATCTTACAAGTCTCCAATGTGACCTCTCTTGGCCCCAACTACTGGGACCTCCTCATTATTCTCTACAAAGAAAACTAACTGTCTTGGTGCATACCGAGGTGATATTTGAACCACTGGGAATATAACTAAGGTAGTGGATGCTACTTAGATTTTTGTGAGAGAGCATACCTCTCCTCGTAGTATATTAAAATCCCTCCTCATTGGGGATAGATTCATCGCATCTATTTTTATGAATTGAGTTGTAACCTATCTCTCAAGCTTATCAAGATATGCTTGGAAGTCAGCACGTAGCTCAGATAGTACAGCTCTTAATGCGGCCTCACATCTGGCCTCTACCTATTCGAATCTAGTTTGAACCCTTGATCTCATCTGTTCATAGAGGGTAGACATCTCGATCTCAACAACCCTAAATCTAGCATTCGTGGACCTTTAGCTGTACACTAAGATCTTTAAGAAATATCTCGATATAGTAATCATACCTGTAGTAGGAGCTATAGTAGATGGGTGATTAGGCTATGAAGATACACCAACCGGCTCTGAGGTCAAAGATGGGGCTGATGAAGAAGTAACTGGTGTTCCCTCGCCATGCATACTCAAGTTTGGAGCCTCTTTTTTCTATCCTATATCCATATCAACACCAATATCCACCTCACCTCCATGTGCATCAATAGGCTCTGTGGAAAATATTGAGCCATCATTCTGGACCTTAGGTACTATGGCTAGCTCTGTAGATCTCCTAGCAAAGTCTAGGGGTGCCAGACCCTTCATACTCTTTATCTATAAAGTAGATATAACATGTACCCTCTTTTCTACTCCTATTATCTCAGGTATACCGACCTCAGCACATAGTCTCTGAATCATGCAATGGAATAGCAAATTAGTCAAATTCTTAAATACTCTATCATGGATCTCATGCTAGAGGATAGCTACGAAATCAATGGAATATTCAGCCATCATACAAACAACCAGGGTTGCTCCATCCCAAGTCAACAAATTTTCCAAAGAAATGGGGAATAGTCAAAACTGAATAAGCAACCACCAAAACATGGCATTAAAGTTCAATGTGACCTTCTTGATCATACCATGCCCCTCAATTTATGGGGTAGTATCACCCAAAGGTAAAATATAGCTGGTTATCCTTCTATCCATATCGACCCACTCTCATCTGTGCTCAACCTCCCGCATAATATGACTATCATATGTGACTTTTTGTATGTAGTCGTACTCAACTATAGATGTAGGTGTGATATAATCAGGATAAAAAATAAGTCGACGGATAGTCTCCACTGACAGATCGACACTGACCCCTCTAACAAATGCATGATCAAGTTGCGTCTGCTGTGTATGCCTTATTAATCTTGGAAATCTGTATCAAGCTGCGTCTGCTGTGTATGCCTTATTGATCTTGGAAATTTGCATATGGAAAGCTCTACTATAGCTTGATATGATACATAAAACTCACACACCATAGCTGGGTTGCAAAAGTTAAGTGGTTTAGTAATCCACTCTAATTGATATCGATCAAAGGACATCTGCAACTGTGGTAATCTCCTCAATCTCGATAGATAAACCCTGCGCTCCTTATAAATAAGTCTCTTAGGTCTGCCAGTGTTCGAGATACGATTGTCTATATTATAAAATGCCTGCATATCCTCTACACACCACCTTAGAGGTGCCTCCTTGGTATGTACGGATGCAGGACTCTACTCATTATGTACTGGTGCATCATGGGAAGCTTGCTTTATAACCTTCTCAGAATGGGTACCTCTAACTGATGTACCTGTGTGGAGGTACCCTACGTAGAATGGGGTGCCGCTGATGGCACCTCTTACTTAGCATCTTCAAATAAATCCTGGGACCCTTTCTCAGACTGGGGTTCCTAAGCTGCAACCTGTGAAGTAGACTCTGAATCTGTCTCCTCCTTATTATTATCATCATCTAGTGGAGGAGTGTTTGGATGTGACATCCATATTGACTTTATCTGTGGTCGGGATTTATCTCTTTGCTCCGCCTGGTGCGTCTTCCTTCTAGTAACTTTGTGTGTCACCCCAACTATAGTGTCTCTACGTTGTTGCCTTGGGTACTCCTCTACAGAACAACTAGGCTTGGGAGACTCTGCCCGTCTCTTTGAGGTATCAACCTTGTTATTCTTTAGAGCTTTAGGTGCCATATGTACCTAAAAAATAAGTCGATAGTTTCCAACAAACATGAGGGATAGAAAAAGTTAAAGAAAAACTCAAAATTCAAAAAGTTCAAAATTTTCTTCAATTTTCACACCCCTTTAACCTATTTGAAATCCCAACAAGTCCAATGTACACACATATGTTAAGAATCATTATTTTCAAAGCAAACTCAATGTGCTCAACTTATGGTATTACTCTACTCTTTCAAATTCAACTTTCGGTTAGGGCCTGACCTTAGAATACAATTCAAAACAAGGCTGTACATTATGATTTTAGGCTACTTCAAGGCTTCTACATACTAGTATGATAGAGTCTATATATTATAAACTTTTTTAAACAATGAATAAATCAATACATAACCCTTTGAAGACAAGGAAGTTACCTCTTTATGATGAACCAAAAGTAAACAATGAAGAACTTGAGCAAAATCAAAGTTGGAACTCATTTTTAGTGTCTTGGGACAAGTTGGTATCTCAAACAAGTGTCAATTTGTCCTTTTCTTAAGTGTGGGGTTAGTTTATATTTTGAGGTTTTGAGGATTTGAATGAGTTGGAATGGTGTTAAGGAGGTTTAAATAAGAATGAGCGGTTGCTTTAGGTCATATATATGTATTGGCAGGCTCGAAAATTTAATTTAAATTTGGTCTCACTTTTGACCTAGCCACGACAATCACTTGCGCCTACCACCTGCGGCCAGCAGGTGGAGGGCCAAAAATTTTAGCCCACTTTCCTGTAATCTAGACTTGGCTTTTTTACATTTTCCAGCTACTTATTGTCCTATAACCTAAGTCTATGGTCCCAAAAGTATGAACATGTGCCAAAGTCTACAACCTTCTATTCTCATCCTCAAAATGTTGACTTTTCAACTTATCGCTCTATTTTCTTACCTAGAAATCGATGAATGTAGCATTCTTTCCATATTTTGGGAAAGTCAATAGGCTAAAACCTATAAAAGAAAAACAACAAAAATGTGAACACTAAAATACTGGGCTGCCTCCCAGTCAACGCTTGATTTAATATCGTGGCACGACATGCCTATGTTGGTTACTCAAACTTCACCAACAAGCCCATGGGTTGCTTGTCATGCAGTTCTTGAATTAACATCGCAGCACGATACAGGTATTTTGATTACTTAGAATTCATCAAGATACCTATAAGAGTACCCTACAGGGTCATCAATACAATCAATTACCAACACCATACTTATGTTGGTAGGCTGCTTTATTAATTTTTGGATGTTGAATGTGGCTTCCTCACTGTTGACTCTGAATTTGAACTCTATTTTCTCCAGTCAACCATTTTTCTTCCTGTGGCCATAAATGATTTCCCAATATAATTGGCATATTAGTGTCAACCTCATAGTTTAGAATGACAAAGTCAACCGAGAATATGAAATTGTCCATTCTCATAATCACATCGAATAAAAGGCCAACTGGTTTTTTCCCCATGTGGTCAACCATCAATAATTGCATTAAAGTCAATTTTGAAGGGTTCAAACTCAATTTCTTGAATATGGCCAGTGACATCAAATTTATGTTGGCACCTAAGTCGCATAAGGCTTTAGAAAATTGGGATGACCTAATAGTACATGGTATAGTGAATGCTCTGGGATCACCCTTTTTTAAGTCGAGGACCTCGTAGGGACTGCAATATAGTGGTGAAAACTAAAAAAATCTTCTATAGTCACTTCTTTATTCTTTATGACCAACTGCTTCATAAACCTGGCATATCCAGGCATCTGCTCCAACGCCAGGATAAGAGGAATATTCAAGCTAATTCATTAAGCATCTCAATAAATTGCTTGAATTTTTTTCATCCCTTTTCTACTTCAGTTACCGAGAAAAAGGTGGGAAAGTCTTAGAATCTATCTTATTTCTTGCTCAACAATTAGATCCTTACCTCTTTCCTTAGCAATTGCATCATCACCACATGTTGCCTTTTTTTGGATCCACAACAGGTGTCTCATTAACATCAGCTTCCGCAGTAGGCAGTGGGGGATCCATAGTAGTAATACCGTTCCTCATGGTAATGGAAAGAACATGACCGTTATTTTTTAAATTTTGCATAATGTTACTCGAAAGGGTACCTGGATGCCTTTAGTTTAGAGTTGTTGACATCTATCTAAACTGGTGCCTAACTGCTTGATAGAAGTTGTATGAGATTCGACCTTTTGGGTCAACCCTTAAATATCAGTCTTAATATCCTTAAGGTTAATCTCGTAATTTTCTTGACCCTTTACCAGCTTAGCTAACATCTCTTCCATTCTTGATTCTATATCTTGTCTGCTAGGCGGAATGTACCTATATCCTTTGCTCTATAGTCACCCATTTTTCTCCAACCACCATCTCGCTCTCTACTATGGTTTACGTATCTATCATAGTAGTTTTGACCTTGGTTCTATTTCCCTTAGGCTCAAAAACCCATCAACTGATGATCCAGATAATTTGTTTTCTCCTCTAATTCTAACTTATTAACTTTAGAAGAAGACCCCTATACTGCTACTGTGTTTACTTTCTTGGAAGTCATTGTTATAAGATGCTTTGCTAGTACCCCTAGATCAGTTCTTGGCAATGCAATCTCTTGCACTACTGAGTCATCAGCTATTTTCTGGTCACAGGAGTCAGCAATAGCATATGTGTCGGATCCCCTCTTTGCCTCTCGAGTTTGCCACCCTTTGTTAGTGAGTGAGATCTGATCTAACATCTCCGACGCTGCCTCACAGAGTAGTCTCATAAAATCTCCTATAGATATGGTGTCTGCCATGGCTCTAGAGTTAATGGTCAAGGCTTGGTAAAATATCTCCAATAAGCTCGTACCTGATATTCAATGATTAGGCACCATACTTAGCTTCTTATTGAACCTAAACCATGCCTCATACATAAATTCTAATTGCAGTTGCCTAAAATTATAAATCTTGTCCATAAGATGAAACATCCTGGATAGAGGAAAGAACCTATTCAAAAATTGCCTGCACAACTCATTCCATGTAGTGATAGAGCCTCTTGGTAGTTCCCCTAACCATAAAGATGCTTCTACTGTAAGTGAAAAGGGGAACAACCTTAGTCTAAGTACTTTTCGATTCACCCATGGATTTGTATATGACCTGGATATCCTGATAAAATTGGTAAGGTGACAATTTTCCTCATCTGTAGGCAGACCTACAAATATACCCTTTAAATTTAAGAGCTGGATCATTGCGCTTGTTATGTCAAACTTGATGCCTGGGGATAAAACAAGAGGAATAATGGCTCCAGTCTCTTCCATCTTAACATATCCCAAATTATCTTCATCATCTATATATAGTTGCATATACTGATATGCTAGGATTACTTGAACATGGGAACCTCTCAGTCTATTCTGATTTCCACCGAGTGCTGTTCGGCGGTCTGCTTCCTATCTCTGCTCAACTATCTCTACCTCCTGAGCAACCCGCTGAGCTTCTTTCATTGCCCTTTTCTCATTCTTATATTGAGATAACGATCAACACTGTCCTATTCTTTTTTAATAGGAGGGGGAGGTACAACATCACGAACCCCTTCAGGATTATCATTTCTATTCTGCTCCACCATCTTACTGGGTGTTTGTATGAACCTATATAGATTCGTATTTATCAGGAGTAAGGGATTTTCTAAACTCCGTATGCTAGGAGCACACCGCTATATGCCAGAAGAAGAATAAAAATATAAAATAAAACCTAAAAACTATAACAACTTTGAATCACAAATTAACACCTATTCCCTAGTGACGACGCCAAAATTTGGTGACATCCAAGAAACACCTTCTCTTAGAAGATAATATGGTCGCTTCCAAATATTATAACCCAATAAGGTTGGGGTTGAATGCCAATGGAATATGTGAAATCGTGGCTCTCAGCTATTGTAATCAAAGGGAGGAAATGGAAAAGTAAATAGGGGATTTGAGTATCAATGTTGAACTAGAAGCGAATTTCAACTTCTATTATAATCAATCGTAAGTGAACACTAGGATTTTGTTCTCCCTAACTTCTAAACTCTTTATGCTTATCATCCTTTGTTGAACCAACCTAATACCTTGTATGTAGAATTGATAAGTTATGTACCTTATACATTCTTTTGGATGAGTAGAAGGATTTTACCATATACCTTTTGACTTAGGATGTATCCTTACTAACCCTTATCTTGATCCCAGTCAACTATTACCTTTTGAGTCTCTAGTTATTAGATGAAACCTAACCATCTTACTAAGATAAAACCTAGAAGCATGGATCAACAGTTAAACTCCCAACTACTGTTGTCTTTATCTTTTCCTCATCATTACTCCTCTTTTGGAGTAAGTAGCAATATCTAGGTAGGATCCTAACGTGAGCACTTGTTAAGAAAATTATTTTATTAAAGACAAATCAATACATGCATGGGTATTAATTCTAAACAACAATAGTACTTTTCCTACTTTGTCAGTCTGCCAGGGTTTCCACAACCCTAGCTATGAAATCAACAACATTTATAATTGAAAGCATAGATGAAATCACAATAATAAGAAGTAGAAAAACTTACAACCATAATTGAATTAATCAACTGAAGTCAATACAAGAGAGTCCCAAGATCAAAATCTAATCTTGGAATCAAATATATTTGTGAATATACAAAATGTGTAACTCCTACTAAAAAATACATAAAGGGTATTTATAGTACATGAGAAAACCCTAAAACCAAAGCCCAAACAAAATAGGAGAAAATAGGGTCGGTAGCCACTTATGGTCTGCACTTGCACCCTGACCCTGGGTGCAAGTAGCACTTATGTGTTGTATGGTGGGCTTAAGTGCTAGGACCAAAAATCTTGCAAGTCAACTTCTCAGGATTTTGGACTTCTGGAACTTGCTTTACCCACATGCGGTCCATATGTGATATTTGTAGTCCATATGTTGACTTAGCAAGTCTCGAGAGTCATCTTTTTAGCTCTTCTCAAGTCCCAAACATCCTTTGTTTACTAACAAGCTGGAAAGTTTCCTGAATATCTATAATTGCTCTGATACATAGCAAAAAACACCCTTTTTCCTGAACTTAGCCACCAAAATATGATTTCCTGCTTAACATATCCAAAACGAATCATATCTAATAAGACAACCTCAGAAACTTGCATATTTTCTTTATTTTAAGTATCAAAAGTTCTATATTTCTATAGCATATAAAGTGTGGACCCTAAAGTTAATGTAGTGCCATAGAGTCTTAGTTATATGATATATCCATGTGTACCATACCAGCCCCCAAGCCTACATTACAAGCCAAATAAAGTCCTACAGTGATCCTAATTGACTGTCTGAAAACCAAGGTAAAGAAAATAAGGCAAGCCTATTATATTTGATGAGTATTGGTATAACTTTACTTTTTAGTGTGAGAGTCTCTTGACCGCCACCATATTGACATGCATTATCTCATATGTGTGAGTGGAATTTCTTTGTTATGAGGGCACATGGGTTGTATTACTAGTTGCTTACTTGTTCGAGTAGTGTAACTTGTATATATTCATGGTTGTTTGTTGCTAATGTAATTTTCATATCTTGATCCCATTGTGTCACATTATTGTGCTTCATGTATATACACGCTTGGTTTTGAAATGTTTATATAGGAGGGGGTAATGTGTTTGAGCTAAAAGGGATGATTGACTGCCTTAGATAGCTTAGATTCTCCTAGATAAGCATCATGTTTTTGTATTTTTTTCTTGTGTTTCCTAAGGACATGCAAATGTTATAAGTTGAAGGTGTTGATGTGCTATGGATTTATAGCAATTTCAACGCTTAAAAATACAATAATATGCAAGTTTCTTAGATTGTTTTGTGAGATATGATGTGTTTTGGGTGTGTTTTATAGGAAATTAGATTTTGGATGCTAAAATGAAGAAAAATATGAAAATTGAAGTTTTTGGCTACTTACCGAGGTAATTCTTGGCATATGTGCCACTTACCGGGCATAGGTGACCTAAGTATGTATCAGAACTTGAAGTCCAGTGGCTCAGAAGCAAAAAAAAAATACTCTATCACTTATCAAGGACATATACGATCCATAAGTGACCAAAGTATGTTCCAAAGGTCCAAGTCCAGAGAGTTATGCAGAAGTTTTGACATTTACCTAGGACCACATACAGTCCGTATATGGTTTATATGATCCGTATATGGCCTGAGTAAGTGGTCACTGACCTCAAATTTCCTTTTTTGTTTGGATTTTTATTTTTAGAGTTTTCTTGTATCCTATATATACCCTTTTGATGTTTTGTAAGATGGTTATCTATCATCTAATAACTTGAGACTCAAAAGGTTATAGTTAACAGATATCTAGGATAAGGGTCAGAAATACGACATCATGAGACTTAAAAGGTAATGGATAAAATCTTTCAATGAATCCACAAGATAGTTGATGGTATATAACTTATCATATTTTGTATGAAAGGTATTGGGTTGATTCAATAAAGCATGATAAGCCTACTGAGTTAAGAAGCCAAGGGGAACACAATCGTAGTGTTCATCACCAACTGTTTACAACTAAAGTTGAGATTTGCTACTTGTTCAAGACTGATACTACAAACCCCCCATTTACTTTCTGTCCAGATGGTTGAGTTTATCCAACTAGAGATATATATCCAGGCCTTCTTTGTGGTTTTGAATCTAACCTAGTTGGGTTACTTTACTTGACATCGACCGTTTTATCCTCAATTGGAGGTGTAGTTTGGGCGTTGATCAACAAACAACTTCAACATAAATGAATGTGATACATGTGTTTACATTAAAGACACTTTGATGTGCTATAGAAATATAGCAATTTTAATGCTTAAAACTATGAGAATATGCATGTATATATGGCTATTTTGTTGGATTTGAGGTGTTTTTGGAGTGTTTTGCAGGAAATCAGGTTTTGGATGCTAAATTTGAGAAAAATATGAAAAACGATATTTTTGGCCACTTACTTGATCATTATTGGGTATTCTTGACACTTTCCATATTATACATGACCAAAGCATGTGATTGAAGTTGAAGATTTGAAGCTTGGTTGCAAGTGCCAGAATTGAAGATCCCAAGAGTTAATAGTGCTTTGGTAATTTGGCCATAACTTTTCACCTCGATATTGAATTGAGGCAAAATTGGTATATTCAGAAAGATAATTCAATTATATATCTGAGGGTAGGGACTTTTGCACTTGATAAGTGAACTTGCTAACCGAAGGTAGCACATACATTCCGTATGTATGCAAAGCAAGTGTCGGAGGTCAAAATTTTGAGAGCTAGGCTGCAGGACTTGTTCCTATGGTCTGTACCCTGTGCCCAGGGTTAGGGCCGTAGGTAGTACCTGTGCCCAAGGCCAGACCGTATGTGCAAGCCACATGTGGACGTCGACAGTGATTTTCCTGAATCATTTCCTAAGGTTTCCATGTATCCCAATTACACTCTTATAATATTTTTAAGTCCTATTATGTATGGGTAATTAGGTTTTCCTATTTTATTTAGGATTTGACTTCCAGGGTTTCTTGTTACCTATAAATACCCTTTAGGTTTTGTTTAGTTTAACAATAGAAATCATTTAGATATTGACATTGATTGATTGAGAAAGAGGACCCTTTGGGGGCCAAGTTCTCAAACATCTTGTTGTTTTTGGTTTGTTATTCAATTTAAGGCTTTGGAATTTCTTATCTTATTATTATGAGATTGATTTTGTAATTTTTTCTGTGATTCTATGATTGATATCATAACTATGAGTGGCTAATTCCCTTAGCTAGGATTGTGGGAACCCTAGTGGATAAATGAAGTAGAGGAAGTGCCAAGACATTCTAGATAAAGATTCTTGAATGTATTGGGTTGTCTTCATTATTATTGATTTCTTAGTGGCGACCAACGTTAATATCTTGCCTCTATTATTGCTACTTACTCTAAAAGAGGAGTAGTAACTAGGAAAAGAAGAGCACAACAGTAATTTAAAGATTAACAATCGATCCACACTAGTAGGTGTTATCTAAGTAAGATCATTAACTATCATCTAATAACTAGAGATCTAAAAGGTAATAGTTAACTAGGACCCAGGATAAGGGTTAGTAAGGTGACATCCTGAGACTCAAAAGGTAAAGGATGAAATTTATCTTCTTGTCCAAAATACTATTCATGGTACATAACTTATTAGGCTCTATATGCAAGATATTGGAATAGTTCGACAGTGTATAATAAGTCTACTAAGTTAAGAAGCCAGGGGGAACACAAGCCTAGTATTCGTCTTAGTTTGTTTGCAACCAAAAGCAACCAAGCCTTGTTACTTTTAGCTAGTTACTACAAATCCCCTCTTTTTACTTTTTTGCACTGCCTAGTGATTTCAACAAGTTTAAGATAGATTTTTGGCCTATTTCTTATGGGATCGACCCCAACCTATTTGGGTTACTATATTTGACAACGATTGCTTCATACTTCAATTAGAGGTGTATTTTGGATATTATCAAATTTTGGCACCGTTTCCAGGGAATCGGTCTCGAAATTCTTGATTAAAGTTGTTGAAGTTATTGGGTTTATTTTCTTTTATTTTGTTTATTTTGTTGCCTACTCTTTTTGAGATGATAACTTGGCCAGAAGAAGTTTGGAGTGACGATGACTCCTTATATATTGACCTTTTTCCTTTTGATATGGTGCATTACTATAGGAGTGTGATAAATATATTGATGGAACACAATGAAAGCATGATTGACACGTTAACACTCATGGAAAAAAGAAGACAAGATCATTTTCAAAAGTTTGATAGGCTTGGCTTAGATATCTGCCACTTTCAAATACAGTTGGATGCAAAAGTTGTTATGTGTAATGCCCAACAACCTAGTTATGGGTGATGTGAGATTGAAAAAATTTTAAAAAGCCAACTTGGGGAGCTGAAATTAAAGGAGTCTGAAATTGCTCATGCTTTGATGAATAAAGTCACTCTTAAAGAGAGCATACTAGAGTTATATAGGGATGAAAAGAAGACTGTGAATCCTAAGTTGGGGCATATTGGACCTTATTCTAAGCATTTTTCCATATTATGCTTGGATATTCAGATCTTGATCGAGCCATCCAAGCCTGAAGAAGAGTGCAAGGAAGAGGAAATATATGTCTATATTCTTGAATTTGTTGAGCCATAATTAAATAGCTACATTCCTCACGTAAGGGCCAAGAACTACATCATGCCACATTTATTTCTTGGGTCCTTTATTTTTCTACCACCACCCTATATGCATAATGGGAAATCAGAAAAACAATTAGGGGTGCAGTTCATAAGTTCAAAGTGGAAAGATAAATTTTGAAGGCCAACTCTTGGGCCACTTTGATGAAGTCTGAGTAATAAAGGTACCCATGGAATTGTTGGTAAAGTCTGAGTACTAAACCAAGTTCTGTCATGCCGCGAATTAAAATCAAGCACTGCTTGGAAGGCAACCGACAGTATTTTGTTGTTTGTATTCTTGTTACATGATTGACGCCAGATCTCTGCACCTGTGGTGCAACAGGTATGTTCCTAACTCTCTTATTTTGTATAGGTTGATGCATTAGGGACATGACGTGTTATAGAAATATAGCACTTTTGATGCCTAAAACAAGGAAATGATGCAAGTTTTTAAGGCTATTTGTTAGATATGATGTCTTCTGGTATGTTTTGCAGGATAACATGTTTCGGATGATAAGTTCATGAAAAGGGTGAAAAAGGTGTTTTTGGCCATTTTTGGAGTAATTATGGATATTCAGGATATTTTCTAGATTATTCATGACCAAAGCATGTTCGATAATCGAAGAAGAGCTAAAAAGATGACCCCAGCACTTACTAAGTCAACATGTGGCCGTATGTAGGACCTACAAACTACATGTAGGCAAAGCAAGTACTAGAAGTCCAAAATCCTGAGAGCTGAAATTACAGGATTTTTTGCTCCCAATACTTGCGGTTTGTACCTGCGCCCAGTTTCAGGACCATAGGTACTATCCATACCCGATACTAGACCATAGGTATAGATAAAATGTGGCCACCAACCAAGTTTTCTCCTATTTCATTCGGTCTTTGGTTTTGGGGTTTCCTTATGTACTATAAATACCCTTTATGTGTCTTTTAGTAGGAGTTACATACTTTTGATATTCACAAACATATTTTGATTCAAAGATTTGATTTTGATCTTGATATTATCTTGTTCTAATTTCAGTTGATTAATTCAGTAACGGTTGTGGGTTTTCACAATTTTTATCATTGTGATTTCATCTATGCTTTCAACTATGAATGATATTGATCTCTTCACAAGTTAGAGTGGCCAAAACCCATAGCTAGGGTTGTGGAACCCCCAGCAAATTATCGAAGTAGGGAAGTGTGATTGTTGAACTGGACTGATACCCATGGTATGCACTGCATTATCTTTATTATAATAGATTTCTTAGCACTGGCAAAAGTTAAGATCCCACCTAAACTATTGCTACTTACTCCAAAAGAGAAGTAGTGACTAGGAAAAGATAACGACAACAGTAATTTGGAGTTTAAAGGTCGATCCACGCTACTTGGTATTATCTAAGTAAGATTGTTAACTATCATTTAATAACTAGAGATTCATAAAAGTTAACTAGGATTAAGATAAGGGTTAGTAAGGTGACATTCCAAGACTCAAAAGGTAAATGGTAACATCTTTCTACTCATCTAAAAGACTGTATATCATACATAACTTATCGATTCTATATTTAAGGTATCAATTTGGTTCAATGTAGCACGATAAACCTATGGATTTGAGAAGCCATGACGAACACAATCCTAGTATTCACCAAGACTGATCACAACTGAAGTTGATGTTTGCTCATTGTTCGATATTTCCCTTCAAAACCTCCTATTACTTTTTAGTTCTTGCCCGTCGATTACAACATCTGAAGTCCAAAAGTCCATATAATCCCTTAGGATTTGACACCTACCTTCTTGGGCTACTATATTTTGATAGCGGTCATATCATCATCTGATAAGAGGTGTTGTTTGGACTTCATCAAAATTTAGGCACCATTGGCGGGGAGTACGGTGTTGATTTGTGAACGAAGGTCATTGCATTCTTTGGGATTTTCTTTTTTTGTTATTGGTTGGGCATACACTCGTGTATGCCTAGCATATGAAGTAGAGGCAATCCCTTACTCCCATTGAATTCAAATCTAGAGAAGATCCTACAAACACATGGTAGGATGTCTGAATAGAAAGAAGATGAAATTCCTGAATGGGTTCGTGATATTATACCTCCTGCTCCTCTTGAAGGAGTTCAGGACCTGATTAATTAACAGACAGGTGAGCTTTTAGCTTAAGCTGAGAATGAGAGAAGAGTATTAGAGAAAGCTCAATGCATATCTCAAGAGGCAGAGTTAGCTGAGCAAATACAGGTAGCAAACTATCGAGTAGTTGATACGCCTAAATTACACCTCTTGTATAAGATAGTAAGCGGTTGCTGTCAAATATAGAACCCAACCGGGCTGGGTGTCGAATCCCATAGGGAATAATGTGTTCACTAAGTATTGTGACTGTTATTAGACTGTTGATCTAAGGTTCCTGAATAAAAGGGTGTTTGGATGTGTTAATAGTGCTCTTTCATTCTTGTATCACACAACGATTTAGCTAATGAGAGTTAATGTAAGAGTAATTTTAATGAAAATAAGTTAACTAGAGTTATGCTCACCAAGATGTTCAAACAGTTAGGGTTGTGAACTTTTGAATGAATTCTAACTTATACTTTCAATTGCAAGAAGTATTGAGTTCTAAGAATTACCCACTTGTTTCTCAACCTAATGGGTATTTTACCCTTTTGTTCTTTCAAAATTAAAGGATCCATGTATCACTCAATAGAAATCTCATAAGGGTTGATCCCATTAGGGAATCAACCCGTGACCGAAAAGGTAAACCTATGGATTTCATGTGAATCACCTTTTTTCCCAACATCCACTTTCTTGTCAGACAAATGGGGTTCATGGGCTCACTTCTCAAGTTTGCAGCCAGGAGATGTCATTAAAATGAAGGGAGATTCATGAAATTTAGATTGATAATAGAAATCAAATGGATTCACAACCCTAAATAGTTCTCTACATCAAGGCTCCCATAACCCTAGTATGGGAGTTTAGCTACTCATCTCCATATAAGATGTCAAAGATATATCGATGTTCATAAATAACTTCAAGAGAGTACTTACAAAAGTTACAATATTGTTCTTCTCAATCTTCAATGAAAACAAATAGAGAATAACAATTAGATCTTAATTTCTGGCTTCCAATCCTAAAGAAAAGTGTTACACAACTCTCAAATGAGAAGAAAGTATGAAGCTACTATCAAAAGATAAGGAATAAACCCTAATACTTGGTATTTATATGTTTCCAGAATTGGGATTTTAAAATTTGAACTTTGAGTTGCCACTTTATACTCGACAGGTCGAGTAACGGTTTGTCGCTGAGGTGATGGTCCATCGCTAGAGCTCCAGTGAGTCTATATTCTGCTTCTGGGTGAAGGGTAGGGCAATGGTTTATCGTAATTCCGATGGTACATCTCCTAGTCTGTTGCATAACTTCCAGTGGGCCTGTATTCTATTTCCGGGTGATGGTTTAGGCCGATGATATGTCGCAATAATGATGATCCATTGCCTGGACTATCGCATGACTTCCAGTGATCTTGCATTGTTTTCCTGGTGACGGTTTGGCCAACGGTTCATCGCAAGGTCAATGGGCCATCGTCTGATCCGTCGAAAATTATGTTTTCTTTGTTTTGTCCAGTTTATCCAAGTTATTCTTCACACTCAGTTCTTATACTGAAAAGACTAAAACACCATGTTAAATACGATAATCGTTGCTTGAAAACACACAATTCTCTAAAGAAAAAGGCCTAAAATATTACATCAAGAGCCGTAACACCAACACCCTCAACTTAAGGCAATTGTTTGTCCTCAAGCAACTCAGCACCAAGTTATGAATATGAACAACATAATGACAGGCATTTGCTACTGAATGAATTTTCATACAACCATTCACTTGTCATCCACTTCATATGGTTTAACGTGTCAGAGTCCATAACTGGCATAGTTTCCAATTCAATTCATTTACACAAACATGGATACTAGAATCTATATAAATCAGCCAGATTAAGTGTAACTCAGGTAGCCCTCACATTCAAGGAGATCCACCACTCAAAAAATTTTGTGGAAACAAATCAAAACCCTCTTACTCATCAAAGAAGTTACTAACATAGCACATGCACCCATAGGCTTGCCTTTATCATCCAATGCCCCCTTTTAGCTGAGTTCCAAGATCAAGCATATCTTTTCTAGGTTAGTAATGAGGTATCCGGCAAGGTTGGGAAGGAGTTTTGGGTAAAAGTGACTAAGAACTAGGCTTTAACTCTCTTTACCTTCGAATTCTTCTTACTAAGGCCATTGCTTTTCTAGCTCACTTACCCTTTTCTCATTCATTTATTCTTTACCACAGCAAACACCCCCTAATTTTTTTCTTTTTTTTTTATAAACAAGCATCAGCCACCCTCAACTTAGGCTGATGCCATAAGTCAAGGTGCACATTGTCTTAACTAGACCAGGGCCAAATGCTCTAATTCAAATTCTAGACCAACTATCTATTAAGCAATTAACAACCCCACAATAACCAACCTCAACTTAGGTGTTTTTCCTAAGTTTAGGTACGCATTGCCTATTACTAGGACAGGGCCAGAGCAGAAATCAACAGCTGAAAGAGAGTTAACTAGAATACTTGGTGATAAAGAAAGATTTACTAAGGCTCAAACAAAGGTTCAAAAAAATGGAAAATTACTTTTGGTAGGGTTAATTTTTGGCTAAGTGGATTAAAATCACAAGGTGTCCTGCCATAACTTCTCATCCCATCAACTATAGAACAACATCAATTGAACCAGGAAAGTTCTAGGTACTATACTATGTAAGAACTAACACAAAATACCCACACACAGAGTGGCAACTGAGTCACACTTATTCTACTATTCTTATGATATGCATCACATGTCATGTGAATTTACAGACTAATGCCAACTACGAATTCACTAACAGTTATTAACATATCCTAGGAGACAAAAGTAAATAGTCAAATGGAAATAGTCATAGCTTGGTTCCAACACTATTCATTATCTATATTTACAACAAGATACTAACACAAATAACAATTTTATTTCATGGAATAACATCAACAACATAACAAGACTTACAATAATAAAAATGCAAATCTGAAATTAAACCTAGGCATAAATTAAACCTAGACATGCCGATTCTCCTAGATAGCACATGGTAGGGTTAAGAATATCGACAACACAACCCTCCATGGTACAAGAACATACCACCCACACAGAAAATAATGCTTTGTCCTCAATGAATATAATTTAAGTACAAAGAAGGGGAAATACTTGTAGTGCCTCTTATTCATCTGAGGCATCGTTAAAGTGAGGCAAGTATGCAGTGTCCTCACCAGGTGCAATGTTGACTCCCATGGTGGTGGGAGTGCTCACAATCTCTTCCTCCAGAATCGGAGGTACAACAACTCTGGCCGGATCTATAGCTTGCCTCCTAACTGGGACCGAACTGGTAGATACTTCGGCTGCTTCGTCCTCTGCTCTTTCCTTCTTCTCTCCTCATCTTTCCTTGATTTTCTTCTTGCTTTGTTTATCTTATGTTGCTTTTGATCCTATTGTGACATAGCTTTGAGTCTCTTTCTTTTAGCAGCTTTCTATGTAGCTTTTTCATCAGTCTCATCTACCTTCTTACCCTTATCTTTGATCAATCGCCCAAATAAATCAATAAGACCTTCATTTTCATCACTTACAACCTGGACTGTATCAAATATGGCCTATTGTGGCTGCTGATTTATCCTATCTACATCTTCCCAGATTTGTCTAACTTCCTGAATCAATTTTGCAAAATCCGGAATGGACATGGCATCCAACATCTTATTGATTTGCTCCTCCATGTTGTCCATTCTTAGCTGGATATTCCTAAAAGGACGTATCACTTCTTTTACAGTTCTTTCAACAAAGGGTTTGAAACCTTCCCCCCATATTGATAACTACTTTTTAACCCTTTTCTATGCCTGGACCACTTTCATATAGTTTTTCTGGTTTAGCCTGTATTCTGAATATTCGGGTGGAACTGATGTAGAATCTATAGTCCAACCCATGGACATTGAAGCTGAACCTGTAGAGGTGGTAGGAGATATGTACGTAGCAAGAGGCAATGGCATACCTGAAGTAACCCCAGATGATTCAGGAATTGGCGCTGACTGAGTTTGCTGAGTTGAGGACCTGTTGACCTACATATCAAACTTTTATTCATCCTTTTTCTTTTTAATATCCTGCCTATGCACTTGCCGAACCTCATTATCAATTCCACTAATCAAAGGAACATTTGCTTGCTTACATAACTTGGTGATAAGACATAGAAATGAAAGAGCAGTTGTAGTCTTATGGGCTTAGAAGAACAACTCATCAGCAATAAAGTGGCCAAAATCTACTGTTAATCCCTCAATCAATGCAGCAATGATTACAGCTCTAGTGATCTCTAAGCAGTCATCACCTCCAGTCGGCATCATCCTCAGTCTCATAATTGCCTACCAAAACCTGGCCCTAAAGCTCAGGGACGACTTAGATATCCGCTCGTGTGGGTTGTGAACTCACGCAGGCTCCTCTTAATCTATCAATACTCTTTCCAGCCATGGACTTTGTGTCTTTGTTGTGAACAGTTGATGTTCCAATTCAGGGCTTGCATCCGGTATCTGATATTCAGGTCTAACAAGAATCTGTTCAATGTACACTCTGAGATATTTATATCAACTCCGTGAATAGGAATTGTATCCATCTTGTTTATGTCAGCTTCTAACATGTCTGGGGGATGGTTCTTCTCCAAAAACACCAAGTCATTGGCAAAAACCTCACGTACCAATTTTGGTTGATAGGATCCGAGTGGCCTGCTCATCTATGCCAACTCATATTCGATCGGTGCTCAAGTTCTGGGTACTCATGCGATGTTGTTTTCATAATTTGATTGTTCTCAAAAATAGGTATCTTTGCATCCAACCTATCTGTTGGTGAGAGCCCTTTATAGAAATGCTCCCAAGCCCCTTCGACTTGCCATCTCATACCCTCCCGTATGTGGGTTTTTGCATCAAACCATGTTTGAGTCCTATTCAGGAATCTCTTCTTGGATGGCGTTAGATGTTTTGACCCCTTCCTCAACTGGAATGGGACTTGATTTTCTGCTGCTACTTCTTTCACCCTCCTCTTTGGACTGGGAGGATAAAGAAATCACCTGACAATTTCTTTGAGTGTCGCGTGCACATCCAAACTTTGTGATAGCCCTTGTCTGGCTTATTGGCCTCTACCCCTACTTCTGGTTGGTGGTAATTTGTTAGCCATAGTACCTGAAAGTGCATCATTTAACAATCCATAGACTTGAACTAAACAATAGTTAAAATTTTTGACCAGCGACGGTTAAGGAGACGGTCCATCAGACCTGCTAAGGTCTATCGACCCAAATCATCGAGGAAATTCCAGTAACTCTATTTTCAAGAAAGTGGCAAAGGTTTCAGGTGATGTGTCGTCGGGTATCCGACGATCCGTTGCATTGATCGTCGCTTGTCATTTTTAACCTCAAGCCTCATTTTGGCATTTTATCAAACACTTTGCACACTCTTAATGTAAAAACAATTCTCAGGGCATTTTCATCAATAATTCATTACTAATTTTGCTTTTCTTGATCCATGGGCTACTCAGACTTCACCCAGGATAAATTTTTGATAGATTTCAACTCAGTTCATACCACCATAGGATGACTCAAAATTAAAGAGTATTGTTTCAACATTGTAGCTTTCACATGCTTTCATGTTTCTTATTGTTAAATAACATAGAGTGTAATGGAGAGATCATACCTTACGTTGCGGCACTTGATCACTTATTCTGACTTGCACTATAAACATAGAACACAATATGACACCCTACTTTTGTGAGAACTTTTGTTGCTTCTGATTGAAAGAACAAAGAGGAGAAGAAGTATAACTAGATGGAGGAAAGGAAGAGGAGAAGTTTAAGATAGTAATAGAAAGTCTCAGATACGTTGAATGCAAGAACACTAAATAGTCTTAGGCTCTTGAACCGTTGGGGTGTTATTTAACCACTTTAAATTATCCATTTAAACCCGCTTGAATCAGATAAGAATGAAAAATCTAGCTATTTAAATTAATTCAACCCGACCCGCTGAAATAGGGTTTCATGCAACGGTCCGTCGTATATGCGATGATCCGTTGGTCAACCCATTATCCCTTCCCAGTGAATATACCTGGAGACATACTGGCGATGGTTGAGTTGATGATCTGTTGAGTATACGACAGTCCGTTAGTCAAACCATTGTTACTCTTCTAGTAACCTTGTTTTGGACTTTGCTGTGATGGCTACCATGACGGTCCATCGAGTTATTAACAATTCATCGGGTAACCGGTCGGTTACCCCCAAACTTTCTCAACTTCTGTTTTCCTATACAGTCAGACCCATACACTTACACCAACCCTTCAGCTTGTATAAAATAATAAAATAACTCAACCTGATGCTTTACAACAATACACCGTGGGTTGCCTCCCATTAGCGCCTGATTTATTATCGTGGTACGACTCAGTTATCTCGATTACTCAGAGTTCATCGAGATAGATAATATCAATACTTCTTATCGAGTCTATCGGACCAATGTACAGTTTGACTCATTGCTCGTTGATCTTGAAGACACTTTTGTCTTTATTTTTTAGTTCCACTACTCCAGATGAGTAGACTTGGTTAACTCTAAGTAGGCCAGACCATTTGGATTTGAGCTTACCTGGAAAAAGCTTGAGTTGGGAGTTGAAGAAGAGCACCAAGTCACCTTTCTGAAAATCCCGCTTTTCAATTCTGCGGTCATGGTACTTCTTTATTCTTTATTTGTACAAGTTAGATCTTTTATAAGCTCCAAATAAAGAACTCATATATCTCATTCAACTATCCCTGCCTCATATCCATTACCTCATTCCAGTTTAGATTATGTTGCTTCAGTACCCACAGTGCTTTATGCTCCAGATTAATCAGCAAATGACACGTCTTTCCATAAACTAATTGGTATGGTAACATGCTAGTTGGTGTCTTGAAAGTCATTTGATATGCCCATAAGGCATCATCCAACTTCCTAAACCAATTTTTCCTGCTACTATTTACAGACTTGGAAAGGATAGCTTTAATTTCCCGAATAGAGATCTCCACCTGCCCACTAGTCTGTAGGTGGTATGGGCTAGCCACCTTATGCTGTTTGATTCTAAATTTTGCCAAGGTAGCTCTGAATATCTTATTGAAAAAGTGTGATCCTTCATCGCTTATGATGGTATGTGGTACCCCAAAGCGAGAGAAGATATTTCTCTTTAAGAATACAACAACTCACTTTCCTTCATTATCCGCTTGAGCCACGGCCTTGACCCATTTTGACACGTAGTCAACAGTACCTAATATGTACTTCATCCCAAATGAGCTCATAAAAGGCCCTATGAAATCAATGCCCTAAACATCAAATAATTCTACCTTTAGCATTTTAGACATTGACATCTCATGTTGCTTTGAGATGGACCCTTGCCTTTGATATTGGTCACACTTCCTCATGAACTCATAGGCATCTTTGAACAAAGAGGGCCAATAGTATCCACTCTGAAGCACTTTCCTTGTAGTCCAGTCACTTGCATGATGACCTCCAACTGGGGAAGCATGGCTTGCTTCCAGTATACTCAACATATCTACTTTTGGGAAGCACCATCTAATAATACCATCCGTACATCGCCAAAAAAGATTTGGCTCATACCAGAAGTAATGGGTCACATCATGGAGAAAATTTTTCCTTTGATGAAAGGAAAGATTCTCTGGTATCACCTCGCTCACCACATAATTTGGAAAATCAGAATACTAAGGTATTTTCTCCATAATAGCAGCCAAGATTTCCTCATCTAGAAATGCATCATAGATCTCAGATTCATTTCTAACTGCTTGTTCACTTTCCAGCCTGGACAGATGATCCGCAACTTGGTTTTCGCAACCCTTTCTATCTTTGTCTTCAAAGTCAAATTTTTGAAGTAGCAGCACCTATCTGATCAAACTTGGTTTTGCATCACCACCTTGACTTCAAAGTCAAATTCTTGAAGTTGTATGGTCAGTGTGGACCACCATATTGGTTCCTAGAAAATAAGCTCAAAACTTCTCAAAAACATAGACTACTACATGAAGTTCTTGTTCTGTGACGGTGTAGTTATTTTGAGCTCCATTCAGTGCTTTGCTGGCATAATAAATTGGATAAAATAATGTCTTTCGTTTATCCCAGCATAGCTCCAAGGGCAACACCACTTGCATCATACATGATCTCAAATGATTTTGACCAATTCGGTGTAACAATAATAGGAGCATCAAACAGCTTCCATTTAAGGCATTCAAATACCTTCAAGCAATCATCATCAAATGAGAATTTGACTTCCTTCTCCAAAATTTTGCAAAGGGGGTTTGCAATCTTTGAGAAGTCCTTTATGAACCTCCTATAGAATCCAGCATGACCAAGGAAACTTCGCACCCCCTTCACTGAAATAGAAGGTGGAAGATTCTCTATAACCTCAACTTTAGATCGATCAACTTTAATCCCTTTTGCTAAAATTTTGTGTTCGAGAACAATGCCCTTCTTCACCATGAAGTGGCATTTCTCCCAATGAAGCACAAGATTGAAATCCTCACACCGCTGTAAGGCCTTACTCAGATTCAGCAAGTAGAGCTCAAAAGAATCAATAACAATCAAGAAATTATCCATTAACACCTCTAAGGTGTCTTCAACCATATTAGATAATATCGACATCATGCACCCCTGAAAAGTGGCAGGTGCATTACACAACCTGAAAGGCATCCTCTTAAAAGTAAATATGCAATATGGCCACATGAATGTCATCTTTTCCTGGTCTTCAGAAGCAATAGAAATCTTGTTGTAACCAGAATACCCATCTAAGAAGCAGTACCAACTTCTTCATGCTAACCGATCAATCATCTGATCCATGAACGGCATGGGGAAGTGATCCTTCAGTGTCCATGAGTTGAGTTTTCTGTAATCCATACACACCCTTCACCCAGTAACAGGCCTGAGTGGGATCAACTTATTCTTCTCATTATCCACAACTATCATGCCCCCTTTCTTGGGCACGCACTGAATAGGACTTACCCACTTACTATTTGAGATAGGATATACCACTCCTGCATCTGGCCACTTAATGATTTCTTTCTTCATCACCTCTTGAATAGGTGGGTTTAGATGATGTGATGCTCAATAGTCGGGATGAAATCCTCCTCTAGCTAGATTTTATATATAGATATACCAGGTGGAATATCGATAATGTATATAATCGTCCAACCAATAGCCCTCTTATATCTCTTAAGAACAAAAATAAGGGCTTTCACCTGTTGTTCACCTAAGTCAGCCACAATAATAACAAGTAGCATATTCACGTTGCCCAGGAACAAATACCTCAAATGACCAGGCAACTTTTTCAGCTCCAAAGTGGGTGGCTCTTCAATAGAAGGCTTGGCTGGTGGACTTAGATGATTTTTCAAGTCCAAATCCAGCATCTTGGGTGCATAAGAATAAGACCCCATTCCTGTCTGGGCACATACAGTCTCCTCATAATATTCAATACCGTCTTGATCAAAATTCATTAATACGGCAACTAAAGTCTCCACAGAAAATTTTTCCTCTATATGTACTTTCTGCTCCTCCTCATAATACACATCCATAATAGAAAATACGCTTATATCTTTATGTTATTTCATGGACTGGCATACATCAAATCAAACTACTTTATCATTCATCCTGAATAGTATTTAATTTGCCTTTAATTCAATAAGCACACTCTCAATTGCGAGGAAAGGTCTACTCAAGATTATGGGCACCTCGAAGTCTACCTCGTAATTGAGAATAACAAAATCAGCTGGAAATATAAAACTAGCCACCTTAACTAATACATCATATAGAATCCCCACAGGCCACTTCATAGATCTGTTTGCCATAACTAATCTCATGTTCGTGGGAGTAGGATTCCCCAAACCCAATTTCTTATACACAGAAAACAACATCAAGTTTATACTGGCTCCTAAATCACATAGAGCTTTTACAAAATCAAGAGCTTTGGATAGTAAATACTCCTGGGTCTACCTTCTTTTGTACCAACGACCTTGTGGAAATAACACCGCAAAGATGGAGATTGTCCACCGTATCATAACTAACTGTTCACTTCTTTGTAACAAGGTCTTTCATGAACTTTTCGTACTAGGCATTTGCTCCAATGCCTCCACCAATGGTAAGTTGATTATCAACTGCTTAAGCATGGCCATAAACTTGCCAATCTTTGTGTCTTCAGCCTTTTTTTTCAATCAATGGGGAAATTGAGGAGGTGGTTTTGGGATTGTAGTAACCACCACTTCGGTCTCCTTTTTCTTACTCTTCTCCAACTCATCAACTTCCTGATGGTTGGATGGTGTATTATCAATAACTTTATCTAGTTTCTCAGACTCCACTAGATAAGTTTCTTCATGCTCAATATCCTCTGCAGTCATAGTTTTCTGCATAGACGGGTGTCGTAAAACCTTACCACTCTGTGTGGTAATTGCCATGCAGGAGCCATTATTTTAAGGATTCTAAACTGTATCACTTTGCAAAGTTCTGCTCTTCTTCTGATTCGATGTTGCTGAGAGTTGGCTTATCTATTGCTCCAACTGCTTGATAGAAGTAGAGTGTGACTTTACCAACTGACTCATGAAAGACAAATCACTCTTAATAGTAGTCATCCTAGAGTTGGTAGTCTCAACTCCCTTTAATAATTTCTCTATCATGTCCTCCATGGATATATTTTCAGAGGTAGTTGCAGCATTATCTCTGCTTCCAGGAGGTACATATAGTCCACTCCTATTATTTTTTCTCTTCTAGTTCCCTTGATCTATATCTTTGTAACCAGCTTTATCATAATAGTTCTGACCTTTATTTCCTTGTTTACTACCTTAGAAACCCCCTTGATTATTTAGATAGTTTGCCTCTCCTTCTAAATCAGAATCAGCTCTTCCTTGGGATGCAACAGCTTTCACCTTCTCTATTTTTCAAGATAATAGATACTTAGTCAAAAAATCCATCTATGTCTTTAAATGTGCCATATCCTGGTCATGTTCTTCCTCCTTCTAGCATTGCTCTGTAGTCATACTATAAGACACAACAGGGCTTTCTACCACAGAATCCCTGGTATGCCAAGATCTACTCTGTTTGGTCATCCAATCAAGCATCTCTGAGGACTCTAGAAAAGTAAGGTCAACAAATGACCCTTCTGTAGAATTATCCACGACTGGCTTCATAATAAAATTCAAAGCCCGATAAAAAGTCTCCATCAAATAAATATCCATTATGTTACGGTTCAGGCATTGCATCAGCTTCTTTTTACCCCCCCCCCCCCCCCCAGGTTTTATAAAGAGCTTCAATGGGAAGCTGTCGAAAATTACTAATTTCATCCCTCAACTGTACCCTTCTGTCGGTGGAAAGAACCTTTCTAGGAAAGCCTTTTTCAACTGCCTCCAGTTGGTTATAAAGTCAGGAGTTAGTTTGTTTAACCATAGTGTCACCTCCTCAGACAAAGAAAACAGAAAAAAACGCAGGTGGATAGCATTCTGACCTACTCCTGGATTATCAAATGACTTACAGATGTTGATAAAATTCACTAAATGCATGTTTGGATCATCTCCAGGAAAACCACCGAACAACCCCTTAAGATGAAGGAGTTGAATCATCGTACTGGTTATATTATATTTAGCTCATGGTGCTAGAAGTGGAGGAATGATAGCTCTAGTTTCACCTACTCCATCCATTCTATCTTCGTCATCGTTTAGATCAAATTGCACTGGTTAACGCTCTTGCCTTGCCCTAAAGGGGCGATTTCTGTTTACATTCCACTTCATTGGTGCAACCATATTTTCTACACGCCTTTGATTAATAGGATCTAACAAGTTTTCATCCCCAAAATCATCATCAGTAGGATTAGGATGATGTACCTGCTAGCCCTCATTCTATTGGTTTAGTTGAGCTATAGCCAAAGCGACTAGTTTTTCAGCATCTTGGGGATCTTCCATTCTGCCGATTAACTATGATTTTAGATGTATTGGTAATAATGGTGCACCCAATATCCTTGTACGTGGCATACACAATAACTCCTCTGCACAGAACAAAAACAACAAATAAAAGTAAAATTTGGAAAACTTGACCAAAGGTTAATTAACAAGCACAAACTTAATTGACAACCGTATTCCCCGGCAATGGCACCAAAAATTTATACATCCAAATTATACCTCTCGTATGAGAGAGTAAGCATTCACTGTCAAATATTGAACCCAACTGGGTTGGGTATCGAATCCCACAGGGAATATTGTGTTCACTAAGTATTGTGACTATTATTAGACTGTTGATCTATGGTTCCTGAGTAAAAGGGGGTTTGGATGTGTTAATAATGCTTTTTCATTCTTGTATCACACAACGATTCAGCTAATGAGATTTAATGTAAGAGTAATTTCAATAAAAATAAGTTAACTAGAGTTATGCTCACCAAGATGTTCAAACATTTGGAGTTGTGAACTTTTGCATGAATTTTAACTTATACTTTCAATTGCAAGAAGTATTGAGTTCTAAGAATTACCCACTTGTTTCTTAACCTAATGGGTGTTTTACCCTTTTCTTCTTTCAAACTTAAAGGATCCATGTATCACTCAATAGAAATCTCATGAGAGTTGATCCCATTAGGGCATCAACCCGTGACCCAAAAGGTCATCCTATGGATTTCATGTGAATCACCTCTTTTCCTAACATCCACTTTCTTGTCAGACAAGTGGGGTTCATGGGCTTATTTCTCAAGTTTGCAACTAGGAGATGTCATTAAAATGAAGAAAGATTTATGCAATTTAGATAGATGATAGAAATCTACTGGATTCACAACCCCAAATAGTTCTCTACATCAAGGCTCCCATAACCCTAGTTATGGGAGTTTAGCTACTCATCTCCATATAAGATATTAAAGATATATTGATGTTCATAAATAAATTTAAGAGAGTGCTTACAAAAGTTACTATATTGTTCTTTTCAATCTTTAATGAAAACAAATAGAGAATAACAATTAGATCTAAATTTTTGGCTTTTAATCTCAAGAAAAAGTGTTGCACATCTATCAAATGAGAAGAAAGTATGAAACTACTATCAAACGATACGGAATAAACCCTAATACTTGGTATTTATATGTTTCCAGAATTGGGATTTTAAAATTTGAACTCGGGAGTTGTCGCTTCATGCTCGATGGGTCGAGCAATGGTTCATCACTAAGGTGATGATCCATCGCCTAGGCCATCCCTGGAGCTTCAGTGAGTATATGTTTTAATTTTGGCCGGTGGGTAGGGTGACGGTTTGTTACAATTCTGACGGCACGTCTCCTGGTCCGTCACATAACTTCCAGTGGACCTGCATTCTATTTCCTAGCGATAGTTTAGGTCGATGGCACGTCAAAATACTGATGGTCTGTAACCTAGAACATCGCATGACTTCTAGTGGTCCTGTATTTTGTTTCTTGAAGACGATTTTGGCCAATGGTTCATCGCAAGTCGACGGGCCATCACCTGAGCCGTCACTGATTATTTTTCCTTTATTTTGTCTAGTTTATCCAAGTTATTCTTCATACTTAGTTCTTATCCTGAAAACACTAAAACACCATGTTAAATACGACAATAGTTACTTGAAAACACACAATTATCCTAAGAAAAAAGCCTAAAATGTTACTTCAAGAGTCGAACATCAGTAGTACTCTGTAGAAACTAGAACAAAAATAGAGGAGACCAACCTCAAGTGATCCTAATATATAAGTATGTCTAGCCATATAAAGATAATGAAAAGGATCTGGGATATGTTGAGCCACCAGAGACTAGAGCTATCATTCCTCCTGTTTTGCCCCTGATGTCAAGTTTAACATCTTTAGTGCTATGATTTAGCTTTTCTACTTGAGGTCATGTTTGCAGGGGTGCCTACAGATGATGTAAATATACATGGAAAATTGTTTTGGGATCTGTACTTTATATATCATACCAAGGGTAGATCAGGTGGCATTGACACTAAGGTTGTTTCCCTTCTCGCTTAATGGAGAAGCATCTTTATGGCTAGGAGAACTTCTAAGAGAGTCTATCACTACATGGTGTGAGTTATGCAAAATATTCTTGAACAAGTTATTTCCTCTATCCAGGGTATTAAAGTTGAAGGATAAGATCTATAACTTCAGATAGCTGCAATTAGAATCAACGTAAAGGCATGGTTCAGGTTCAAGAAGAAGCTTAGCATAGTGCCTACCCATCGGATTTTAGGGACAAAGCTTGTTTGAGATCTTCTATAGATCCCTGACTATCAGTCCCAGAGTAATGGCAGACACTATCTCTGGTAGAGCCTTCATGAGATTATATGGGAGATGGCTACGAGAATTATGGGTCAGATCTCTTTAACTAACCGAGGCTGGAAAACTTAGGAGGTTGAGAGAGGTTCTGATTTTTATGCTATTGGAGCTTCTGGCAAGCGGAGAGTAGTTAAGGATGTTGTAGCTTAGGAGATTTCACTATTAAGGAAACACATTGGTAAGTTGTCCAAGTAGTTTGCAATAATAAGTTCTAAAAAAATTAGTGCAGTAGGGGTACAGAGTGCAGCTTCTAGGGTGTGTGAGTCTGAGTTAGAGGAGGAGGAAAAGTATGTGGATTTCCAGTTTATAGGTTTTCAAGCCCAAGAAAAAGGGAATCAAGGTTGGAACTATGATGATAGAGATAAATATACTCCACCTGACAGACGAGATACAGAGTCGAGAATAGAAGAAATATTGGCTAAGCTGATGAAGGGTCAAGGGAGATAAGAATTTTACCTTAAAGAACTCAAGGCTAATGTTTTAGGATTAGCCCAGAAGGTTGAGTCACATGCAACTGCTATCAAGCAGTTGGAGCAGCAGTATGGCCAGATCTTTCTTACTTTAGCTGAGAAACAATTAGGAGCACTTCCCCACCTAAAAACCACTTTTTTCCCCTTACTAATGAGCCAGAAAAGGAAAATATTGTTGCAGATGAGCCAACTGAAGCTGAATTTGATAAGCTAACTTGTATTAATAATAAATTTGGGAGTGTGATGGTGAAGACTGGCTAGTAAGAGAGATCCAACATATAGTGCAGTAATTTAGCGCAGGGTTTTATGAAACATTAGTAGAGAAGAAGGGCGACCCAAGTGCAGTCACCATTTCATGTTCTATTAGGCCTTATGACATTAATCAGGCTTTATGTGATATGGGAGCAGGAATAAATGTAATGACATTAGTGATATAAATGTAATGCCTTGAATAGAGAAAGATGAGAATCTTCATAAGTTTCTCAAAGAACATTTCTACAGCATAATCTAAGACTTGAAAGAATGGGGACCATCTCTAAATGTCTCGTAGCCTCTCAAAGAAAAGTACAGACGTCTCTGTACCATTTTGCAAGACTCTACTAGACACGGCTTCATAGACACCCTAGGAAATTTGAACTCTGGGCTCTGATACCAAGTTTGTAACTCCCCAAAATTTGGTCCCGAGACATCACATGGTGCTTAGGGGAATAAGTGACCCCAAGCTAACCTTTCTATTGGCATAACTCATAAGCAACTGGATAAAATGCTTAAATCTATATAAAATCAGCAAAAATATAGAACTTCTCTGAACTTGATCAATATAAATACAAAATTTACAAGATTACAACTCTACTTTTACCAAACAAAATTGAAACTGAATACATCAACTTCTACTGACCATCTATGAAGCCTCTACTGGTACTGAATTCAGATAGCTGGGTCATGACTCCCAACTATACAAGCTCAATATGACTAAAATAAGAAAATACAATACTTCTCAAACTGTATAACCAACTCAAGCCCTCGAATCAAAAGGACTAATCACCTTTTGACTGGGAGCGGTGAACTTACTGAATGCGGTATCTGCGCTACAACTTGCACCTACATTATAAGACATTGCAGCATATGGAAATATATGGAGGTCAGTACTTTAAGGAATGTACTGAGTATGTGGGGGTGCAATGCAACATTATAAATAATATCATAAATGATTTTGAAAATCATATGTGCTAACGATAATGACTTTCTTTGCTTGAATTAATTAAAATATATTCCTTGTAAATCATCAATAGTAATACAAGAATTATATATCTCATAAATCATTATACTCAACTCAAAATCTTTAAATCATGACTTAGAGTGACTCGGTAACTCATGAAACTCTAATTCTTATGGAATTGGGAGTTTCTTATAATCGACATAAACTAAACCATGTGAGCCGTATGGAGTCCAATATTTTTCCCTCCTAAGAAGAGAACCCTACATTGGAGGGAGCGTCATACTCTTGCTAGAGAGTACCACCTCAATTTCACTATCCCAATCCCATACTCGGCCTATGGCCCACAATTATCAACATCAATCCTACAGTGGCACATAGTTTCAGAGAAATACCATATTTTCCGCTCGGTGCTAAATACTCCTCCCAGACTCAGCTCAGAATGTGTTAGGAAATACGCCTTAATCAATATCAACTCATGGGTCTATCATAAGGACCAAAACATAAATATTTCTCATCTGTAAATCATATACAACTGTGAATTCCTAACTCGACTCAAAATCAAACAATCTTTCTGAATATCAAGATGTATCAATTCATTAAGTCATGGAAACATCAAAAACTTTGAGGAAGTATCAAGACTCATTATAACAACTCAATCTCATGAATCAATATACTCAATAATCCAATTTGTCCTAAGGAAGCTTAAAGCTTGACATATGTCTTGAAATCAGTTGAAATACCAACTCATGGTAGGAACATGAAATTCTCAATATTAAATATCAAGTCATAATTTGAAAATTTTAAAATAATCATGTATCAACAAATTCAAGAAAACATCATAGAACTCATTCTTGACTCTCAAGCTTAAATATTAAGATATATATTCAATAATCAAACTTCTCATAGAAAAGCTTAAATCATGACTCTTATCTCAAATCATTCAGAAATCATCAACTCATAATAACAATATTCAACTCATGGCATAAGTTCTCAATTTAAGAAATAAAATGATGAAATAGTCATGTGTATCAATCTTGAATAGCTCAAATATCATAAATCATAAATAAAGAAATTTGGGTGTAAACCCGCTTTGCAAAATCATGAATTTCAATAGTAGAAATTAAATCTTTGGGCACAAGAACGAAAAAAGTGCTCTTGTTCAAAACCCCACATACCTTGATTATGGATTTGAATGAAGAAACTTTTTATAGACTCTTTTTCCACTTCTTAAGTTAGGGTTCTTGATTCATTTGACTTGGGTGCCTTGAATCTTGAAACAATTTGTGAAATCTATGGTTGGATTCTTGAATTTCTTGGAAGAAGGTTTGATTTTTGGGTTGAGAGAAAACCTTAGCTTCTTGAATTTCTTGGAAGAGAAATGAGAGAAAATTAACTTCTCTTCTCTACTTGGATATATATAGAGGGTCAAAATGGGTGGAAAAGATGAAAATACCCTTTTAAAAACGTTCCTTAATTGCTGGAAAAAAATGGCTAACGACATTTGTGACAGGCCGTCAAACCTGTGACAATCCGTCATAAAATGCCATAAAAAACTTGAATTTTATGAGTTTCTACCTAAGGCTGACGACGTCATCAGAAATGTCATCATAAATGTGACAGGCCATCAAAAACTTCGTCGAAAACGTGACAGCCCGTCAGAAATGTCGTCACACCTTTCCAAATTGATATGCTGGGGTAAAATGGGTATAACTCTTTGCTCCAATATTAGATTTTGGAGAAATTGGTATTTTTGAAAAGATAATTCAATTATCTATCTGTTGATAGGTGATGAGCTCAAAAATTCCAAGTATAATGAGAGATATTCTCATTTGAAGTTGACTATACCAATATCCTTCCTAAGAATTCAATCGGTAAGGAATGTTTTGATTCGCCCAATCGTTAGGACATCTTTGAGGCCTTAATACACACCATTATTGATTATAAAGAAACCAAACCACCATAATTTATTTCTCAAGAGCTTGATTCATGGTTGCACTATTGATTAGAGTCTCGGGGAATTAAAAAATGGCTCTAACTTCCTCATCAAGTGTCTGATTCAGGTGAATCTTAAGTTGATGGGAAGCTTATCCAATTCTCCACATGATAGAAAGTGGAATTTAGGGAAATAAAACATGATATAAACAATAATCACTTTGGAAGTCAGTCATAGTCACTTAAAAGATGGATTTAGGCTTAAGAAATGATTGACATATTACACAACAAGACCTTACTGATAATTATTGCAATAGATCTATCAAGAGCATGAGTGGAAGCTTTGATATCAGTGTTACAAAAGCTCAAGAGAGATATTAGGTAGACCATTACATATATTGTATGGATTTCACCAGGTATATTACACAATAGATACAACTTGAGCATCAAATACGACCAAATCCTCCTAATATTGAGCATTGAATATGACTGAATCCTCCTACGTGGGAGGTAGTGAAAAAGGAGAGAATAACGTTGTTAGATGCTGGGGTGTTTTTTTCCATTGCATATAGTAAGTAGGTGAGCCCGGTTCAATGCATGCCAAAAAAAGAAAGAATCATAGTGGTTCCAAATGAGAAGAATGAATTAGTACCAATGAGGCTAGTTATTATGTGGAGAGTATGCATGGACTATAGAAAGATGAAAAAGTGGACACAAAAGACCACTTTCCTATGTCATTCATGGATCATATGTTGGACAGATTAGCAGGTAGGGGCGTGTACTATTTTTTTGATGGGTATTTAGGGTTGGTACTATTTACTTACCTCTATGGGACCTTTGCATTCAAACGGATGTCATTTGGGTTGGGTAATATTTCGACCACTACAAAGATGTATGATGTTCTTATTCTCTAACATGATGGAAGACACTATTAAAGTATTCATGGATGATTTTTTAGTGGTTGGGACTCGTTCAATGATTGCTTCACCCACTTAGCCAATGTTCTACAGAGATATAAAGAGTGCAACTTGGTATTAAATTGGGGAAAATGCCACTTTATGGTGAAATAAGGCATCGTGCTTGGGAACAAGATCTCCATACACAGTATTGAGGTAGACAAAATGAATATTAAGGTGATTAAGAAGTTGCCACCACTAGTGTCAGTTCAAGGCATAATGAGTTTTTGGGCTCATGCAAGCTTTTATAGAAGGTTCATCAAGGACTTCACTAAAATTGCAAGTCCTCTTTGAAAATTTTTAGATAAGGAGGTGAAATTTTTATTTGATGATGATTGTCTTAAGTATTTCAAATGCCTAAAGGAGCAGTTGATCTCAACACCTATCATTGTGTTTCCTGATTGGTCTGTACCTTTTGAGGTAATGTGTGATGCAAGTAGAGTGGTCTTAGGAGATTTTCTAGGCCAAGAAGAGAAAATATACTGCGTCCTATCTACTATACCAACAATTCTTTAAACCCCACATAGAAAAATTATATAGTTACAGAGTAGGAGCTAATTGTAGTAGTTTTTGCTTTTGAAAAACTTTGGTCTTATTTGATTGGGACTAAGGTTATAGTGCAAATGGACCATGTAGACTTAAGGTACTTGATGTCGAAGAAATATGCCAAACCCAGATTAATCTGTTGGGTTCTTTTTCTGCAAGAGTTTGATTTTGAAGTCAAAGATCAAAAAGGGAAGATAAATCAAGTTGTAGACCACTTATCCAGATTTGAGGAGGAGACCATACAAAAACTTAGGGATAATATTGAGATAAATGGTGCTTTTCCTAGTGAGTGAATATTGGCAGCATCTCATGATCTGATTCCTCGGTTTGCTGATTTT
>NC_061111.1:88735987-88924130 GCF_002878395.1 Capsicum annuum
TGATTAGTCTAGAAATTTAGACGATGCATCGTGGGCCTATCAAATGGCCTATAAGACCCCCATTGGTGTCTCTACATATCATCTTATGTATGGAAAAGCATGCCACTTACCGGTTGAGCTTAAGCATAAGGTACTATGATCATTAAAAAGGCCAAATTTTGATTGGTGTGATACAACAAACTTAATGTTGAGCAAGGTGAATGGGTTGGATGCATTTTGACATTGGGATTATGAGAGTACATCCATATACAAATAAAGAATGAAGTTGTATCATGACATAATGATCGAGAAGAGAATATTCAAACTTGGTGGTTTGGTCTTGTTGTATAATTCAATACTATACATATTTCCTGGCAAGATAAAATCAAGATAGATAGGACCATTCACTATGGTTAAGGTGTTCCCATATGGTGCTATTAAGATAAAATGTAAGGGTGATGTCCAGTTTAAAGTGAATGAGCAATGAGTGAAACACTACATGGGAAACCTGGAAGAAATAAGAGTTTATACTGAAATAGTCCTTGGCGAAGTCTAAGTGTCTAAGGGTACTGAGTCGTGCCATGATAGTAAATCAGGAACTTTTTGGGAGTCAACCCAAGGTATTCTTTTTTTGTATTTTTGTTCGTGATTGATGTTAGAAATCCGCACCTAGGGAGCTGCAGGTATGTTCCTAACTCTCTTGATTTGTAGCGGTTTGATGCATTGGGGAAAATGCATGATTTTAAGTTGGGGGTAGAGATACTCATGGATCTTGTTGTCTTTTTGGGGTTTTTATTATGGTTCCTCTTTTCTCTGGAGACTTGTTCCTAGTAGAGCCAGCATATTTAGGTGTATTATGTATTTTTCATGATGTTTTGTGTAATTAGGAGATTTTTAAGTATTTAAGGTAGGGTCATATTTTGACTGATTTATAACACCCCTCCAAAATTTGTGTTTTAGAACTGTGTAAATGTATATATGTGTGAACATTATGGATCTTGTTTTCGCATTAGGATTAGGGACATGATATTCACTTTGACAATTGCATGAACTGGATAGGTAGTAGTTGGTAATGTTGACTCTATGCTAGGTGTGAGAAAGATACTACCTAGTTCCCTTTGTATGTTCATTTTAGAACTTACGTGGTTAGTCTTGCCTAAGTTGAAGGATAGGTGGTTCCGAAAGGATCATAGGCCATATTTTTTATGTGAGTCCACTTTTAGCTTAAATGACCGTCCATGTGTAAATGACATCCCTTGATCTCTGTTTTGAGCCTTGTAGCCTATTCTTTCTTGTTATACTTTTCACCTTCCCATTTATATTATAATCAACCTATTTTGGCCCTATTCCTCCTTGGATATTATGCACCCTAAATCAGGAAAAATGCTTAAGTTCAGGGTGGCTATCATAGGGGTGTGTAGTGTAAAATGGGTATGAAGAAGGGTAAAATAAGAGAAAAAGTTAGTAAGGCTGGGTGTGGTAAAAAAAATAAGAAAAGAAAATAAAAATTATGAAAAAGAGAAAAGAAGGAATAAAAAATACCACACCCAACTTGAATGTGCATAATAGAATAAAAAGGGAGAAATAAGGGTGGAATAAAAAGGTAATTGGCTAGTAAGAGAGACCCCAAGGTTAGTGTAGTGCTAGGGAGGCTTAGTCACTTGATATATCCAAATGTACCATACCATCCCCCAAGCCTACATTACAAGACAAATAAAGTCCTATAGTGATCCTAACCTAACTACCTGAATGCTAAGGTTATGAAAATAAAGGCAAGCCTATGGTATTTTACATGCATTGATTAGAACTTCTCTTCTGAGTGTGAGTGTCTCTTGATCGTCACAGCATTGACATACATGATTTCATATGAGTGAGTAGGACATCCTTGTTGTGAGGGCACTGTAACACCTCAAAAATAGGTCCTGAGATGTCACACGGTGCTCAAGAATATGACTAGCATTAAGCTAACCCTGTAAGTCTTCTACTAAATCTGAAACTCATAATATTGAAGTATAGATATATAATCAAAGCTAAAGTGCAGAATTCTATCTGAGCTAAACTGAAATTATCTGTGCATAAAATCTAAAATAATAGACTCAAGAGTCTAAATAATTAATACTAAAAATCTAAATCATATCTAGCAGTCCGACAAGCCTCTACTACTAATGCTAGAGAGTCACTAGGATAAACCCCCAGCTAACTCGAACTGTCTAAAATTAATAAGCTGAAAAACTAATTAATTGGGTCCCCAAACTATGAGGACTCACCAACTATCGGGATGCAGATAAAGATGCTCGAAATCATTCACGTTGCTGAAACTGAGCACCTAAACCTGTATTATGAGACAATATAACATATAGACGTATATGTTGATCAATACTTCTAGATTGCACTGAGTATATGGGTGTGTATTATAAGACCCCGTAAAATCCTATGCTTAACTCAGTCCCTCAAAGCTTGCTGAGGGGTTCCAGACTTAGAAAATTGTAAGTATTCAGACTTAGTATTATTTTGGCTTTCCTAAGTTGGCAATGCTATTTCACGACCTCTATGACCTTAAAATGTCAATATTTAGGTTGATTCATGATCAGAAATGTCAGTAGGTATTCTCGAATGAGTTTTGGATTTTTCGAACCTCGTTTGAACCACGTTAGGGAATCCAAAATAGTGTATCGATGCAATCTCGGCGCGGTGTATCAGCCATCACATCAATAAATATTTTCCTTGGTTTCCAATGGCAATTTCCAGTGAACTGATGCAGTACATTGGTCATCGCATCGATGCCAATGATGCGTCACGTCATCCTGTGCGTCGATGGTTCAACTTTCAGTCTTTTAAACACGTGTCTAGAGGGGTAAAATGGGTCTATTCCTACCTTATATCAGCCCCTAAAACATATCATTAAGATTTTCAAGAGGTAAAATATACTCATTCTCTCTAGCATTTATGAAGAACAAACCCTAGTTCATCATATTCAAGATTAAAGACTCAAGGTTTCCACCATTATTCTTCAAGAATTCGCCAATTAAGGTATGTAAAGTGTTCATCCAAGGGTTCCTTCTACCCTTGGAGTATAAGAAACTCATTTAAACTTGAAGTAGTTGGAATTTATGACTTCCATGATTGGAATTAAAGTGTATTCATGATTACTATTTGAATTAGATTTAGATTTCATGATTTATTATACGTTTCATGTGGAGTTGGTTATTATGTGTGTAGATTCGTATAAATCCATGTTAAACCCCTTGAAATTGTGAAATTGTAAGTGAATCATGATGCCCTCTTATTATGTGCATATATTATGCTCATCAAATGCTTGATGAATTGTTCATGTGAACTAATAAGGGAAAGAAATCATGTCATGCTAGCTTATGTGCAAGTTATACCATCCAAGTGTTTGATAAAATTTCTCTATAGATACATTATGACAAGTGTGCATTTTATGCTATGCAAGATCATGTGATGCTTTACTTTTCATGCTATCGGGTCCTGGGGGTATTTAATACCCAACAATTTAGCTATTTACCTAGAGCTAATGTCAGATACAGAATAATCTAAGTCATGTCACAATCATTAGTACTCGTAGTCAGTTACAAGACTCAAAAAAACTCAATAGACTCTGTATCAGTCCAGTCCAATTCAATATTCAGTTAAACCTCAGTAAATTCAGTCATTTAATAGAATTCAGTAGTCTTCCATCAGTCGATGAAACTCAGTGAACTCAGTTCAGTTCAGTTAGACAATATAATCAGTATCAGTCTAGTCATGCCTAGTATAAACTAGGAAATCAGTTCAGTGTCTATTCAGATGAGAGTAGGATTTAGCACCAAGTTAACCCAGGGATGGGGGCATTCCTTTCAGTAGAGGGTTTGAACCTTAGTAGCAATCCCTACATTACAGAACTACATAGCCAGAATAGGTTAAGATATCTTCTTGCCAGATATATGAGGGTTGATACATCTTATTTAAGTTTTCCTACCATTGAAGGTTGATGAAAGAACTTCCTATCAGAGAGGGTTAACTCACATATTGTATTTACCTGCGGCACAGTATTGATACCCTTCCAATTAGGGTTACAGGTTGGAGCCCAATCTATTTAGAAAGGGGCATGTCCGATAGATTATTACCTCTCACAGTCTTAGTATAGAACTCAATTTTAGTTTTACAGGTTCAGGACTGTCAGACACAGTTACTCAGTTCAGTACGGAACTTAGTATAGTTCCATAAAATCAAGAATACCAGATACAGTCATTCAGTTATCAGTAATTCAGTATCAGTATACTCAGATATTAGTTAATCAGTATTCAGTGTTATCACGATCTCAGTTACAGTTGCGTATTCATGCATGTACTCTCATCCAGTTATACTATTGTCATTCAGTCAGTATTGTACATATATATGAACCCATGCATTTCAGCCTACCTCACTTAGCATACCAGTACATTCAAAGTACTGAAGCATACTTTTCTCTTGCACTATGATTTTTTATATCATAGGTTCATACCCATGGGCTCTCGAGCACCCTTAGCAGTTCAGATCCTCAGCAGTCAGAGTTAGTGGTGAGTCCTCATAGTTCAAGGATATGATTATTATTTCAGCATTTTAGTTTATTTCAGTAGTCGGATTTAGTTGGGGACTTGTCCCATGAACTCTCTATTTCAGACAGTTTAGAAACTTTTCAGACTAGAGTATTTTCAGACAGATGTATTAGTTTTGTTATTTAGTATTGAACCTTATGGAAGGCTTTTCGCCTAGTTTCTGCATATTTCAGTGTTATTATTATTCAGTATTATAGCAGGTACCAGTCATGGGTTAGCTTATGGTCTTATGGGATTATGATAATCGTGTAGTATCTGGGATAGAGACTCGAGGCATTACAAACTTGGTATCAAAGCGTAAGGTTCAACAGAGTCCTAGAAAGTCTAAAAGCCACATCTATTAGAGTCTTGCGCATGGGTGTGTAGCGTGCCACACTTATGGATAGTAGGCTACGAGATGTTTTAGGAAAAGTTTCCGAGCATGAGCTCCAGTTAAACTTCCTGTCTAATCTAAATTTCTCTTTTATTTACAGAACATACCTCCAAAGAGGAGTAGGGGAAGAGAATCGGAAGACCAGCCAGAACCACAGCCCGTCCAGCCAGATCCTCTAAATGAACACATCTCCCACGTTGAGTTCAGAGCAGCTTTCACCAACCTAGCTCATTTTGTGGCAACCCAGAATAAATTTCCAGCTGCTATTTTAGCCAACCCAGTGGTCAATACTACTGCTACCAGGATTCGAGACTTCACTCAAATGAACTCTTCATCTTTTACAAGGTCTAATTCAGACGAGGACCCTCAGAAATTTCTTGATCAAGTGCAAGAAGTTATTGATATTATGGGGGTGACTGCTGTTGAGAGTGCTGAGTTGGACACATATCAGTTACAGGATATGGTATACTCATGGTTTAAATAGTGAAAAGCAAAAAGGTCTGCAGATGCAGGGCCCATAGAATGGGAGAAGTTTGCAGTTCCATTTTTGGATAGGTTCGTCCCGCTAGAGTTGAGGAAAGTGAAGGTTTTTGAGTTTATAAACCTGAAGCAGGGAAATATGATAGTATAAGAGAATTCTCTCAAGTTTACTCAATTAGCCAGATTGGCCCGTATTTAGTAGCAAATAGCAGAGCGAAGATGAGTAAGTTTGTGTCTAGGGTGTCTAACAGTATGGTCAAAGAGTGTAGGACTACGATGTTGATTAAGAATATGGACATAGCCAGGCTCATGGTCCATGTTGAGCAGATAGAGAACACCAAGAATAATAAGAGGGAGAGAGAGAATAAGAGAGCGAGAACAGGTAGTTTCAACTTTGCTCAACCTAAGTCAGAGGGTGGGAATCATTCTTAATTTCACCAAAATCCTTAGTTCCAGCTCTATCCTCAGCCATTGCTCCTATGACAAAATTTAGAGACGACAATAGAGATAGAGTGTGAGGCCATAAACCCCAGGATAGTGTTAGCAGTGCCTGAACTAATCCCCTTTGTCAAAAGTATGGTTGAAACCACTAAGCTATCTATAGAGTTGGTAGTGATGTGTGTTTTAGATGTGGCAAGCTAGGCCACAGGGTCAAACAGTGTCCTCAGGTGGGTTCTCAGAGATAGCATAATCATTTCTCAGCTTAGTGCTATCGCCCAAATTAGTAGGGTGTTGTATCCAGTGCCACCAGTGGGCAGCGCTTGAACAGACTCTATTCTTTTCAGTCCCGACAGGATTAGGAAAGTTCTCCTGATGTGGTCACTGTTATGTTACAAGTTTTCCATTTATATGTCTATGCTTTTCTAGATCTAGGAGCTTCTTTGTCCTTTATTACTCCATATATAGCAGTTGATTTCAGAGTCAGTCCTGAAATTCTAGCAGAGCCTTTCTTGGTCTCTACCCCAGTGGGTAAATCCATCATAGCCAAGCGGGTATATAGGAACTGCCTGATTATGATATCTTAGAAAGTCACTTCAGCAGACTTAGTTGAATTACAGATGACTGATTTTGATATCATTCTCGGCATGGATTGGCTTCATTCTTTCTATGCCACAGTTGACTGCAGAAACAAAATTGCCCAATTTTAGTTTCCAAATAAACCCTTTCTAGAGTGAAGGGGTAGTACTTTAGCACTTAGGGATCAATTTGTTTCTTACCTTCGAGCGAGAAAGATGATATCTAAGGGATGTGTTTACCATCTTGTTCGAGTCTGGGACTTTAGTTCAGAAGCCCCAAATCTTGAATCAGTGTTAGTAGAATGTGAATTCCCAGATGTGTTTCCCGAAAATCTTCCCGGAGTTCTGCCCTAAAGAGAAATTGATTTTGGAATCGATCTTCTCCCAGATACTCAGCCCATATCTATTTCGCCATACAGAATGGCCCCAACAGAACTTAGGGAGTTAAAAGAATAGTTGAAGGACCTCTTAGATAAGGGATTCATCAGACCCAGTGTGTCCCCATGGGGTACACTAGTTTTATTCATGTATACGAAAGACGATTCTCTTAGAATATGTATTGATTACCATCATCTAAATAAAGTCATGATTAAAAACAAGTACCCTTTTCCCAGAATCAATGACTTATTTGACCAACTTGAGGGTGCCAGTTACTTCTCCAAGATAGACCTTAGATCAGGCTATCATTACCTCAGAGTCAGAGAATATGAATCCCAAAAATAGTTTTCAGAACTCGGTATGGTCACTTTGAATTCTTAGTCATGTCCTTTGGTCTTACCAATGCCCCAACAACTTTCATGGACATGATGAATCGTGTGTTCAAGGAGTACTTGGACATATTCATCATAGTATTCATAGGTGACATTCTTGTCTACTCCCGCAGTGAGCATGGTTATGCAAACCATCTTAAAATAGTATTGCAGACTCGCAAAAACCATCAACTATTTGCCAAATTCAGTAAGTACAAATTTTGGCTAAGGTCAGTAGCTTTCCTTGGCCATATCATTTTTGGTGATGGCATTAGAGTTGATCCCTAAAAGATCGAAGCAGTAGAAAACTGGCCTAGACCTATCTGTCCATCAGATATCAGAAGCTGAATATTATCAATGGTTTGTTAAGATATTTTCATCTATTACATCCCCTATGTCGAGATTAACTCAGAAGAAAAACAAATTCCAGTGTTAAGATTCTATTGAGAAGAGTTTTCAAAAGTTGAAGACTCAACTCACTACAGCTCCAGTTTTGACCCTACCAGATGGTTCAGATGGGTTTGTGGTCTATTGTGATGCCTCCAAAGTCAGTTTGGGGTGTGTTTTGATGTAGAGAGGTAAGGTCATATCCTACACCTCTGGACAACTTAAGCCCCATGAAAAGAACTATCCTACTTATGATCTTGAGTTAGCAGTAGTAGTGTTTGCCTTAATGATTTGGAGGCACTATTTGAATGGGGTGGAAGTTGATGTATTCACTGACCATAAGAGCCTACAGTATGTGTTCTCTCAGAAAGATCTAAACCTCCATCAGAGAAGGTGGTTGGAGTTGTTACAGGACTACGAAATGAGCATCCTATATCATCCGGGTAAAGTCAATGTAGTGGTTGATGCTCTTAGTCGGATGTCTATGGGGAGTATTGCTCATGTTGAGAGAAGTAAGAAGAAGTTTGATTAAGAATTTCATTAGCTTACCTGACTAGGTGTTCGCTTAGTCGATTCAACAGAAGTAGTGTACGGGTATAGAGTAGTTCAGAATCATCCCTAGTTTTCGAGGTGAAGGAAAAGTAGGATAGGGATCCCAGTCTAGTGAAGTTGAAGAAATCAGTCAGAGATCAGAAGGTAAAGGTTTTCTCCTAAAGAGTAGATGGTGTGTTGAGCTGTCAGGGTCGGCTATGTGTGCCAGGTATAGATGACTTAAGGTAGTGAATTCTTACAGAGATGCATGGCGCGTGCTACTCTATTCATTCAAGGGCCACTAAGATGTACTATAATTGTGGGAGATCTATTGGTGGAGTGGGATGAAGAGAGATATTGCAGAGTTTGTGGCTAAGTGCTCAACATGTCAGTAAGTTAAAATTAAGCATCAGAAGCCTAGTGGGTCCATGCAGGAATTCAGTATTCCCACTTGGAAGTGGGAAAAAGTGAACATGGACTTTGTGATGAGTTTTCCTTGTACTCGTCAACAATAAGATTCGATTTCCGTCATCGTAGATTGAATGACCAAATTAGATCATTTCCTACCAGTCCATACCTCTTATTCAGATGAGGATTACGCCAAACTCTATATGAGGGAGTTGGTAAGATTGCATGGTGTTCCACTATCCATTATCTCAGATAGAGGTACCTAGTTCACCTCTTATTTTTGGAAGGCATTCCAAAGGGTCTTTGTCCCAAGTTCACCCCAGTACAACCTTTTATCCTCAGAAAGATCATCAAGCACAAAGGACCATTCACACTTTAGAAGATATGTTGTGAGCGTGTCCGATTGACTTTACAGGTAGTTGGGATGACCGCTTGCCTTTGATTGGATTCACATATAATAGCAGCTATCATTCTAACAATCAAATGGCTTCATTTGAGGCGCTTTATGGTAGGAGATACAGGTCTTTCATTGGTTGGTTTGAAGTGGGTGAGGCCACAGTAGTAGGGCCTGACTTTGTATTTGATACATTAGAGAAAGTCCAGTTGATCAGGGAAAGGCTTAAGACAGCTCAGAGCCAACAGAAATGTATGCAGATATACACAGAAAGGATATCAAGTTCAAGATAGTGATTTTGTATATTTGAAAATCTCTCCTATAAAAAGAGTGATGAGGTTTGTCAAGAAGGGAAAATCAGTCCCCGATATGTCGGTCCTTATCAAATTCTTAGTCATTTCGAAAAGGTAGCTTACTAGCTAGAGTTTCCTTCAGACTTAGCTTCAGTGCACCCAGTGTTTTATGTTTCCTTACTAAAGAATGCATAGGTGACCCAGCAGTCATAGTCCCTATATATGGCATAGATATTTAGAATAGCCTCTCTTATAAAGAGATCCCAGTCGAAATCCTTAATTATCATATTCGCAAACTAAGGAACAAAAAAGCCCCTCTAGTCAAAGTTTATTGGCGGAATCAGTCCATTGAGGGAGCTACTTTGGAAGCGGAAGTGGATATGCGAACCAAGTATCCTCATCTCTTCTCCACAAACTCAGATTCAACCCAAGGTAACAGTTTTTCCTTAAACTTACTCAGTCTCATGTTCATATATAACTACCAACTTGTTATCAAATAATATTGCATACTCAATCATGTATTCACAAATCAGTTTAGTCATGTACCTATGTATCAGATATGCATGTTCAGTATATAAACTCAACTTATCAGTAATCCCAATCATGCATTCATGAATCATGTTCATCTATGTACGCATCCATAATATATGCATGTTTAATATGATAATTCAGTATATTAGTAATCTTAGTCATGAAATCATGCTTTAGTTATGCATGTCCAATGTCTAAATCTAATCTATCAGTATTCTCAGCTTAGTCAGTCTCATTCAAGGATGAATGTTTCCAAGGGGGAGATATTGTAAGAGCCTACAAAATCCTAAGGTTAACTCAGTCCTAAAAGCTTGCTAAGGGATCCGAAAATTCTAGCTAAGTATTCAGATTAGTATTATTTTGGCCTTCGTAATTTGGCAACGCTATTTCACAACCTCTATGACCTTAAAATGTCAATCTTTAGGTTGATTCATGATCAGGAATGTCGGTAGGTGTTCCCAGACAAGTTTTAAATTTTTCGAACCTCGTTTGAACTACGTTTGGGAATCCAAAATAGTGTATCGATGCGATCTCGGCACAGTGCATCGATCAATATTTTTCTTGGATTCCAATGGCAATTTCCAGTGAACCAATACGGACTCGACACGGTGAGTTAGTCATCGCGTTGATGTAAATAATGCGGCATGTCGGCCTGCGCGCCATTGGTTCTACTTTCAGTCTTTTAAACCCGCATCCAGAGGGGTTAATGGGTCTTTTTTCACCTTATATCATCCCACAAAACATATCATTAAGCCATCTAAGAGGAAAAATATACTCATTCTCCCTAGCATTTATCAAGAACAAACCCTAGTTCATCACATTCAAGATCCAAGACTCAAGGTTTCCACCATTATTCTTCAAGAATTCACCAACTAAGGTTTGTGAAGTGTTCATCCAAGGGTTCCTTCCACTCTTGGAGTCCAAGAAACTCTTTTAAACTTCAAGTAGTTTGAATTTATGACTTCCTTGATTGGAATTAAAGTGTATTCAGGATTACTATTTGAATTAAATTTCTATCATGATTTATTATACATTTCATGCGGAATTGTTTATTATGTGTGTAGATTCGTATGAATCCATGTTAAACCCCTTGAAATTGTGAAATTGGAAGTGAATCATGATGCCCTCTTATTATGTGCATATATTATACTCACCAAGTGCTTGATGAATTGTTCATGTAAACTAATAAGGGAAAGAAATTGTGTCATACTAGCTTATGTGCAAGTTATACCGTGCAAGTGTTTGATAAAATGTATCTATAGATACATTATGAACAAGTGTGCATTTTATGCTATGCAAGATCACGTGATGCTTTACTTTTTATGCTATCGAGTCCTGGGGATATTTAATACCCAACAATTTAGCTGTTTACCTAGAGCCAGTGTCCGATATAGAATAATCTCAGTCATGTCATGATCAGTAGTACTCGTAGTCAGTTATAGGACTCAAAAAAACTCAATAGACTCTATATTAGTCCAGTCCAGTTCAATATTCAGTTCAAACCTTAGTAAATTCAGTCAGTTAATAGAATTCAGTAGTATTTCATCAGTCAACAAAACTCAGTGAACTCAGTTCAGTTCAGTTAGATAGTATAATCAGTAACAGTCCAGTCAAGCCTAGTATGAACTAGGAAATTAGTTTAGTTTCTATTCAGATGGGAGTAGGATTCATCACCGAATTAACCCAAAGATAGAGGTATTCCTACCAAAAGAGGGTTTGACCCTTAGTACCAATCCCTGCGTTACATAACTACGTATCCAGCGTAGGTTGAGATATCTTCATGTAATATATAATGAGCGTTGATACATCTCATTCAAGTTTTTCTACCAATGAGGGTTGATGAAAGAGCTTTCTGTCAGAGAGAGTTAGCTCACAACTTGTCTTTACCTGTGGCACGGTATTGACTGGTTATAGGTTAGACTCCAATATATTTAGAAAGAGGCATGTCGGTTAGATGATTATCTCCCACAGTCTCAGTTTTAGATTCAGTCTTAGTATAGAACTCAGTTCAGTTCTACAGGTTCAGGACTGTTAGACCAAGTCTCTCAGTTCAGTACGGAACTCAGTATAGGTTCACAGAATCAAGACTATCAGATACAGTTATTCAGTTATCAGTAATTCAGTATCAGTATACTCAGATATCAGTTAATCAGTATTTAAACTCAGTATTCAATGTTATCACAATCTCAGTTACAGTTATGTATTCATGCATGTACTCTCATCCAGTTATACTCATGTCATTCAGTCAGTATTGTTCATGCATATGAACCCTTGCATTTTAGCCTACCTCACTTAGTATACCAGTACATTCAAAGTACCGATGCATACTTTTCTATTACGCTATGAAGTTTTATATCATAAGTTTAGACGCACGGGCTCCTGAGCACCCTGAATAGTTCAGATCTTCAGCAGTCAGAATTAGTGGTGAGTCCTTATTGTTCAAGGACATGATTATTATTTCAGCATTTCAATTTATTTTAGTAGTTGGAGTTAGTTGGGGACTTGTCCCATCAACTCCATATTTCAGATAGTTTAGAGGCTTTTCAGACTAGAGTATTTTTAAAATGATGTATCGGTTTTGGTATTACTATGCCGCAAATAGATTTATTTTAGTATTGAACATTATGGCATGCTTTCCGCCTAGTTTCTACATATTTCAATGTTATTATTATTTAGTATTACAACAGGTACCAGTCATGGGTTAGCTTATTGTCCTTCAGGATTATGACCACTGTGTAGCATCCAGAGTACAGACTTGGGGCGTTACATGAATGCATAAGTAAAACAACATCTCAACATCATCATAATGTGTAAAAATAATGCATGCTAAAAGTAGATGACTCACATCAACTTAAATTACTGAATACTGAGAATCATGATAATGAGTAGCAAAACATGACTGGGTCCTCAAACTATGAGGACACACCAACTGTCGGGATGTAGATGGAGATGCTTAAAATCACTCACACTGCTTAAACTGAGCACCTGAACCTACATTATGAGACAATGTAGCACATAGACGTATATGTGGATCAATACTTCTGGAATGTACTAAGTATATGGGGGTGAATTACATAGTAAAATAGTGAAGGAATACATATATATTTCTCATAAATAATAAATGCTAAGTAATAATGGCTCACTTTGGATTGAGTAATTGAAAATTGTAATCATAAATCATGAATGATAAAACATACTATATAAATGTTGTGAGCCACCACACTTAGTTTTAGATATGTACTTGAAATCTATTTTCAACAATACATAATAACTGTAAATGGACTCACCTCTGTACCTGTGAACTGAAAGCTGAAATCTAGTAGCTAGTGACTTATATAAAACAATATCTGAATAAAATCGTGATCCTTTACACTTAGTTTCTAACAGCTTTGCTATTATTCTTTACTATTTTCTATTGTTGTAGGGAGGTTATTCTAACCGACATAAACCATGTGAGCTAACATGGAGTCCAACATCTAGTTCCTTTATGGGAAAACCTCACGTTAGGAAGAGGTATTATACTCTTGCCACGAAGTATAACCTAATCTAAGTGATCATATCTGTAACTTCATCCATATAGAAATGGGAATAATCTGATAATCTGTACCTATGTTGGTTCATAGTTCTTGGGCATATAAATACCCAACTTAGTGTTAAATATTACTCCCTTTAATTTGTATGCTCATTCTGTAGGAAATCCACTTTTAAAACTAGTATAAGGGTTTACAATTGAAAACCCTTTGTGAATCTGTTTACTGTAAACTGTAGTTTAATCTGTAAAGTGGATTCCATATTTATGCTGAGATCAAAAGATTAAATCTTTATTCAAAATTTGAATATAACAAATCATGATTGCTTAAAAGCATAATCTTCTTGAAATAACAATATTCAAACTAGGGCTAATAACTCATGCATCAATTTTATGTCAAATCATCATAAAGTTCATGCTAAATAATGAAAATCATTATACTTCAATTCTAAATCTGAGAATAAATGTCATACACATAAAAATATGAAAGTAGACATGCAATTCAACATCTAAATCAATTGTAATCTTGTAATATTCAAATAGTAAAGAGTGGGTATAAACCCTAGACTGAAATTCATATAATTTCATATAAAATTCAACTTTAAAATAAATTTTAGGCACAAGGATGAAAGAATTATCCTTGTTTATAACCCCACTTACCTTAATTAATGATTGGATGAAGAAGCTTGAACTTGAGTTCCTATTTGTTCTCTTAAAGATTGATTCTTGAAGATCTTGAATTGGGAGTCTTGAATTTTGGGTTATCATAGAAAAAGAATGGTGATTGGATTTCTTGAGGTTAAGTTTTGAGGTTCTAGGGTTTCTTAGAGAGTAATTTGATGAAAACTAACCATAATATGCTTAGAATAGGTTTAATCTAGTGTATTTTCACGAATTGGGGCTTAGGAAATGACTAGATTGCCCTTTGAAAAAATTAACTCGGAACAGGAATCCCGATTTTAGGCCCCACCACAATGTGGTGCTTATCACGGTGGCTTACTAGTAAAATGGATGAGTGCCATTTCGGCCTCTGGCATGATGCGGCATAATCACGTTGCATCACTAGAAATGACGAGTGCCATTTTGCACTCCACCGCAATACAGTGTCCATCCCATTAACATTTCTGACGCGATATCGGCCAATCGCAGTGAGCTACTGAAAAGGGATGAACGGGAATTTGGGCTTCACCGTGATGCAGGATAATCGCGGTGCTTCACTGGAAATCGGACAATTGTGATTCTGTACCTCACCGCGACGCGATGCTCTACTGTTTTTATTAAAATTGCCATAACTTCTCAACCGACTATCGGATTAAGGCGAAATTGGTATCGTAGGAAAGTTGATTCAATTATCTTTACACTAGTGGGTCTAGAACTAGAAAATTTTACACGTATCAAGATTTATTCATTTTTAAAGTCGACTCTTGACATGCTAAGAGATAAACTGAGCTAGGAAAAATATAGGATATTATAATATCTCCCCCTTGAGAACAATCGTCCTCAAATAAGACTAGTTAAACTGAGGATACTAAGGAACTGGGACTATATGCTAGCATGCACAACTGAAACAAAACTGTATGGCTGAATCTAAAATATACTGAGCAATTGAACTAATCTGTGAATGTATAACTTAACATGAAGATAATCACATGGCTGAATCTGAGACTGGAAAAGAAATGAATTAATGAAGACTGTTACCTCAGGCTAAATTTGAGTTCGCAGAGAAGAGATAAGGATACTTGGTTTGCATATCTGCTTCTTCTTCCCAAGTATCACCCTCAACGGACTGATTTCGCCACAGAACTTTGACCCAGGGAACTTCTTTGTTCCTTAGCCTACGAATCTGATGATCAAGAATCTCTATTGGAAGTTCTTCATATGAAAGGCTATTCTAAATATGTGTTCTTTCTAAAGGGACAACAAAAGTGGACTTGTTCATGTACTTCTTCAATAGGGACACATGAAATACTTGATGAACTGATGACAAGTCTATAGATAGCTCAAGATCATATGCTACCTTCCCACTACGACTCAAAATCTTGTAGGGTCCCACATATCGGGGACTAAGATTCCCTTTTTTCCAAATCTATTCACCCCCTTCATGGGTGAAACTTTCAAATACACAAGGTCATCTATTTCAAACTCAAGATCTCTCTTTCTTATGTTTGCATAAGATTTTTGATAACTCTGAGCTGCTTTCAATCTCTCTCGAATCAACTGAACTTTCAATATGGATTCAAACACCATTATGGCCAAATCAAAGAAGCCTCACCCACTTCAAACCAATCAACTGGTGATCTACATCTCTGCCCATAAAAAGCCTCAAATGGGGCTATTTGAATACTAGAATGTAACTGTTATTATAGGCAAACTTGATAAACGATAAGTGTTCATCCCAAATGCCTTTGAAATCAAGAACACATGCCCTCTACATATCCTCTAAGATCAAAATGGTCCTCTCTTCCTAACTATCTATCTGTGGATGAAAAGCTGAGCTGAGGTAAACTTGGGTACCAAGACCCTTCTAAAAGGCTTTCCAAAACTGAGAGGTAAACTGAGTACCCCTATCTGAAATGATGGATAAAGGAACTCCATACAATCTAACCAACTCTCTGATATATAGCTTAGAACAATCTTCAGCTGTGTAGAACATGAGAACTGCCAAGAAATGGGTTGATTTGGTTAATCTGTCTATAATAACCCATCAAATCATGTTGTTGACGGTAATGGGGTAATCCAGTCACAAAGTCCATATTCACCTCTTCCCACTTCCAAGTGGGAATAGCAAACTCTTGTAATATGCCACCAGGTCTTTGGTGCTCTACCTTAACCTATTGACAAGTGGCACACTTGGCTACAAATTCTGCTATATCTTTCTTCATACCACTCCACCAATAGACTTCTCGCAAGTCGCGGTACATCTTAGTGGTTCCTGGATGAATGAAAAACGCACACCATGCACTTGTTCCATAATCCACTGCCTCAAATCATCAACACATGGTACACATAATCTACTTTGGTATCTCAATACACTATCTCCCCCTTAAGAGAAAAACTCTACCTTTTGGTCTTTAACTAACCCCTTCAGTTTGACTAAACTAGCATCTTTATCCTGCTTCTCTTTCACTTTCGAAACTAGAGAAGGTTTTGAACTACTCTGAACCCAAATATTACCTTCAGTTGAGTCAACCAACCTCACACCCAATCTATCTAGCCGGTGAACTTCCCAAACTAATTCTCTCTTATCATTCTCCATATGAGCAACACTGCCCATAATAGATAAGCTACTAAGGGCGCCTGCCACTACATTAGCCTTGCCTGGATAATATAACACACTCATATCATAATCCTTCAACAATTCTAACCACCTTCTTTGATAAAGATTTAACTTCATTTTAGTAAACACATACTGCAAACTTTTGTGATCCGTAAACACATCAACATGCACCCCCAAAAAAAAAGTGCCTCCAGATCTTTAAGGCAAACACAATAGCAGCTAACACAAGATCATGGGTAGGGTAGTTCTATTCATGAGGCTTAAGATGTCTAAAGGAATAGGCTATAACCTTACCTCTCTACATCAAAACACAACCCAGACTAATTCTAGAGGCATCACAATAAACAAAGAACCAATTTGTACTATCAGGTAGTGCCAAAATTGGGGTTGAAGTGAGTTGACTCTTCAACTCCTGAAAACTCTTCTCACAAGAATCTGACTACTGAAACTTAACTTTCTTTTGTGTCAATCTAGACATAGGGGCTATAATAGAGGAAAAACCCTCAACAAAGCATCTATAATAACCAGTTAAACCTAAGAAACTTTGGATGTCTGATAAAGAAATAGGTCTAGGCCAGTTTCTTACTGCCTCTGTCTTTTAGGGATCAACTCTAATACCATCACTAGAAACAATATGATCGAGGAAAGCTACTGACCTTAGCTAAAATTCACATTTGCTGAATTTGGCAAACAACTGGTGATCTTTGAGAGTTTGTATCAAAATTCTAAGATGGACTACATGATCATTCTCGCTACGAGAATAGACAAAAATATCATTGATAAAGACTATGACAAACATGTCCAAACACTATTTGAACACTGTTCATCAAGTCCATGAAGGCTGCTGGGGCATTGGTAAGACCAAATAACATGACTAGAAACATGAAATGACCATAACGGGTTCTAAATAATGTATTTGGAATATTGCATTCCCTTATTCTAAGCTGATGATAGAAGGATCTAAGGTCTATCTTTGAGAAGTAACTTGCAACTTAGAGTTGGTTGAATAAGTCATCAATCCTAGGAAAAGGATATTTATTTTTGACTATGACTTTATTCAATTGATGATAGTCAATGCATAAGAAACCATCTATCTTTCACATGAATAGAACGGGAGCACCCCATGGAGAGACACTAGGCCTTATAAAACCTTTATCTAAAAGATCTTTAAGCTACTCTTTTAACTCGTTAAGTTTGGCTGGATCTATGCGATATGGAGAAATATAGATGGACTGAGTATCTAGAAGAAGGTCAATACCGAATTCTATTTCCCTATCAGGAGGTACCCCTAGAAAATCTTCGAGAAAAATATTAGGAAACTCATTAACTACTCGGACTGACTGAACTATTGGAGTCTCAGACTTAGTGTCTTTGACTCGAACTAAATAATAGATACACCCTTTTGAGATCAACTTTCTTTCTTTAAGGTTGGATATGAAATGAGTCTTTGGAGACACTGAATTACCTTCCCACTCAAAGACTAGCTCATCTAGAAACTAAAACTTTACCATTCTAGTGCGACAATCTATGGATGCATAACAGGAATAGAGCCAATCCATACCAAGAATAAGGTCAAAGTCAACCATATCTAACTCTATTAAATCTTCTAACATGATTTTATAAAGGACAGTGATAGGAAACTTTCTATAGACTCATTCAGTAATAACTAACTCACCCACTGGGGTAGAAACTAAAAAGGGCTTAGGGATCCTTTCAGGACCTATTTCAAAATTTACTAAAACTAATGGGGTCACATAAGAAAAATTCAACCCGGGGTATAACAACACATAAACATCAAGATGAAAAACATGAAGCATACTAGTAACAACATCTGGTGAATCCTTCTGCTCCTGATGAGATGATAAAGCATAAAACCAATTCTAGCGCTGACCGCCACTGATATTGGATGACGCACCTTAAGGAGGAACTGGGCGACCTAGAGAAGCTGGTGCGCTAGTACCCTAAGTTTAGGGACGAACATCCCTATTTCCTTACTTAGAATGTGGACACTCTTTGATTCTGTGTCCTAACTTACCACAACCATAGCAACCTTTTTGTCCCAATAAACACTCATCAAGATGATTTTTTCCACACTTAGCACATAAAGGATAACTGGATTTTCCACTCATACTATTCTTAGATCTAGACCTAGAAATCTTACCCCACTACTCCTATCATTGAAAATGGTGCTGCATAGATGAATGATTCTGAAACTGTGAACGATTTCCCCCTCTAAACTTTTTCTAGCCGTACTCAAACTTTCATGTTCTAGCCTTCTTATTTCCCCCTCTCTCTTTTAACTTTTCTACCTTAATCTATTGATCATGAATTATCAGCCTAGCAAGATCTATGTCCCTAATAAGCATGGTAGTCCTACAATCCTTAACTACCAAACCAGATACTCAAGTAACAAACTTACTCATACTCTCCCTAGGGTCAGCCATCATATCAGGGGCATACTTAGACAACTGGTTGAACTCAAGAAAATACTTTTTCACTTTCATTGAGCCCTGCCTCAGGTTCACAAACTCCTTTACCTTAGTATCTCTCATTTCACGTAGAAAGAACCTATCTAGAAAAGCATCCTAAAATACCTGCCAACTCATTAGAACTGCATTCTCACCTCTACCATTCTTTCACATAACCACCCAATCATACGTCATACCCTTTAATCTATAGGATGCTAACTTTATATTCTCTTTCTAAAAAATATGCATAATCTAGGTGAGCTTTTACACTTAGCATAGAATTTAGTTTCTAAAAGCTAAAATTGTATTCTATCATTAAATCATACTGTTTAAGTCTAAGAAGGGCTTACTTCTATGTTTGAAATCTAAAAACTAAAATCTGTAGCTAATGTCTTTCTATAAAGTAATATCTAAGTAAAGTTGTGTCTTTACACTTAGTTTCTAAAAGTTGTTCTATTATGATTATTCTGTAGTCTTTTCAATTAGGGAATTCTTTTAAAAATTATTTTGTAAGTTGATACTGTTAGGGAGGTTCTTCTAACCGACATATACTATGTGAGCTATCATAGTGTACAACGTCTATTTACCTTATGGGAAAACCTCATATTGGGGAGAGGTGTCATACTTTTGCCAAGGAGTATAACCTAATCTAAGTGATCACATCTGTGATTGTCATCCATATAGAAATAGGAATAATCTAATAATCTGAACCTACGCTGGTTCATAGTTTTGGGGCATGTAAACATACCCAACTCGATGCTAAATACTACTCCCTCTAATTTGTATGCTTATTTTATTGGAAGTCCACTTTTTAAAACTAGTATAATGGTTTATAATGGAAACCAACTGTATATCTATTAATTTAAACTGTAATTAAAACTGTAATATGGATTTTATGTTCTGAACTAGGATCAAAAGATCAAATCTTGATTTAAAATCTGAAAAATAACTAATCATGGGATGCTTAAAGCATAGTCATTCTTGAAATATCAACATTCAAACTAGGGCTTAGTAACCCATGCATCAATTTCATGTCAAAACATCATAATGTTCATGCTTGATAATATAAATATTGATAATTCAATTTAAAATCTGGAAATTACTGCAATACGCATGAAAATACTAAAATAAACATGCAATTCAACATCTACATCACTTGAAAACTCATAATCTTCACATATGAACATGTGGGTATAAACCCTAAACTAAAATTCATGTAATTTCATATAAAAATCAACTTTAAAACTAGTTTTGGGCACAAGGATAAAAGGATTATCCTTGTTGAAAAACCCCACTTACCTTAATTGATGCAATTAATGAGAAAACTTGATTTTGGATTCCTATTTGTGGTTTTAGAGATGGATTCTTCATTATCTTAAATTGAAAACCTTGAATTTTGAGTTTTCTTGGAGAAAGAATGGTAGAATTTGTATTTCTTAAGAGAAAGTTGATGAAATGTGAGCTTATAATGGTTAGAATAGGATTAATTTAGTGTAATTCATGAATTGGGGCTTGGGAAAAGACTAGATTTCCCTTTTAAAAATCAACTTCGGAAAACTGGAAGCTGATTTTGGCACTCGACGCGATGCGGTACCTGTCGTGGTGCCATACTAGAAAAAGGACGAGTGCCATTTATCACTATAGCATAATGCGGTGAAATTGCATTGGGCTAATGGAAAAGGGACGGGTCCCATTTTGGCCTCTGGCGTGACACGACATGATCGTGTTGTGCCACTAGAAAAAAGGATGAGTGGGAACTGGAACTTCAGCATGATGCAGACCAATCGTGGTGTTTCACTGAAATTGGACAATTATAATTTTGTTCTTCACTGCGATGCGGTGCCTATTGCAATGCCCTATTGTTTTCACTAAAATAGCCATAACTTTTCTATCGAGTATCGGATTAAGGAGAAATTGGAATCGTTGAAAAGCTAATTCAATTATCTACACATTGGAGAAAATTCTACATGTATCAAGATTTATTCATTTGTTAAGTTGACCCTTGATATTCTAGGAGTTAAAATTGAGCTAGAAAAAGCACGGGGTATTATAAGAACTTGTGTCATATTGCTAGACATTTTCTTTTTTTGGGTAGTGTAACTTGTACATACGAGTGATTGTCTATTACTAATGTAATTTCCATACCTTGATCCCATTATGCCACATTATCGTATTTCATGTTCATACACAGTTGGTTTTGAAAAATAAGATTGGAGGGGATGTTGTGTTTTGAGCTTCATATATTGACTGACTACCTTGAATAGCTTAGTTTCTCTTAGTTAATCATTGTTTTTGTTTTTTATTTTATTTTATTACCTGAGGACATGCAAACGTTCTAAGTTGAGGTATTGATGTGCTCAAGAAATATAGCACTTTCAGTGCTTAAAACAAGGAAAAGATCCAAGCTTCTAAGGCTATTTTGTTAGATATGATGTCTTTTATGTATGTTTTGCAGGAAATCATGGTTTTTATGATAAGTTCATGAAAAAGGTGTTTTGGACATTTTTGGAGAAATTGTGGATATCTGGGATGCTTTTCAGCTTTTTCTTGATCAAAGTATGTTTGAGAATTAAAGAAGAGCTAAAAAGATAACTCCCAACACTTACTAAGTCAACATATGGCCGTATATAGGACCTACGAACTGCATGTAGGTGAAAGAAGTACCAAAAGTCTAAAATTTCAAGAGCTGAACTTGAAGGATTTTTTTGCTCCCGGTATCAGCGATTTGTACCTGCGCCTAGTGTCCAGACTGCAGGTACTACTTGCGTCTGATACCAGACTATAGGTACAGATCATATATGGCCACCGACCCAGTTTTCTTCAATTTTATTCGATCTATGGTTTTAGGGTTTCCTCATGCACTACAAATACATTTTATGTGTCTTATAGTAGGAGTTACACAGTTTTGACATTCACAAACATGTTTTGATTCCAAGCTTTGATTTTGATCTTGGGATTATCTTGTATTGATTTCAGTTGATTAATTTAGTAATGGTTATGGGTTTTTATAATTCTTATTATTGTGATTTCATCTATGCTTTCAACTATAAATGCTATTGATTTCTTCACAAGTATGAGCAGCTTAAACCCATAGCTAGGGTTGTGGAAACCTTAGCAGATTGACAAAGTAGGGGAAGTGTGATCGTTGAATTGAATTGATACCCATGGCATGCACTTCATTAGTTTTATTATAATAGATTTCTTAGCAGTGGACAACGTTAAAATCCCACCTAGACTGTTTCTGCTTACTCTAAAAGAGAAGTAATGATTAGGAAAAGATAATGACAACAGTAATTTAAAGTTTAACGATCGATCCACACTATTAGGTATATCTAAGTAAGATTGTTAACTATCATCTAATAACTAGAGACTCAAAAGGTAATAGTTAACTAGGACCAAGATAAGGGTTAGTAAGGCGACAATCTCGAGACTCAAAAGGTAATGGGTGAAATTTGTCTACTCGTCCAAATAATTATAGATGGTACATATCTTATCAATTTTATATATAAGGTATCGGGTTGGTTCAACATAGCATGATAAACCTACGAAGTTAAAAAGTCAGGGGGAACACAATCCTAGTGTTCACAATACTGATCACAACAGAGGTTAATAGTTGCTCATTATTCAATATATTTGTTCAAATCCCTCATTTTACTTTCTAATTCTTGCCCGTAAATTATAGTATCTAAAATTCATGAGTCCACATATTCCCTTGGGATTCGACCCCAACCTTCGGTGGATTACTATATTTTGACAGTGATTGTATCATCATCTGATAGGAGGTGTTGTTTGGAGATCATTGGGAAAATGCATGATTTTAAGTTTGGGGTGGTGCTGCTTGTGGCTCTTGATGTCCTCTTGTGGTTTTTGTTGTCGTGTTTCTTTTCCCTGGAGTCTTCTTCCTAGTAGAGTCTACATATTTAGGCATATTGGTATTGTTTTCTGATGTTTTGTGTTTAACTAGGAGAAAATCTAGGACAGTTAACATATTTTTGTTGATGAAACCCCTTCAATAGCTTGTTTTGAACTACGTGATATGTATGTACATATGACTATTGCGGATCTTATTATAGCATTAGAATTAGGGACATGATAATCAGTGCTAACAATTGCATAAACCAGATAAGTAGTAGTTTGTAATATCGACTCTATGCTCTTTGTGTGAGATATTACTTAGTTCCGTTTATGTGTTTAATCCAGAACTTGCCCGATTAGTCTTGCCTAGGTTGAAAGATAGTCGGTTAGGAAAGGATCATAGGCCATTTTTTATTTTAGTCTACTTTAGCCTAAATAACCTTTCATATGTGAAATTGTATCCCTTGATCCCTGCGTTGAGCTTTATAGCCTATTTTTCTTGTTTACACCTATTCACCTTTTCATTTATATTATAATAAACCTATTTTGATCCTGGTCCTCCTTGGACATTGTGCACCTCAACTTAAGAAAAATACCTCATTTGAGGGGTGGTATCATAGGGGTGCATAGTGTAAAATGGGTATGTAGAAAGGTAAAATAAAAGAAAAAGTTAGTAGGGCTAGGTGTGGTAGAAAAAGAAAAAAGAAAAGTCAAAAGAAAGAATAAGAAAACCACTCCCATTTTGAATGTGCTTTAAAATAAAAAAGGGAGAAATAAGAATGGAAATAAAGTGAAAAAAATTTTAATAAGTAAGGCCCCAAAGTTAGTATAGTGCCAAGGTGTCTTATTCATTTTAAATATCCATATGTATCATACCATCCCCAAGCCTACACTACAAGCCGAGAAAAGTCCTATAGTGATCCTAACTTGACTGTTTGAAAGCTAAGTTAAAGAAAATAAGGGCAATCCTATGGTATTTGACATGTATTGATTGGAACTTCTTTTGTGAATGTGAGTGTCTTTTGATCGTCCCTTCATTGATATGCATTATTTCATATGAGTGAGTGTGACTTCTTTGTTGTGAGGGTACATGGGTTGTATTACTAGTTTCTTACTTGTTTGGGTAGTGTAACTTGTATATATGCATGATCTTTTATTTATTATGCAATGCCATAGCTTGATTATTTTGTGTCACATTATTGTGCTTCATTAATACACACAGTTTGGTTTTAAAGTATTAAACTTGGAGAGGGTAGTGATCTTGAGCTTAAGTTTGATGAGTGACTACCATAGGTATCTTAGGGTTCTCTTGGTTAAGCATCATCGTATTATTTGTTATGTTTTATTTCCTGAGGACATACAATATTCTAAGTTGAGGTTCTTGATGTTCTATAGAAATATAGCACTTACGATGCTAAAACTATGAGAATATGCATGTACTTAAGGCTATTTTATGGATTTAAGGTATTTTTGAAGTGTTTTGCAGGAAATTAGGTTTTGGATGTTAAATTCGAGAAAAAAATAAAAAGTGATGTTTTTTTCCACTTACTTGATCATTATTGGGTATTCTTGACACTTTCTGAGAGCTAGGCTGTAGGACTTGTAGCTGCGGTCTATACCTGTACCCAGGGTCAGGACCGTAGGTAGTACCTACACCCAGGGCCAGACCATGGCTGCAGACCACATGTGGCCACCGACAGTGATTTTCCCGAATAATTCCAAAATTATTTCCTAGGGTTTCTATGTATCCCAATTACACTCCTATAATGTTTTAAGTCCTATTATGTATTGGTAATTGGGTTTTTCTATTTTTATTTAGGATTTGACTTCTATGGTTTTTTATAACCTATAAATACCCTTTAGGTTTTGTTTAGTTTATCAATAGAAATCATTCAGACATTGACATTCTCATATTGATTGATTGAGAAGGAGGCCTCTTTGGGGGGGGAGGGGAGGGGCAAGTTCTCAAATATCTTGTTGTTATTGGTTTGTTATTCAATTTAAGACTTTGGTATTTATTCTCTTATTATTGTGAGATTGATTTTATAATTTTGTCTGTGGATTCCATGATTGATCTCATAACTATGAGCAGTTAAATTCCCTTAGATAGGGTTGTGGGAACCCTGGCAGATTAGCAAAGTAGAAGAAGTCTTGTCCATTCTAGATAAAGATTCTTGCATGTATTGTGTTTTCTTCATTATTATTGATTTCTTAGCGGTGGACAACGTTAATATCTCTCCTCGATTATTACTACTTATTCCAAAAGAGGAGTAGTGACTAGAAAAAGAAGATCACAATAGTCATTTGAAGATTAACGGTCGATCCACGCTACTAAGTATTAAATAAATAAGATTATTCCACGCTACTAGGTATTATATAAGTAAGATCATTAACTATCATCTAATAACTATACACCCAAAAGGTAATAGTTAACTGGGATCTATTATAAGGGTTAGTAAGCCGATATTCTGAGACTCAATAGGTAAAAGGTGAAATCTATTTGCTCGTCCAAAAAACTGTTGATGGTACATAACTTACCAGATTCTACATGCAAGATATTGAAATAGTTCAACAGTGTATGATAAGTCTATTGAGCTAAGAAGCCAGGGGGAATACAAGTCAAGTGTTCATCTTTTATTGTTTGCAACCAAAAGCAACCAAGCCTTGTTACTTTTAGCTAATTACTACAAATCCCCTTTTTTACTTTTCCACACTACCTAGTGATTTCAATAAATTCAACACAGATTTCTAGCCTATTTCCTATGGGATCGACCCCAAACTAGTTGGGTTACTATATTTGTAGTGACTATTTCATCCTTCAATTGAAGATGTATTTTGGGCATTATCAAACTAAAAATCATAAATTCATTGTTTGTTGTATATGGATGATATGTTGATCATCAGTAAAGACATTTCTAACATAAATTCTGCGAAATGAATGCTTGAGAGCAAGTTTGATATGAAATACCTTGGATTTGCAGATGTGATCTTAGGGATAAGAATTCATACAACTCTGCAAAGGTTGGCATTGTCACAGTCTCATTACATTGAAAAGGTACTTGACAAGTTCAAGTATTTAGATTTCAGTATTGCCTAGAATCCGTTAGACGTGAGCTTTGCACTTTAAAATAATGAAGGTTAAAGTGACTTACAGTTGGACTATCCAAGAGTGTTGGGAAGTTTAAAGTATATAGTGAATTGTACGCAACTAGACATAGCATGTGTCGTTAGTAAATTGAGTTGGTACATGAGTAATCTCAATTAAACTTATTAGATGGCAATGAAAAGAGTTTTGGGATATCTAAAATATACTCAAGACTATGCTTCACATTATAACAACTATCCAACGGTAATGGAAGGATATAGTTATGAAAATTGGATCATAGGATTTAATGAATTGAAATCCACTAGTGGATATGTATTTACTTAAGGTGGAGAATCAGTCTTTTGGAAATCATTCAAATAGACATGTATTTCTCACTCTATAATAGAATTTGAATTTGTCACATTAGATAAAGTCGATGAAGAAGTTGAATGGCTCCAGAATTTCTTAGAATATATTCTATATTGGCCCAAACCTTTGGCACCAATATGTATATACTGTAATAGTCAAGTGGAAATAGATAGGGCAGGAAGCATGATGTCTAACGATAAATCTCATCATATAAGACGGAGACATAATACCATTAGAGAACTACTATCTAGTGGAATTATCACAATTGACTATGTGAAGTCAAAGGATAATGTGTTGAATCCACTTACAAAAGAGTTGTCTAGAGAGAGTTGAGAGATCATCAAAGAGAATGGGTTTATGGCCTAGGACCAATAATCATGAAGGTAACTCTACCTAGGAGACTGGAGATACCAAGAGCTAGATTTAAGGAGATCAAACAAAGTTGTGACTGGCAGTTCAACATTGTCAATATACTCAACCCATTCTCATGATGATGACAATGTTCAAGAAACAAAGATAAGGCTTATGGTTTAAAGCTTTTTAATGGTTTTTAAGTTAGGTAGGTTTGACCAAATAGTTTGATTTATAGGATTAAATGTTTAGGAATCACCTATGTGAGAGTGATGTGGAAGTTGTTTCAAGGAGAATGATAGTAAAGGACTATTCTCTCAGCTTTTATAAAAATAGGACATGTTCATGGATGAAATGAACAAAACTGTGGAAACCATAAAGTTCTATGGTTTAAACATATCACATCTACTGATTGACCGAGTACATCCGATGCAATTTCACTACAGAAAGTTTAAAGGAAAACCTACTTATCAAGATGTAACTAGTCTTTGCTTGTGAGTCACAAACTTGTCTGTAAAATTTTCATGAAATATCCATTTTCCATTCATGTGGGGATTGTTAGGTTTGTAAGAAAAATGAATGGAAAATGAATAGGTATTTTTTTTTGAAATACATCAAGAAAAAGGATGTAATTTAAATAGGCACCTTTTTTGTTTGAATGGTTATGACCTTTCCAATGGGTTGTGACTTTTCTAAAGAGTTGCACATTTATGAAGGGATGCACCTTTCTGAACCATTGTTTCTCTTCATGAAGCAACACCTTGATAACTATAAATACCAGGAATTTTCTTCTGGTATAGAAAATGAAAATTTTGAAGAAAAAATATTCCTCTTTCTTGAAAAACACTAGTGTGATTTTTTATCGTTAAGTGTGTTTGTAGTTCGACAGTATTTGAGGTACCGCTATTCTGTAGAAGTGATTTATTTTATCCCAGGAGGATATATTTTATAACATCGGGTACTTGAGGGGAATAATTTCCTTAAGGATACAACATGAATTCGGTGGATTTGAATCTTTTGTTTCATCTCTTTTTCTTAAAGTTGGTTTTACTGTTTTTCGAGAAAATAGTTTGAACTTCATATTGATATTTCTTCAACTGTTTGAATTTGTGTTTGAAATTCTTGAAACTTCATTTAGAAGTTCATAAGTTGGTTGAACTTGTGTTGAAGTTCTTAACATTTGACTTTTTTATTTTCAAGAAAATAGTTTAAACTTTATTTTTGGTTGTTCATAAGTTGGGTTGAACTTATTGTTAAAAGTTCAAAGTAATAAATACGGAGTTTAAACTTCATTTGATTGTTTATATGTTAATTTAAAAATGTGTTTGAAGTTATTGTTGAAAAAAGTACAGACTTTACTAAACTCGAGAAAAACAACACACACACATATATACATATTCAATTTTAGGAGTCTTTTTTAGGTTTACAATTATTATTTTTAGGTTATAAAAACTTTGTGAGAGTAGTTTTCTTTATTGAGTAACTTTGTAGTTCTTAGATTTCAACATTTTTTTTTCTATTACCTTGTAAGTAACTGTCATCAGAGGTAGAGGTATGGACTGCGTACATCTTACCCCCCCAGACCCCACTAGGTGGGAATACACTGGTTTTGTTGTTGTTGTTGTTGTTGTTGTTGTAAGTAACTTTGTTATTAAATCTTCAATTTAACTTTGTGGTTTCTATTTCATTATTTTTTTTCCTATTAAGTTGATTTTATTGATCATAAATAATAATGGTTTATGTTTGTAAGTAATTTTTGTTGAGTGTCTAATATGATTTTTTGTTTAATTTTTCATGTTTTAGATTTGCTTTCTATTACGCTGGTTTTATTGATCAAGAGTACCCAAAACATCTTATGTTTGTAAGTAACCTTCTTTACTGAATCTGCAACATAACTTTGTGGTTTCTAGGTTTCAGATTTAATTTTCTATCATATTGGGTTTATCATCAAGAATAACAAAACATCTTTTTGCGTTTGTAAGTAACTTTCGATATTGAATCTCTAATGTAATTTTATGGTTTCATGTATCGGATTTTCTTTTTCTATTATACTAGATTTGTTGTTCATGAATAACAAGCTTTTGTGATTAACATTGCAGTTCCTAAGTTTCAAAATTTTTATTCTATCATACTGATTTTATTGATCATAAATAACAAAGCATCTTTTATGTTTGTAAGTAGCTTTTGTTTGATAAAACAGGTTATTAATTTAATTATGCAAAAGAAAAGAACTATAGAGAAAAAACTACCGGACTTGTGGAGAGTCCAAAAGGTCTCGCAACGTTCCTTCATTTCAATTATAAATTGGATTCAAGTTTTCCTATGAGAAAATTCCTAAAAAGTATGTAAAATTGTGAAACAAAACTTATAAGTAAATTATCACCTAAAATTAATTGAAATAGGAAAAATGATCTAAATATTATAGATATAAGGTGTGATGGAAAAGTTCACCATAGTCTAGTTAAAGTTCTATTTAAAGTTGAACGAATTACTAGGTTTATAAATTAGCTTCCACGGGAATAACAAAAAAAAAAAAAAAAGCAAATTGGTTATAGTTTGGTATTGATCAAATTCATAAAATGAAATTAAAGTTAACATCAAGAGAAAATCTTATTTAGTTCTATTGTGATATTGAAATGTTTGGTAATAACGTTTTGATAAATATCTTTTTCTGTTAAAAAGATTTAAATGTCCTTAAAGTCATTTACGTTAATTAGATCACGATATTTGCAAAATTTCAAATTCCAAATTAATTCATATATAAAATTATTTATTCTCATTTAATTTCAATATAAAATTGATTATTAGAAAAGGTTACTTTGATAAAAGGTGATAATTTTATGAATAAACTAAAATATAATCGACATTTTATATTTTATAATCACAAACGAATTTTAAAATCTAAAGAAGATGGGGTGAATTACTATCGAAAAACCTAAACAATTTTCAAGTCAATAGCACAAAGTGACCATAAAAAAAAACTAAATTTTTTTTTTTTTGGTTAAACAAAAATAGATCAAATTGAACTATCATTTATGAAGAGTAAAAGAGATGTTATCTAAGATATACATAGCCTATAGGCATCTCATGGTATTAAAAAAATATGTATTATAAATACTGTACAACTTTTTAAACTAAAAATTCATCAACCTTGCATGTTTAAAATATACTAAATTTAGCAATTATGCCAATGTAGTACACATTTTGTTCATCCGTTCAACAAATATTGAATTTATTTCAACATTAATTAAAATTTATTTTTTTATTTTATTGACACAGACGTGCAACACACGTACATTTGACTAGTATTAAGTTAAACTTCTACTAATAATCATCAATCAATTAATATCTTCTATATATTATAAAGCAGAAGACGAAGCACCAAATGAAGCCAAGTGACAGTATAAGAATAAGCCACTTGGCAATTTTAAGACAAGGTTAATAGACTATTGTAATAAATATTTTGAATTAAAAGATAAGGATATCTGAATTTGAAAATATTAGAATTTTTCTTTAAAAAAAGTTATCATTAACTTAAAACTAAGAATCTAACATTGAAGAATTCTAAATGAACTCCTACTATTCATAAACTAATTCTTTCCAATATTATGAAATATAAAAATAAATAATAATAATAATAATAATAATAATAATAACAATAACAATAATGATAATAATGATGATGATGATGATGATAATAATAATAATAATAATAATAATAATAATAATAATAATAATATAGTTTACTATATCCAACTATACATATATTTCGGATGAAAATATATTTATAGAATAAACGCATTTTTTTTATATTTTTAGAAAAGAGCATAAAATAAAAACATAAAAAAGATAAAGACTAAAGAAATACTAACTAAACCTAAACCAGCTTAATCCCTACCCAAATAACTTTTCCATCGTTACCCACATCACTTCAAACTAAGAATTTTTAGTAAACTTTATTTTTATCGGTAAAGTTGATTAAAATTAGTTAACAGATAAATATAAAATTTATTAATACTTATTTAGTTTGAAATATTTTTATACTGAACTAAAACGGTAAGAGAATTTATATTTCGAAACAGAGTTTATTTTTAAGATTACTATTAAGATAAAGATAAAGGCAACTAAAAATTAGTTAGCTGGATTAATGTTAAATTTTTTAATTGAATTGAAAGTTGCAGATTCTTCCAGAATTTGAATTGGAAACCAACTCTATACAAGATAAAGTCAAATTTCAATTAAAAATTATCATTAACTTGAAACTAACCATATGTTTGGATTGTGGTTTGTCATGGTATGGTATGGTATGGTTAGTAACAGTACCATATTTGTTTTTATTGTTTATCAAAGAGAAAATACATAATTACATCACTAATGTTGTCCGAGATTTTCAAAAAGACACTTAAACTTTCAATACCACCTATTACCCCCACGATTCTTATTTAGTCCCTTGTAAATACACCATTTTGACTTATTTTTTGTCTCAGCGGGTAGTCACGCATGCCAGACGCGTGAACAATTAAATGTGATTCAGTTACCCAATTAAACTCTGTCACGTGTCAATTAAATGTCTAAAAAATAGAATTATCTTTTCTTCTCCTCTTAAAAACCACGAACCTCTTTCCAGTTGCCATTAACGGCTATTTTGAAGAAAAGTTTTGCCTCTTTTTATAATTTTTTCTCAACAAAATCAACCTTAAAAGGTAAGATGTTTCCATTTATGTTGTAATTTCTACAGAAATTCAGTCCTAAAAGCTTTAATTTCGTCTTAATATTTTTAATTTTTTTGAAACCATGTTAAATTTTGTGTCTAGTATTTGCCGAAAATAGTTTTACAATGTCAAATGCAATCTTGAATCAAATTTGTAATGACGAGAATGATCCTATGTTGCGTGTAAAAATGTGATGCAAACATGAAGACTTACTGTCAATGCAAACTTCATGGTCGGAGGACAACCCAGCTAGAAGATTTTGGTCTTGTCCACGCTATCGTGTATGTCCTATACATGTTTTCTTATTATTCCTCTTATTTCTGTTCAATTGATTTGTTTATTCTCCTTTTAGGAGAAATCATGCAACTTCTTTAGATGGAGGGACCCAAAAAAGATTGATTTACGATCGGAGATAGTTATTTCAAGATTGACGAAGAGAATCAAGGAGTTTGAAGAAGCATTGGCATTTTATGAAAGTAATGGCAAATGGGTGGTGAAGAAGGAGAAGAAGAGCAAATGTTGTAATTGGAAGCTCATCATCATGATTGTCGTAGTGTTCTTTTGTCTTGTCGGAATAGTAGTTTCTTAACAAGATGACATTTTGATTGGTTGTGTAACACTAAGTGTTTGTCTTTTCCCTTGTCGGAATAGCAGTTGCTTAACAAGATGCAATCTATTTTGTATCAATAAATTGTGTAATACCTTTGCAATCTATTTTGTATCAATATATTGTGATATTGACAATATTTGTGAGCATTCAAAATGTAAAATGCATTGAATAGACTAACAAAGAAACCATAATGAGAGAAAATGAGGACTTTATTTAACACATTCATACTCTTGTTTCAATTTAAACAACAAAACTTGTTTTGTTTGGTACCTAACAAAACATACCTTAATACCTAAAGGTACCTAACAAAACAAACTACCCAAAACATTGTTTGATTGCTACAAAATAAGAACAAAAGCCTATCACATCAACAGAACATACAAAAAGTAATTTTTTGTGATAATATCAACAATCTCCACCAAAATATACACATCATATCAGGAAGATCTACTTCCATGGCACATGAGTCTTCCTAGTTGAAATGTTTTTGCCTTGAGTTTTGGTAGCAACTGTAGACCTCGTTTGAATAACCTTTTCAGTCCTCATTTTTTCAAGTTTGCTATTGGTAATGGCCGACTTCCCTTTCCATTTGAATCCTTGTCTTGGTGTGTAGCCAATATCACCAGTCATAACTTCAGACCTTTTTGTGCCCTTTGCACTGGTGCTAATGACTCTTCTACTTGGCATTCCAGGCTGCACAAACAAATTACAAAAATTATAAGGCAATCTTCAAAAATTCCAGGCTGCACAAATAAAAATTCTACAAAGTACTTACATTAAGAGTGGTAAATCCATCCTCATCTTGGTATATTCTAATTCTCACCATCTTTGACCTTTTAAAAGGTCTTGTATGTCCTCTACTGTTGTTCTCATGGTTTTGCCTTTGAGGAGGCACATCCCTTCCTTTGCCCCTTCCACTGGCAGAACTAGTTTGGCTCTCTTGAGTCATTCCTCTTCCTCGACCACTTGAGATATTTGGAACACTTGAACCACCTGAAACACTTTCTTTTCCTCTACCTCTTCCTTTAGTAGCACTTGTAATATTTGTGATGACCTGATTATTGAGATATTAGTACACATACTTAAAAAAACTGATAGTAACAAATAAATAAATATACCTCTTGCTGGTAAGATGTTCTAGGTGAATGACTTGGACCACTACCCCTTGCTCTCCCTCGCTCCAGCCTATGTTTTAAGAGATTATTTCTTGTTCTTGTACTTAACAGAATGTATATTAGATAATGATTATACAAATACCTGTGCCTGAGAAAATGTTCTAGCTAATTGAATTGTACCAGGTTGATCTCTTGTAGGACATGATCTTTTATTATGTCCCTGAGTACCACACTTTCTACAAGTAATTACAGTACCATATTTGCTAAGTTTTCTAGTTTTTCTACTTTCATCAGCCTCCTTTCTTTTAATTTTATGTGGTCTTCCAGGCAGCTTCCTGATCTTTGGTGGCTTCACAGTAGGATTATTTGATGTTGGCCACATTTTCATATTATTTATTGGTTGAATAAAATGAGCATATGTGCTGAGGTAGGTATCCTTGTGATAGCAGGTGTCCACAAAATCAATGGGCTCATATTCCTTGTGGTGAAGGGCAGCAACACCATGAGGACCAGGAATGCCCCTAAGCTGCCAAGCTCTGCAACTGCAGCTTCTACTAACAATGTCAACAGTATGAGTACAACCCCTGTCAATAATCTCAAAACCCCTTTCCTCATTTCAAGACAAATTGCACTGTATTGACTTGTCAATATTTTCTTGTAAAATCTTCAAAGCCATGGGAGAAATATCAGTGATCCAAGTATTTGAAAACTATCTCAATTTACCAATTCTTTTCATCATTTTCATCCTAATCTCCTCAAGCATTGTGATGATTGTTTTGAACTTTGCAGGAAGTACCCATGCATTAAAATTCTCTGCTATATTGTTGTCCACAACATCACATTTGTAATGCTCTTCAAAGTATCTTTTAAACCATGTCTCCAAATTATACCACAAAAGATCATCCAAAAAATCCCTCCCCAACATCTTCATTGCTTTTATATTCTCCTTCAATTCTACTTCAAATGTGGATTTTGCAATCTTCCAAAATACCCCTCTCCTTTCTATACCTTTCCAGAGTTTAGACCAATTAGCAAGAACATGTCTTGCACATTTTCTGTGTTCAACCAGTGGCAACAACTCTTTTACAGCTATTTTTAGTCCCTAACAAAATAAGTAAATTAATCTACCAGCAGTTGTTAAAGAAAGAGAAAAAAAAAAGCAAACAGTTGTTAAGAATAGAGTCATACATTTTGATAATACTCAATGGATGTCCTTCTTTCTTCTGCAGTTCAACAAACCAACCCCATGTAAATTGATTCTCAACCTCAACAACTGCCCAGGCAATAGGAAGCATTTGGTTGTTTCCATCTCTGCAAACAGCCACCAATATTTGACCTTTTCACACACCTTTGAGGAAACAACTATCCAAACCAATCAACCTTCTAGCACCTTCAAAGAATGCTTTCTTTAAAGTATGAAAGAACACATAAAAATCTTGAAAGATTAACTGTCTAGTCTCATCAGCATCTCCAACTTTGACAACACAAATGCTACCTGGATTAGTCCTCAAAATCTCATTCCTGTAATAAAAAATCCTACCATACTCCACAATGTGATCACCCATAATCTCTTGTAGCACTTTAGACCTACCTCTTCTCACAGTTGTTGCACTAACATGATGTCCAACTTCTTTCTAATAATCTCTTGTAACTGGACAACTTTAATGTTTGGTTGTTGAGTAATTCTGTATTTATACTTACTTGCTAGAAACTTTGAGTTGCAAAGATAGTTAAAAGTTGATCTCAAACAAACCTTAGTTAAAAGTTGATCTCAAACAAACATGAATAGGTTTGTATCTTTTAACAATAAAATTTCCACTACTCTTATCTTTGCTAGCACACAACAACCAAGGGCAAGTGTCTTTGCAGCACCTCACTCTAACTCTAGAAGTCTTATTTACATACTTTTCAATTTGAATCTTTTCTTGAATTGCATATATGGCTACTGCCAGCCTAAACTTCTTTACACTTGGAAAAACCAACCCTAATTCCCAAATAAGTTTTTCACAAGTTTCATAAAAAAACAACTCTATTGTTTTTTGGTTCTTTCTTCTCACAGGTTGTTGCACTATTTCATCACCATCTTCACCATCTCCCCAACCTAATTCATCATCTAATTCAAAGCTAGGAGCTTCATCACTTGGGTAGTAAGGTTTATCACCTCCTAGTTTACCAACTAGGCTATCCCTAGTGCCAATATTTGACTCTTCATACCCTATATCTGGACCCTTTTCACCAGCATTAGCCTGTTCAGCTATTGTACCTCTATTTCTTCTTTGTAACCTATTGAAATTTCTTTTACTAGCCCTTATATCAATATATTCTTGATGGACATCACTGTCAACATTACTGTCCAGACTAGTACTCCCTTCTGAATCTGAATCATTCTCTAAATCATCATCACTTGGATCCTCATCTACTGTAGGATCAAAAGACTTGGAAGGTATATTAAAAGGAGGAGGCTTATCAGGAGGGTTGGAAGGGGATTTAGGAGTAGAAGACTAAAAATTAGGGCTAGAAGCATCAACCTCATTAATAAGGTTCAAATGTTCCCCACCTACACAATTGTCAGTTCTATTGGAGAAATACTCGAATTGAAGTGGGGCCTGATCAAGTTCAGTCACCCCATATGAAACATACACCTCAAGTTCATCCCCATTTTTTAAATTGTTGACAATGTCAAAAATAACCTGATCACACTTAATTTCTACCAAATAACCATTCCATTTAACAAAGAAATCATATTGAGTTGAATATCCTAGATATTTAATGTAGTCTCTTAACTCAAAGTAGGACATCATATCAACATCTTTATTGAAAAACTCAGTCACAGACCCACCAATATATTTAGGTGGGGGACCAAATTCTATTTCACCCCCATGATACCATCTTAAAGTTATAAGCACAAAAGCTATTGAAAAATACCTGAAAAGGCAATAATTCAATCACACAAACACATTGAAATCAGTAAACAAAGAAAAAAAACACCCCACCCCACCCCACCCCAGCCACCCCCACTTGACACATACCCAAAAAGAATTCTAAGTTGTACATTTTACTACAACACCATAACAATAACAACAACAAATGCAAAAAAATTGACAAACATCCAGCAAACACATAAGTCAATATGTTCATATTTGCATCAATTTCAGTAAATTATGTTTTTCCCCCAAAAAAACACAACTTTGAAGAATTCATCAAATCGACAAAATTAAACATAAACATTGTACATGCAAAAGTCAATATTTTCATATTTGCATCAATTTCACTAAATTATGAGCTAAAAAATATTTCTCCCAAAAAAAACACAACTTCAAAAAACCTATGATTAGAGAGATTAAAACTACAATACACAAAATCTAACCTGTAAAATCCTCACTCCTAGGTTAATACGTTTTCCCCCCAACAAATTTTTCTCCCAAATACCTTCGATCTCCTTCGAGTGTGAGCTTAGAGTCTAAGTCGGGACAGATAGGAGATAAAAATCGAAGAAGAGAGAGAGAGAAATGGGAAATGAATCGTTTCAAATGATTCAGATATTTTATTACAATCGGGTCGGGTTATTGGGTTAAACCCAACCTTTTAACCTTTTAATAATTAAATTATTATTTAAAAAGAGAGTGCAAACCACGCGCCTAAGGGTTGCTGCAGAATATGGTCAAAATGGTGTATTTACACGGGATTAAATAAGAATCGTGGGGTAATAGGTGGTATTGAAAGTTTAAGTATCTTTTAAAAATCTCGAACAACATCAGTAGTGTAATTATGTCTTTTCTCTTTATCAAAATATATGGTATGATATGGTTTAATTCCATGATTAGGGTACCATGAAAACCCTCACTTTTTTGAACCACCAATTTGGTGGTATGCCATGGTTTAGTTATTTTTCTTTCAGTTATACCCTTATGTAATATTATCTAATCTTTTTTTACCCTTTTACCCTATATTACTTTTAACCCTATTATATATTTATTTTCACGCCTTTCTGCTCACAATCTCTCTTCTTTTCTACATTTTTCTGTCTTCTTCTTCTAAGCTGTTCTCTCAGGTATATTTTTTAAACTTAACTACTTATTGTTTCCTCATTAAATTTAGCATATTTACTTATCAAAAATGTTGTTGAGTTAGGTTTGGTGTTTGAAAAACAACACATACAAGTTGCATATAATTAGACTAGCAAATGACGTAAACAAATATATAGGCGTGGTTCTCAAGTTTCTGTGTAAAGGTAACGTTATGGACTTAACAAGATCAACACAGGGGAAAGCTGTTCAGCGCCGCTTGCTGTAATAATATTCACTTGCTCTGATTTGTTAGTAATATTAAATTGCATTAGCTATGTAATCTCTAGTTCGTGTATAATTTGTATTCTTTTCAAATTGAACTTTGGCTATTTGAGGTTTTACAATTTAAATATTTTCCTTTGCTTCACATTGTATAAATTTTTAAACAGTAGTAATAGACGATGCATGTAATCAAACCAATATACTAATGAACATTTTCTTCATTGTTCTCCAAAAAGGAAAATGTTTTTGGTAATAGTTTTGATTTCTGGAACAAACATATAGTTGTATTAGAAAGGTGCAGGTTATACCTTTTAGAACTCTTTGATAGATCAGGGTTGTATTGCACATGAACATCTTTAATTTCAATTCTTTCTTTGGCCAATCAGATTTCCTTTTATTAATAATTTTTAATAAATTTAAAAATTTTAATAATTAGGGGTATTTTAGTAAGTATGCCTATTACAATACAGTACCATACCATCAAACTAAACAAAAAAATTATTATTAAACCGCATTGAACGATACAGTCCATCCAAACATTGTATTGTAACATACTATACTATACCATACCATATTATATTGTACCGTACATTATAAAACCATGACAAAGCACCATCCAAACAAAGGCTAATATTGTACCGTACATTATAAAACCATGACAAAGCACCATCCAAACAAAGGCTAAGAATCTAACATTGAAGAGTTCTAAATGAACTCTTACTATTCATAAATTAATTCTTTTCAATGTTATAAAATATATTTAAATATTATATAAAATATAATATTAAAGAAAATAAATAAATAAATAATAATAATAATATAGTTTGACTATATCCAACTATACATATATTTCGGATTAATATATATATATATAGAGAGAGAGAGAGAGTAAGCACATTTTTGTATATTTTCAAAAAAGAGCATAAAATAAAAAGATACAAAATAAAAAGACTAAAAAGATACTAACTAGAGAAAATTGAAGGAAAGGTGTCTTCTAAGTTTTGAATGAAGGATTGGTGACATTGACCAACTTAAAGGGTCAAACATAATTAAAAAACTTCATTAGGTTAATTGTGGACTTGATTAATATTTTTCAAACTTTTTAATCTTTTAAAAAATACAAATTAACCCACACCCACAAAACTTCCCTCTCTCTGCAAATCAATCTCTCTTCTCTCTTTCTCTCGATAGTTTCTCTCTCTAACTCCTCCCGACCAACAACTTTTCAAATTTCTCCCTTCAATCTTTTGCAACTTCAACCTCTAGCAACAAATAGTTTTGAATTCATGCCTGTTTCTTTTTTACTTTCAACCGTCAGTCGGCGTGACAACATTCTCCGGCGACAACAACTTCGAGTTCTTCATCGTTTCTTTTCGATTTTCACAGGTAAAAAATTAGGGATTTAAAGTTATGAAAAAAATGAGGAACTTGATTTGTTGGTGTTTGTTATTTTTTTTTTTATATTTTTTGTTATTTTTTAGTTGAACTTCTCATCTGGATGTATCTGCTACTGCTGTTTTTTAACAATGGATAAAACATGTAACGTGAATCCAACAGATGAGTAATCTATTGCAACATATATGACTAATCTGTTGCACAAATTAGTAATCTGTTGCAACATATATAACTAATCTATTGTGCAGATTAGTAATATGTTGAAACATATATGACCAATCTGTTGCAACATATATGACTAATTTGTTGCAACATATATAACTAATCTGTTGCAACATATATGACTAATCTGTTGCAACATATATGACTAATTTGTTGCAACAGATGAGTAATCTGTTGTAATATATTTGACTAATTTATTGTAATAAATGAGTAATCTGTTGCAACATATATGACTAATCTGTTGCAACAGATTACTCATCTGTTGGATTCGTTTTATAGTGTTGTAACATGAATCCAACATATGGGTCATCTGTTGCAACAGATTACTCACTTATTGCAATAGATGACTCATATGTTGAATTCATGTTGCAGGTTCTATCCATTGTGGCAATAGCAAATACACCAAATAAGAAATTCAATAAAAATCATAATTTTACTTACAAAATAAGCTATGAAGTAATGTCCAAGTGATATACTAATAAAATTTGACCTAAAAGAATTTTTAAAAAATTCAACAGGGGCACAACAAATAATTAAACACATGAAAAATTTCATGAAACAGGTAAAAAAAGACAAAAATAATATACCATACATCAAATGCAAAAGGATCAAGGGGACAAACGTTAGAGTTCTCCTAAAAACGTTTAAGTTTCCTAGTATTTTAATTGCTTTCTAATAGTTGACCCATCTGTTACAACAGATTTTCTATCTGTTTGATAATTTTCAACAGATGAATTATCTGATGCAACATGTTAGTCATCTGTTGATTCAAATTAAGCAATTATTAGTAATAACTAAATTGATTTAGCTAAAACTAAAGACGTCTCTACACAATAGGACAAACATTTGTGTTCTCCTAAAAATATTTGAGTTCCCTAGTATTTTAATTATTTTTCAACAGATTATCTATTTGTTGCAAAAAGTTAGTCATCTATTGCAACAGATATTTATAACAAGTTAGTCATTTCTTTATTCAAATAAAGCAATTATTAATAGTAACTAAATTAATTTAATTAAAATTAAAGAAAAGTTTTTAATACAAGACCTTAGACAAGGGGACAAATGTTTGAGTTCTCCTAAAAACATTTGAGCTTTAGTATTTTAAATTATTTTTTAACATATATCTTGTCTATTTAATACTTTTCAATAGATGAGTCATATGTTGCAACAATTTAGTCATCTGTTGCAACAGATGTCTATATTTGTTTGATAATTTTCAATAGATGATTTAGCTATTGCAACAGGTTAGTCATCTATTGCAACAAATGTCTATATCTGTTTGGTCATTTTCAACAAATGTCTTTAACTGTTTGGTCTTTTCCAACAGATTACTCATCTATTGCAACATGTTATTCATCAATAAGTCATTATTAGTAATAACTAATTGATTTAACTAAAATAAAATATAAATTAATAAGTTCAATTATAGTTTCAATTAATCTCATGATAATTACACGATCAACTAAGTATGTTCGTCTTGAGTAGAGTGATCAATTGACCAATTTTATTTGAAATGATTCAAACTAATTAGGAATAACTATATTGATTTAACTAAAATTAAAGATGAATTATTAAGTTCAATTACGATTTCAATTAATCTTATGGTAAAAATGATGTATTGATAAATGATGATTTGTTATTATTTCTATTGAATAAATCTTGCTATTGATTTATTTTTCAACAAATAAACAATCTGTTGCAACAAATTAACAATCTGCTGCAACAGATGAACCATATATTGCAAAAATGAATCAACTACTCCAACAGATGAGTCATATGTTGCAACAGAAGGGTCATCTGTTGTAACACATGGACCATATGTTACAACAAACAGATCATCTATTGGAAGAACTCAAGGGTCATGACTTTTCGATCATTTAATTAAAAAAATAATTCGTAAATAAATAATATGAAAAAGATATGATAAACACAATTTCGTAGCTATTTAATTTAGGCAAAATGACCTTCTGGACCCCTGTACTATGTCGGTTTTGTAAGTTGGACACTTTTACTTACATGTTGGTCATTTGTACCCTTGAACCCATCAAAAAGCAACATTTTGCACCCTTTGACCGTTGACCTTGCCTATGTGGCAAGGTCATGGTGACTAGGACAAAGAGAGTGTAGCCACTCGCTTGGGGTGCGAGTAGGGGTCAATTTTTGGTCAATTTTATATTAAAATAATTAAGAAATAAAAAATATATTAAAATTTATAAAAAAATAAAAAAGGGTCCTTTTTTCCCTCCATCTTTTTAAATTTAAAATATTTTTAAAAAATTTAAAAATAATTTTAAAATTTTAAAAATAATTTAAAAATATTTTTAAAAATTAAAAAAAAGGGTCCTTTTTTTCTTTCAATCTTTTTAAATTTAAAAATATTTTTAAAATTTTAAAAATATTTTAAAATTATTTTTTAAAATTTTAAAAATATTTTTAAAAATTTTACAAAAATAAAAATATTTTTTCCCTCCCCACCCCACCTCTTCCCCCCCCCCCCACTCCCCCCCCCCCCCCCACTCCCCCCCCATCCCCCTCACCCCACCCCAACACCCGTCCAGCCTTTCCCCACCCCCACCCCAGCTCGTCCCCACCCCCAAACCCTACCCAGCCCCCAGCCCACCCCCAATCTCTCCACCCCCCCCCCCCCAACACTCTTCCAGCCCCCCTACACGTTCGCTTTTTATTTTTTATTTTAGTTTTTTCCTCTCAATTTAATTATTTTTATTTTTTAATTAAAATTTAAATTTGAAATTTTTTTATTTTTTGGGGGATTAAAATTTAAATTTAAATTGAAAGTGAGTGATAGTGAATATTGAAAAAAATTTAGTGAATTTTGCTTGATGGCTTAATATGAGTAATCTATTGAAAATGACCAAACAGATAAAGACATCTGTCGCAACAGATTAGTCATCTATTACAACAGATTAGTAATCTGTTGGAAATAACAATCAGATAAAGTCATATGCTGCAACAGATTGGTCATCTGTTGGAAATGACCAACAGATAAAGACATTTGTTATAACAGATGACTAATTTATTGCAATATATGTATATATCTATTTGATAATTTTCAACAGATGACTCATCTGTTGCAACAAATTAAATCTGTTGCAATAGGTTATACACTTAAATGATTATGTATTATAATGAGATTAATTGAAATTGTAATTATGAAATCAATTTAGCTATTACTAATAATAACTTAATTTGAATCATTTCAAATAAAATTAGTCAATTGATCACTCTACTCAGAACGAACACACTAAGATGATCGTGTGATTAGTATGAGAATCATTGAAATTGTAATTAAAATTATCAATTCATATTTAATTTTAGTTAAATCAATGTAGTTATTACTAATAATATCTTAATTTGAATCATTTTAAATAAAATAAGTCAATTAACACTTTACTCAAGACGAATACACTTAGATGATCATGTAATTACTATGAGATTAATTGAAATCATAACTAAAATTATCAATTCATCTTTAATTTTAGTTAAATTAATTTAATTATTACTAATAATTCCTTGATTTTAATTATTTCAAATAAAATTGGTCAATTAATCATTCTACTTAAGACGAAATACTTAGTTGATCATGTAATTACTATAAAATTAATTGAAATTGTAAGTCAACTTACTAATTCATCTTTAATTTTAGATAAATCAATATAGTTATTTCTAATTATGGTTTGGTTTTAATCATTTCAAATAAAATTGGTCAATTGATCACTATACTCAGGACGAACACACTTAGTTGATAGTATAATTACCATGAAATTAATTGAAACTATAATTGAACTTATTAATTCATGTTTAATTCTAGTTAAATAAATTTAATTAATACCAATATAATGGCTTAATATGAATCAATAGATGACTAACATATTGCAAAGATGAGTAATCTATTGAAAATGACTAAACAAATAAAGACATCTATTGGAAATGACCAAACAGATAAAAACATATGTTGGAAATGACCAAGTAAATATAGACATATGTTGCAACGGATGGCAAATCTGTTGCAATAAATGACTCATCTATTAAAAATTATCAAACAAATATAGACATCTGTTGCAACAGATGACTAAGTTGTTGCAATAGATGACTCATCTGTTGAAAATTATCAAACATATAAGATATATGTTGGAAAATAATTTAAAATACTAAAGCTCAGTTATTTTTAAGAGAACTCAAATGTTTGTCCCCTTGTCTAAGGTCTTGTCTTTAATTTTAGTTAAATCAATTTAGTTATGACTAATAATTATTTAATTTAAATCATTTTAAATAAAACTTATCAATTGTTCATTCTATTAAGGATGAATACATTAATTAAAATTGTAAGTGTACTTATCAATTCATCTTTAATTTAGTCAAAATCAATTTAGTTATTACTAATGACTTAATTTGAATTATTTCAAATAAAATTGGTCGATTGATCACTCTTCTTGAGACGAATACACATAGTTGATCATGTAATTACTATGAGATTAATTGAAATTGTAAGTGAACATATCAATTCATCTTTAATTTTAGTTATATCAATTTAGTTATTACGAATAATGGCTTAATTTGATTCATTTCAAATAAAATTGGTCGATTGATCACTCTTCTCGAGATGAATACACTTAGTTGATCATTTAATTGCTATGAGATTAATTAAAATTGTAATTTTATCTTTAATTTTAGTTAAATCAATTTATTTATTACTAATAATGACTTAATTTGAATTATGTCAAATAAAATTGGTCGATTGATCACTCTACTCGGGACGAATACACTTAGTTCATCAAGTAATTACGATGAGATTAATTGAAATTATAAGTGAACTTATTAATTCATGTTTAATTTTAGTTAAATCAACATAGTTATTACTAATAATGGCTTAATTTGAATCTTTTAAAATAAAATTGGCCAATTAATTATTCTACTAAGGATGAAACACTTAATTGATCATGTAATTACTAAGATTAATTGAAATCGTAAATGAACTTACTTATTCATCTTTAATTTTAGTTAAATCAATATAGTTATTTCTAAAAATGGTTTAATTTGAATTATTTCACATAAAATTGGTCAACTAATCATTCTACTCAGTACGAAACGCTTAATTGATCATGTAATTACTATGAGATTAATTTAAATCATAATTGAACTTACTAATTCATCTTTACTTTTAGTTAAATTAATATAGTTATTTCTAATGATGACTTAGTTTGAATCGTTTCAAATAAAATTGGTCAATTGATCACTCTACTCAGGACGAACATACTTAGTTGATCGTGTAATTACCATGAGATTAATTGAAACTGTAATTGAACTTATTAATTATATTTTATTTTAGTAATTAATTCAGTTATTACTAATAATGATTTAATGTGAATCAATAGATGACTAACATGTTACAACAAAGGAGTAATCTGTTGAAAATGACCAAACAAATAAAAACATTTGTTGAAAATAACCAAACAGATATAGACATCTGTTGCAACAAATGACTCACTTGTTGCAACAACTAATTTATTTATTGAAAATTATCAAACAAATATAGACATCTGTTGCAACAGATAACTAAGTTATTGCAACATGTGACTCATCTATTGGAAATTACTAAATAGACAAAATATGTGTTGAAAAACAATTTAAAATACTAAAGCTTAAATATTTTTTAGGAGAACTCAAACTTTTTCCCCTTTGTCTAAGGTCTTGTCTTCAATTTTAGTTAAATCAATTTAATTATTATTAATAATTACTTAATTTGAATCAACAAATAACTTACCTGTTATAAGCATTTATTGCAATAGATGACTAACTTGTTGCAACAAATAGGTGATTTGTTGAAAAATAATTAATATACTAGGGAACTCAAACATTTTTAGGAGAACTCAAATAACTTTTCCATTGTTACCCACGTCACTTCAAACTAAGAATTTTTAGTAAAATTTTTATTTTTATATGTAAAATTTATTAAAATTACTTAAAAGATAAATATAAAATTATTAATCATTATTTAGTTTGAAATATTTTTATACTGAACTGAAATGACAAGAGAACTTATTTTTCAAAATAAAGTTTATTTTTAAAGTTACTTTTAAGATGAAAATAAAGACAGTTAAAAATTAGTTAGCTGAATTAATATTAAATTTTTGAATTTTGAATTTGAATTGAAAGTTGCAGATTCTTCTAGAATTTGAATTGAAAACCAACTCTATACAGGATAAAGCCAGATTTTGAAATAACTCTTTCTTATATAAATTAATTTTTTGATCAAACTTTTTATTTTATTCTCAAAACTCTTTTCTTATTCTTTAATTCTTCAATCAAATGTGCTTATGAATAGGCAACATTGAGGGCTCGCCTACTTACATTAACAATAAGTTTGAGTTTAGATTATTTGATTATAATTTTTTAACAGTTTATGCATTTTATAGTATAGAGTTATCGTGGTTTTTTTTTTATTGAAGACAATGATTAGTATGAAATGATCATAAACTGAACGCTGGCCTACTTTCTTTCATTGTGCTAGGTTAAAGTTCGACTACAAGATGACCGCACATACACTTTCAGATAAAATCATGTTTTTATTAGTTAAAAGGAATTTTTCTTTAGAGTTTTATTCTTTGTGTAATAATTTTATTTGGTATTTCTTACAGAAAAAATCAAAATAATGAAAAGGAGAAAAGCGTATCTAATTGCAAAAAAAAAAAAAAAAAAAGAATCAAAAAACTATGACTTGCATTCAAAACAAAATAAGTATATTTTGGTAACAAATTCATCAAAAGTTTTTTTAACCGAGTAGCATTTTTTTCTTTTTATTTTTTTTAAACCTCTTTACTATTTTATTTGGTCTTCATAGACAAAAATGTATAAGGATATGAATTTTCACCATGAATAAGTTGAGAAAATAATATATTATTACAATAATATATTTTATAAATAATATTTAATCAATATATTATAACTATATTACTCTTCAACAATTTAATTTAAAGTTCTTTCTTTTTATGTTGTAATGTAATTCATATTTTTTAAAAGAACTTTTTAGCAATTTAATTAAAGCTCTTTCCACAAGAACATGATGCATTAGCTATTTATAATAATAAGAATTTTAATTTTTCTTCCTCGAGTATATTTCTTTTTGGAGTACTTTTAATTTAATTAATAATTTTTCGGTTATCATTAAAGTTTGATAGTAATTTTTATTTGCATTGTATTTTTTAGTCTTCAAATATCTTGAACCTTATTGCATTGATTTCAGATAATAATTAAATAATTATGTATGATAGTGTTTTGTTTTATACTAGATCAATTTTATCCCACTTTCTTGAAAATAAAATATCATTCAAAATAAATTTAAATTCTAATATGTTCGATGGTGTTGAAAATCAAATAAACAAACATCTTTTACATTACCTTTTAAACATAACAATAAGTTTTAATTAAAATTTTAAAAAGTATTTGCAATAAAATATTTAAAAGTTTAGCATAGCTTAAGTTCGGGCATACTAGGAGATTTATATCATTGTCTTGAATAAATAAATTCTTATCTTTTATTACTAGGTCTTTTCAATAATTTTATGAGCGTGTTTGGTAAAGAGAAAAATATTTTTCATTTTTGTAGAAATATAAATTTTTGAGTACTTATTTTCTTGTGTTTGATACTATAACAGCAACATACCCAATATACTAAAATTAAAAAAAATATTATTTTAAAAATATTTAATATTTAACACAAAATAATAAAATAGAACAACATATATAGTGATGGAGGAGAGAGAGAGAGGGTACGGGGTTGTAGTGTGTGGGGGGGGATAGGTATGGGTATGGGTAGGGTGGTGATGGATATAAGTGGGGTTTGGGGGTAGGAAAAAATATTGTTTTAAAAAATAAAAATTGTAAACAATTGTGTCGGGTGAATGGGATAAAAAGAAAAATTGAAAAATAAATATGGTGTGGGGTGTGGATGTGGGATTTAGAGATGTTGGTGGTTTTGAAATTGGTATAAAGTATTTTAATTGAATTAATTTGAAGGATATAATAATAAGTATAAATAAAATACTTAAATCAAACAATGAAAAAATTATGAACAATAAAATAAAGAAGGAGAATTTAAAAGAAGATTAAAAAGTTGTATGTGTTGGGTTTTTTTAATTGAAAATGGTAAAATTTAAAATATGAAATTAGAAGTTTGTAATTGACAAAATCAAGTATTTTTAGTATCTGAAATGAAATTGACAGGCAAAACTTTTTGAATTTAGTGTACTTAATTGTTGAAGCTGGATTGATATAGAAAAAAAATGAAATTTGAAATGGAAGATAAGGAATGCAATTGCATATCTTAATTTAACAAAAATAAAAACGTAAACGTCCATCAACAAAATAAACAACTATTTTATATTTATATTTTATTATTTTTAATAACCAATTAATTGAATTTCCATATTAAAACATCTAAAATATTTGAAATTGCGATTAGGTATTCAATATTGGTTGTAATTTAAATATTAACAATTATTTATAATATATCATAATCAATTTAAATTATGTTAATATGATATGATAAAAATTGATTATGTACTTGATATAATATAATAAAAATATGCTAAAATAAATATACTCAATTATGTAAATGACAATATTTTACTGAGAATTTCAATCACATTGAAAATTTTTAATGTTAAATTTTATCAATTCTTTACATTATTATTATTTCATTAAAATACTTAATTTGTACACAATATACTAGAGAAAAATATAAAACTTTTTTTTTTACAATTACATAATTATTTTTTCTCATATAAATTTAGTTTAAAATGAGGAAGGGAGGAGTGGTGGAATATTAACAATCTAATATTTTTTCTTTTAGCATTTTATTAAGAAATAATATAATAGTTATTTTTTTAAAATATAATATCATTTAACATGTTTGAACGAAACATTATAATATAAAGCAATTAAAAATAATATTTTAATATTATCCGTACATCGCACGGATATGTATACTAGTATAATAATAAAGGAGAATCAAGACCGACTGATGTGACACCTTTCTATGACCATCATTTTTGTTTAGCTTTTCTCTCAATTTTTTGAGTTTTTTTCATCATTTCTATTGCCGTAATAGAGAATGAAAAGTTATAACGGTTGACTAGAATTTACTTAGTTAATAAAAAAATATAAAATTTAGGCAAGAGAAGAGAGCACTAATCTTGAGGGGCACATAATCTAGAGGTCAATTAAAAAAAGATAAGAATTATTGAAATTCTGCGGCCTAGGTAAAGCAAAAATTAGAAAATTTTGATTTGCTTGTATGAATGATTTCATTAAAATAACAAATAGAGGATCGAGAACCAATTTACAAACTATGAGAATAGCGGTTATTTTGAAGTGTAAGTTTCTTTTTCTTTTTTAATTCTTTTGATAAAAAAGTAGAAATTCTGATTTGTTTGTATGAATGAGAATAAATTATACCTATATGAATTTGATCCTTTTATGTCTAGAAATTGTTTGAAGATCTAATAAAAGAAGAGTAAGATCATAATTTTTCAGAAAAACTCAACATACTAAGAATCGAAAATTAATTTGCAAACTGTGAGAATAATGGATATGACGAACTGTAAGTTCTTTATTTTTCTGTTCTTTTAATTTTACAAAGGATGGAGAACATAGAGAAATATAAGTTCTTTTCTATCGTTTTGATTCTCAAAGGATGAGAAGTATGGAATATAAAATGATGTAAAAAGATATTAAAAAATGAATTTACCATTTTCTGTTAAAAGTAAATAGTTATTTTAGTGTGATAATTGGAGATGAATAAGGACGCAAATTCTCTTATTATACAAGAGAGAGTTGGGGGGCTGAAGCAGCTTTCCGTCGACATGTCTACTTCAACTGTTTGCTCCATAATTTTATTATATTACTCTTAATTAATTATTATAATTTATTTATATATTAAAAATAATGATATTTAATAAAAAATAAAATAGACATTTATGACATGTCTATGTCAGTTGTTTTAATCATAATTTTACTAAATATTACCCTAATTAATTATTATAAGTTATTAAAATATTAAAAAATATATATTTAATAAAAAAAGATAAAATAAATATAAAATGCTAAGTTAACTTTTGATGTTTTAAATTAACTTTACGTCTTATATGAGGTTCACTTAATTTTTTTCACAAGTATTTTTTATAGTAATTTTGTTATATCACTTCTAATTAGTTATTGTGAGTTATTTAAGACATATTTGATTTGTTGCTTCAATCGTGATTTTACTATATCACCTCTAATTAATTATTATGGTCTAAGCATTATGTCACTTAAATTGAAATATAATGGAAAGTTTTATATATCACAATAATTAAAATCTTAGATTATTTAAAAAATGTAATTGACTATCAATACCATAAAATTTTGAACAGGGAGAGTAACATATATTATTTAAAAATTATAAAAAAGTATTATAAATTACAATAGTTAATAGCTTAAAATATCTAAAAAAAATTAATCTGTTTTATATTTCAAAAAAATACGTACAAAATATTATAAATCACAATAATTAACAACTTAAAAAATTTAAAAGATATAAAATATTTGATTGTCTCTTGAAATTATATCAATGCCACTTAAATTAGAATAAAAGAAAAATATTATAAATCACAATAATTACAAACTTAAATTATTTTAAAAATATAATTGATTATCAACTCCACAAAAGTTTGAAAAAAGAGAGTAACATATATTATTAAAAACTAAAAAAAATAATTATAAATTACAATAGTTAACAACTTAAAATATCTTAAAACATATTAAAAGTATGATTGATTATCTAAATTTTATTTGTGTCGCATAAATTGAGACAAAAAAATAACATATACTGAGCCCGTGTTATCTAAAAAATAGTAATATAGGCCCATCGAATTTTATTTTTCACACTCTTTATTAATTTATACATTTGTAGAGTTTAATTTTGATTGTGAATTAAATTTTAGTAATATAATTATATATTTGAATAATAAATCATAATTATTAATTATATTAATATTATAATATTAATTTATAATAGATATTTAGTCCGTGCTTTGCACGAGCTTCTCCTCACTAGTTTCAAAATAAAAGGAAGAAGATATTAAATTAAATGATAAAGAATAAAAAGGAAAAGGCAGGAAGGGAAGAAAGAGGGGAATTTTTTTCTAAAAGTATTTAAATAAATTGAAAAATAATTTAAAAAATATTGAATTAAATGAAAACAATAAAAAGAAAAAGGAAAGAAGGAAAAGTAAAATCTCAAAAAATATATTAAATAAATAATAAAACATAAAAAAGAAAAAGATGAGATGGAAAACAGTAGATTTTAAATTAAGTTACTTTTATTTTACTTTCCTTTTCTCTCTTTGCCTTTTTTTTTCTCTTTAAATTGACATTTATAACAAAAAACTATAAAAATGCATAATTTTAACTTTCAAAAGTGAAATTGTTTCAAGATCTAATAAAGAAAAACTAAAAAAATTTATATAGGGATTTATTCAAGAAAATTAATACTTTATTTTAAACGTAAAGAATAATTTAGTGTGATAATTGGAAAAGAATGAGGCGGCAAATTGCAAAATAAAGGAAGAAGATATTGAATTAAAAGGAAAAAAAAAGAAAAGGGAAAAGAAAGGAAGAAAAGGAAAAATATTACATAAATTTTAAAATATGTATTAAAAAAGAAAACGAAATTTAAAAATTTAAATCTCTTAAGATATGTTATCTTTAGTTTTTTTTTTTATTTAAATTATTCCTTTTTAAAATACTTTTTAATTTGACATTTAACATTTAATGCCAAAAATTACAAAAATGCATAATTTGACCTTTCAAAAAAATATACACACATATATAAAAGTGAAATTAAAGAACTTATTAGATGAAAGTTAAAATATAATTTCATAATTTAAAGGTAAATATTATAATTATCTAAGAAAGAATTATATGAAATGGTGTTCTATAACTTCTTTAAGCACTATTAATTTTTGTTAGATAATTCTATATTTGATCTTTTTCATTTAGCTCTTTTCTTTTTATTTTGTTGTCATTTTTTCTTTTATTTGTTATTTCAAGCAATCATAAATAATTTCAGTTGTGTAACAATTAAATAGAGCAAGCAAGAATCTACAATAGTTTTTTGTTTTACTTCTATGTATCTATTTGTTCATTAAAATCCAAGTTTTACTTATTAAATTGTGAATATTAAATCTATTTATATAAAGAAGGATGAAGAAAAGTTGGTGTTGGACATTTTTTTGGACAGAATGCTAATTATTTTTTCTCAGTTTTTGATTTTTTTTTTTAAATGTTAAGACTAAAAATATTGCATTACATTAGCAGTGGTCTATTTTGTATTTCTCATTATTACTATTTAATTTTTTTCTTCTAAAATTCCTTTATTTTCCTTATATTCTTTACGTTTTTGACTTTCTCTTAGAAAATATGGCAATTAATACGTCGTAATTCTAGAATTTTAGAAGACAAGTTTTATGGGGCTTTAGGCTATAGGTGACAAAAAAGTTTTAAAATGAGGTGTAGGTGACACAAGTCTTAATAATTAAGTGGAGGTGACAATTACTTTGTTATAAATTAAGAAAGTTGGGTAAATTTGAGAATAACCCAGAAGTTTTTAAATTTATATTTTGATCCAAATGTTTACCTAATATAACGAAAAATGGAGGGAAAAAAACACCTTTTTCTCTCTTCTCATCCATTGTTGTTTTCTCTCTCTTAGCGATTTTTGTTGTTCATTGTTGCTGCTTCTTTATTTATCATCTTCTACTTCATTATCATCATCTTCATCTTCTTCTTGTTGACCATTGTTGTTGTTGTGGTTGTTACCACAACTGTTGCTAAGTGACCAATTTCTTAGGTGAAATTTTATTTCGTACATCACTATCCACTTTGGCTTTCTTCATAGAAGACTTTGGTAAGTCAAATTATGATTTTTAGTTGAATTTGTCATCTGGGTAACTGCTATTGTACTGTTTTTCAACAATAGATAGCACGCGACATGAATGCAACATCAGAGCCATCTATTTAAATAGATCTGTTTCAACGGAAGACTCATATGTTGGATTCATGTTTATGGTTATATAGCGCCGTAACATGAATCGAACAGATGGGTCATCTGTTACAACATATGACCCATCTGTTGCAACAGTTTAGTTATTTGGTGCAACATGATAAATATTTGTTGCAATAGATTAGTAACCTACTGCAACAGAACCTGAACTCGATTTCAACAGACGTGTTATCTATTGCAACAGGGTAAATATCTATTACAATAGATTATTAACCTGTTGCAACAGAACCTGAACTCGATTCCATCAGATGGTAAATATCTCTTGCAACATATTAGTAACCTATTGCGATAGAATCAGACCTCGATTCCAACAAATAGTCGTCTATTACAACAGGTAACTTATCTGTCGTAACAAGTTAATTATTTGTTGCAACATGTCACTCATCTGTTTGAATCAGCTTCAAATATGCCTTAGTACTGTAATATTTATCCCAACAGGTGCTTCATCTGTTGCAACAGATACATAGTCTGTTGCAATATATGATTCACCTGTTACAACAAATGACTCGTCTGTTGAAATCAGCTTCAGGAGCGTAACATGAATCCCAATAGGCAAGTAATCTGTTGCGACTGATTACACATCTGTTGGGATTTATTTACGGCACTATGAAATCACTATTAACTTTTTTTAACAAATAACTTTATTTAGGTACCACTAATGGAGGGATTAATAATAATAGGGGTGGATTGTCATGGTCAATGGATCGATAAGAGCAATCGATATGTATGGCGTGGGAACGAGGGTGAAATACTAGAAACGATAGCTATGAAAGTCCAAAGTGATATTTCGTATGATGATTTTGTGAACATAATCATCAGCTATTATGGACGGAATTGTCAATCGAAAAATCTCATCATCAGCTACATGCACAGCTCATTTGAAAATCAGAGGGTACTATCTATCAAGATAACCGACTAGGATCGATTGTGTTCTTATCTTAGTAATTCATCTAGGCTAGTGTTAAAGGTGTACATGGTTGAAAAGACGAGAGAGAATGAGAACCAAAAGGTAGAAGAAGAAGAACAACAAGACATCTTTAATGATAGGTTGGATGATCTAGACATGAATATTCCAAATGATGATCAAACATCTATGCCCGTTGAAGCGACCAATATAGTGGGCAGTTCTTCTCGATCAACACAGCTTGCCAATATTCAAGACGACGGGATCGACTTTTTCAAAGGAATGTCATTCAAAGACAAGAATGAACTATCTACCACTTAGTTTATTTCTTGCTTGATAAAAGATTTCAGAATAAAGAAGGTGATTACTTCGATCAGCGTCTTTAGCTACAAATGTGCTAATTCCAACTGCAAATGATGGTTGAGAGCGGTGAAATACTTAAGTTCTGATAGATTAGTCATTCATAAACATGAAGAGCATCACACATGTGGTTCGGAGCACATCTCGGGCTAAAATCCTCATGCCATGACAAAGGTCCTCGGTGGATATTTCAAGAGTTGTTTCCCCGATGGCAAAGGCCCTTCTACAAGGGTTATGGCCAATCAAATCCTTACGGAATTGGGTGTACTGGTCAGTTATTAGAAGATATATACGTCCATGGGGATTGCCAAGGACTTGGTTAGGGGGATACACGAGCATGGGTATGCAGTCCTGGATGCCTACTATTACATGATTGAGTCCACCAATTCTGGAAGTAAGACGACATTGCATGTTGATGAAAATGGAAGGTTCAAGTACTTTTTGTATCCTATGGTGCTTGGATTCAAGGTTTTTGACATTTGAGAAAAGGCATAGCCGTCGATGGTACCTTCTTGAGGAGAAGGTATAATAGAGTTTTGCTAGCGGTGGTGACGCAGGATGAGAGTTACATCTTTCCTATCACTTTTTGTGTAGCGGACAAGGAATATGATACCTCTCATGAATTTTTTTGAACAACTGTGAAACTGCGTCGAAGATATTGAAGAGTTGTATTTTGTTTCGGATAGGCATCCAAGTATTCCAAAGATGGGTTCAGTTTTCTATACTTTAGCTTACTTTGGTTGTTACATAGGAATCTTGGAGAGAACATTCGGACCAACTATCACAACGAAAGGATCGTGACCCTTTTTTATAGAGCAGCTAAAACATATAGTAGAGAGGAGTTTTTAGACCATTTCTATCAAATAACGGATGTGAATCCAAAGGTAGCAGAACTTTTCATATGTGTCAGTTTTGAGAGATGGAGTCGGGCATTCTGTATGGAAGATAAGTATATTCTTATGAATTTAATATTTTGTTTGAGTTACACGTTTATTATGATGTAATGCTAAGTGATTCTTTTGTATAGGTACAATATTATGACATCAAACATAGTTGAATCAGTGAATTCATTGTTTGGTGATGAAACAGAATTTCCTATCAAGGCTCTGTTCAAAAAAATAAACAAGAAGTATGGCTAATTTTTTAACGAAAGACATGTGTAGTTCAAGGGCCAAAGAAGAACCCCATTTTTTCTAGAAATCGAAAAAATAATATCAATGAACATCATTTTAGGGAATAGGTTATTATCTCATAAAATAACAGATTACAAATTCAGTATAATCGGTCATGGTAATGTTCCCATGGTCAGTCTTCAAACAAGATCTTGTACGTGCAGAGTTTTTGACTTGGAAAAAATACCCTGTCCACATGCTATGGTATCGCTTTGAGCTCAATATGGTCTAAAATATAGACCTAAAGTTTATAAGCACTCCTCTCAATATTATTCGGTGGAAAAATATGAAATGGCTTATAAAGAGCATATTACTCCGATGCCTCTCGACGAATCTTGGGTTGTTCCTGCAGAGCTTTTGGGGAGATTAATATCTCCTCCATATATTGACCCAAGCACTATCAAATCGAGAAGAAAGTCATATAAGAGGAGGCGTAGAGTCAGAGAATTATTTTTATCAAGAAGAAACAAGTGCTCCATATGTAAGTGCGCTGGCCACAAAAGAACTGCATGCCTAGATCGTAATCTACCATGATCGTTGTAATTGTAGAAACTTATATTGTTGTTTGTTGTGAACTTTTATATATTTAACTCATTGTTGTGAACATAATTTTATCATTTATTATATATAAAATATCTTTTTTAATAACTTGTGCATCAATAAAAAGAGGCAAAACATGAACTAAATAATACAGTAAACCATAATTATTTTCAACAGATTACCCATCTGTGGTAACAGATGGACATTAGCTGGAAGAACACAACACAGTTTCATCAATCTGAAATATTTTTCTCCAACATATGACAAATCTGTCGCAACAGATAGATAATCTTTTGATAGAAACCCAACCAATGACCAATATGTTCCAACACATGGTCCATCTATTGAAAGAACTCAAAAGCCAAAATTGCTATTGCTACTTAATTCAAAATTGCTCTTTACCTCCAACCATCGATATGTTAACATGTATGTTTAGAAAAAATAGACAGAATGAAAATTGAATAAGAATTAAAAATCCAAAATTGACTAATAGTAAATTTTTCACTAAACAAAAAATAAAATACATTAGTTATAGATCCGATATAGAAAAATAAAAATGCATAATATTATCATCATCATCATCATTAATGACAGCCGACCAATCAAATCGAAGTAGCAGGGCCCTCATTAGCCTCTGCATCTCTCTAAACATCGTTGCTCTTACGAAGACCAACTCCCTCTACAAGTCATTAACTTGCCCCTAAAATTCCTGCACTATGTCGCGCAGAATAGCAATCTCCCAAATATGATCAGCCATATCTAGAACACGCATGAATTGACAAAAAATGTAAGATACAAAAGTAAAGAAAAGAGTTAGAATGTAATATAACGTATACTACCAACTGTTAGATTTACACAGGAAAAAAACTTAACCTCAATGAGAAAGAAATATGCTCTTTGAAAGAAGTGGTTGAAGATGTCATACGAAAAAGACAATGCAAGAAATAAATAAAGTGGAGTAGAATGAAGATTAAGGAGGGACCTATTTATAGAGGATTGAATCTGGATGTGTTAGGCCAAAATGCACGACTGTTCAGCTCTATTGTATTAATTACATTCAAACTACTAGCATTTTATTTTCTATGAAAAGTCTCGACTTTTTCTCTTACGTTAATAATTTTCACCTTTTTAAAATGGTTTGAGATGTGATAACTGCTGTTATATTGAGTTGTTGCAACAAATTATCCATCTGTCGTAACTGATAGTCTGTATATGCAACAGATGGTCTGTCATAATAGATTTACCATCTGCTATAATATCTGTTGTAATATATGGATTATCTGTTGTAATAGAAGGACTATCTGTTGAAGGAGATATTTTGATTTCTTCACAATAGATTTACCATCTGTTGTAACAGATGGTTTGTATGTACAACAGATTGTCTGTCGCAATAAATTTACCATCTACTGTAATATTTGTTGCAAAATATGAATTATCTGTTGCAATAGAAGGACCATCTGTTGAAGGAGATATTTTGATTTCTTCTAACAACTGATTTATCAGTTGTAACAGATTGAGAATTTGATTCATTAGCTGTTTTGCGTACAGATGTATAAACAACACTGTCTGACATGTCTTAATGGGGTAGGAAGAATAAGGTGTGTGCAGATGAATAGATCTACTTTTATGCATGGGAGTTATGTATTATTGATCAGGCTACCATGATACACACATAAAGTGCAATGATTTTGTGAATGCAATTTTTTACCGATTAGACATTGATCCTTCAAACAATATCCTATATTGTACAGTTTAGTTTGATAGGTGCAAACTAATAAAGCTGAAGGTTTCCAAGATGGTGGTGTCGATACCCTGTTAAATTTAATAACGGTTTATGCTCATAATTTTGTGTCAAGTTTGGGGAATGGTTTAAGTTTTTGGCGGTAGTGTAAATATCCAATAGTGATTGGACCGATTTTAATGGCGCAATGAACTTTTTGAAAGGCCTCCGAAGCCTCGCACTGCAGCAAACAATGATGGAACCAATAGAAATTTCCCTAGTACAAATTTATATGGATGGGTTACTGGAGAAGACTATTATACAACAGAAGGTGGTTGGGAGAATACCAGTGCAGAAAGGTGAAGGTGGAGAAGGTCATATATCATCTCAGACCTTGTTTAAGAGGAAACACATGGAAGTAAGTAAGGAACTTCTAGTGAGTTTGGCCAATAAAATTGACATGAGAAACAAAAAAAATTGAATGAGCTTCAAATGTGGAAGTGTATCCAAATATAAAAATCTGTTAGTCGTTGAAGAAAAAGAATAATAGTCAACAGGACTGGAGCTGGACACTTTGCTAAAGACTGCAACTAGCGAGCGTGGCCTTAATGAAGACTCTCACAAAGTGCAGGACTAGAACTCTAAGAAAGAAGATTCTCGAGCATAGGAAATTGGTAAGATTATCGGTCAGAATTGAAACCTGAACCAACAACTCCTGAATTAAAAATAAGGGAAGACAAGGAGTCAATTTTTAAAGTCTAACTTGCATGCCATGGCTTCTGTTTGTGGCTATGATCAGGTCAATGGAAGTAGAAACAAAAAGGTTTGAAGTTGGGCAGAAATCCCATGCCTTATTATTTCTATTGCCTTTGACCTGATCAGAGCCATAAAAATCAGGCATGGAATGCAAGTTTAACTTGAGAAATTGCCACCTTGGCTTGATCCCATATTTTTAATTCAGGAGTAATTGGTTTAGGTTTCAATTCTGACCGACAATCTTACCACCTTCTGTGCTTGCAAAGCTGCTTCCTTAGAGTTCTGGTCCTATATTTTGTGGGTCTTCATTAAGGCCACACTCGATAGTTGCAGTCTTTAGCAAAGTGACCAGCTCCAGTCCTCTTGACCATTCTTCTTTTTCTTCAACGACTGATGAATTTTCATTTTTGGATACACTTTCACATTCACAGCTCATCCATTTTTTCATTTTTCATGTCAATTTCATCAGCCAATTTTTCTACACTTTTCTTTCTACCATGTGTTTCCTCTTAAACAAAGTCTGAGATGATATATGACCTTCTTAACCTCCCCTTTCCCACACAGGTATTCTCCCAAATACTTTTTGTTATATAATAGTCTCCTCCAGTAACCCATCCAGATAAATTTGTACCAGGGGAATTTCTATTGGTTCCATCGCTGTTTACTACAGCGCGAGGCTTTGGAGGCCTTTCAAGAAGTCTATTACCCAAACATAGACACAAAAACATAAGCATAAGCATAAACATAGACACAAAAATATAAGCATAAACCGTCATTCAATTGTAACAGGGTATCGACATCACCTACTTGGTCCCTCAGCCTTACCAGTCCGAACCTAACAATCTAAAATGCCATATCTTATTTAAAGAATTAATGCTTAATAGGTAAAGAACAAACATTCACAAAATCGTTGTACTGGATGTATGTTTTTACGATAGGTTGATCAGTAATACATACCACCCATATATGAAGTGGTTCCATCTGCAAGCAGCTTATTCCTTCAAACCCATCTTTACTCTAGCCTTTAATGTTGGTCGGGCAAAAGTGGATCCAGTTTTACTTTCTTTTATCTGCAAACAAGAGAAATACATTTGATGTCAAACAAGAGAAGAATAAAAAGAACATTATAAAAGGGTAACACAAAATTGAGTGAATCAACAGATGACCAATCTGATACAATAGATTACCCATTTGTTCAACTGATAAGGTATCTGTTGTAACAGATGTATGATATGTTGCAACAGATGGGTCATCTGTTGAAATAAATCAAACCAACCTTGCTACTAGTTTGATTTCTTCAAATAGTTGCTCCGTCTGTACAAAAGGGTAACAAAAAATTAAGTGAATCAACAAATGACCAATCTAATATAATAGATTACCCATCTGTTCAACTGATAAGGTATCTGTTACAACAGATGTTTGATATGTTTTAACAGATGGGTCATCTTTTGGAATAAATCAAACCAACCTTGCTACTAGTTTGATTTCTTCAAATAGTTGCTTCGTCTATTCCAACAGATGATTCATCAGTTGCAACAATTGAGGAAACTATTGCAATACCACCAACACCTACACCAACAACAACATCAACAACAAATAAGCAATACCATATATTCCAACACCATCAACAACACAAACATCACATGTTCCAATACGACCACCACCCCTAACAACAGCACCACCAAAGTAACAAACAAAAGACATAAAAAAACTATACTAATAATAAGGCTTTTTAAGTTCTCCCAACAGATGACTTTTTTTAGCATATTTTAATAAAAATAATGGTTCATTCATTCAAGACCTAAAAGTCACATTTCCTTTAATTTTCTCAATAAATAGGAAATTAGAAATGAGTAAATCACTAATAGCAACAGATGTAAATATCTAATTTAAATGACATACAAAGAAGAAGATGAGATGGAAAGCGCAATAGTGAACCATACCTATAATGTCAAAAAAGCAAAGGGATCAGAACATCTAGTTTAGTCAAGAAAAGATATTGATCAGTTGAGATCTGAAAGGATCCTCATCCGAAAGAAGAGAGAAAAAAGAGAAAAAAATAAAAGAAAGAGAATTGATAATAAAGAAGAGAAAAGAGATATATGAGTTATCTTACTTTATGGCTGAAGAAGAGAGTATTATATATATGGATTTTAAATATTCATTAATAAATTTTGAGGGGCACGAGGAGACGGTGACATTGAAAAGGCTAGATGTAATACCTCGTACTTTTTCCTAGCTTGAAATTTGTCTCAAGAATGTTAGAACTTGCTTGGAAATATGAATTCATTTTTTAGTACACATGGAATTTTTAAGATTTTCACTTTTTATCATATGGAAAATTAAATTATCTTTTCAATGATACCAATTTCGTCCAAATCCACTATCGGAGTAAAAAGTTATAGACGATTTACTCAGAATTATCAGAATCGCCCAAGTGCAACGGCCAGGTTGACGAACCTTACCAGTGGCGCGGTATTGACACCCTTACAATTGGAGTTACAGATTGGATACCAACTCAACCATAATGGCGTATTAGGAGCATGACAGTTAGATAACTACTTCCCACAGTTTTAGCTATAGAATTCAGGACTGTCAGATATAGTCAACTCAGAACAGTACGAAACTCAGCTAGTTCTATCAGATTCAGGACTGTCAGATATAGTCACTCATGTTATCAGTTATATCAGTATCAAACCTAAGTTACCAGTCATGTTAGTTATCAACAAAATTCATGTTATCACAATCTCAGTTATAGTTACTATGTATTCATCCATGCATTCTCACGTTCATATTAGTCAGTTAACCAGTATTGTTTATGCATATAAACCCCATGTATTCAGCCTACCTCACATGTATACCAGTATATTCAAAGTACTGATGCAATTGTGCTATGGTGTCTTATACCATAGGTTCAGAGACACAAGCTCCAGAGCATCATTAGATTTTAGTCTCAACAGTTAGAGTTAGCAGTGAGTCCTCATATTTCGAGGACATGCTCATTACTTTATTATCTCCTTAATTAATTTATTAGTTGGAGTTAGTTGGGGACATATCCCATCAACTCTTTATTCAGACAGTTCAGTCAGTTAGAGACTTTTCAGACTATCATGTTCCGTTAGTTATTTTAGTTGTTTTGGGTATTTCATACCCCACCCATATGTTATGATTTATTATATCCTATGTTATAGTTTTGAACCTTATGACCTTTTAGTTTATGTTTTTGTATTATACAGTATATTATGCAGTATACAAGTATAGATATTAGTCAATGGTTAGTTTGTGGTCCTTCAGGGTTATGAGCACCGTGTAGCATTTTAGGTACCAGATTTGGGGTGTTACAAACTTGGTATCAAAGTGAGGTTCAATAGAGTCCTAGAAAGTCTGAAAGTCACATCTAGTAGAGTCTTGTACATGGGTGTATTGCATGCCACATTTATGTGCAGGAGGCTATAAGATGTTTTAGGAATAGTTTCTCATCTTTTAGTATTCATGTAGTGCCAGTGAGCATAATCTTAAATCAATCTCTCAGTATAATCCATTTCTTTTCTTTATTTCAGAACATGCCTCAAGAGAAGAACTCAGCCTGTGCAAGAAGATCCCTTGGACGAACATGTTTCTCATGCAGAGTTTAGAGCTGCATTCACTACTCTTGCTTAGTCAGTTTCTGCTTAGAATGAATGAACAGCTGTCATTTTGGCTAACCCAGTGGCCAATTCAGCTGCATCCAGGATTTGGGACTTCACCCGAATAAATCCTCCATCCTTTCTTGGGTCTAAGTCAGATGAGGACCCTCAGGAATTCATCAATCAGGTTCAGAAGGTTAATGAAGTTATGGGGATGTTAGCTATTGAGAGTGCTAATATAGTTGTATAGCAGTTGTAGGATGTTGCTCACATATGGTACAAGCAGTGAAAGTCAGAAAGGCTAGATGATGCAGGGCCTATTGAGTGGGAGAAATTTTTCACCGCATTCTTAGAGAGGTTCTTTCCCCTAGAGATGAGAGAAGCTAAGGTGTTAGAATTCATCAACCTCAGATAGGGAAACATGACGATGAAAGAGTATTCTTCTAAGTTTACTCAATTAGACAAATATGCTCCTCATATAGTTGCAGACAACAGGGCCAAGATGAGTAAGTTTATTTTTGAGGTGAATGATAGTGTGGTCAACAAGTGTATATCTACGATGTTGAATAGTGACATGACTTTACCTAGGCTTATGACTCATGCTCAGCAAATAGAAGATAAAAAGATTAAGACAAGGGAGAAGCAGAATAAAAGAGCAAGGATAGGTAGGTTCAACTTTGCTTAGCCCAAATTAGAAGGAGAAAACTGTTCTCAGTTTCATCCTAATTCATTAGTTCTAGCTCCTTCTTCAGCTAGTGCTCCAGCTCCTAAGTTCAAGGATGGTAACAAGGATAGGGCACCAGGCTCTAAACCTCAGGGCAGTGTTAGTAGTGCCCGCACCTATCCTCTTTGCTAGACTTATGGCAAGCACCATTAGGGTATATGCAAAGCTGGTAGTGGTATTTGTTTTGGGTGTGGAAAGATAGGCTACAGAGTCAGAGACTGTCCTTAGCCAGGTCCTTAGGGTCAGCAGAACTATTCCTTAGCTCAGTCCGGTCATCCAAGCCAGTAGAGTCCCACCTCCAGCGCTTCTAGTGGGCAATACCTAAATATACTTTATGCTCTCCAGTCTCGATAAGATCAGGAAAATTCTCCTGATGTGGTTACTGATACATTATAGATCTTTCATGTGCATATTTATGCTTTGCTTGATCTAGGAGCTTCTTTGTTTTTTGTTACTCCCTATATAGCAGTTGATTTCGGAGTCAGTCCCAAAATTCTAGCAGAGCCCTTTTCGATTTCTATCTTAGTGGGTAAAACCATCATAGATTGGCGGGTATATAGGAATTGCCCAGTTATGATATCTCAGAAAGTTATTTTAGCACACTTAGTTGAATTAGAGATGACTGATTTTGATGTCATTCTCGGCATGGATTGGCTTCATTATTTCTATGCCACATTCGACTGCAAAAATAGAATAGTCCAGTTCTAGTTTTTGAATGAACCCATCCTAGAGTGGAAGGGTAGTGTATCCGGTTTCAGAGGTCAGCTTGTTTCCTACCTTCGAGCTTAGAAAATGATATCTAAGGGATGTTTTTATCATCTTATTCGTGTTAAGGACACTAGTTCCAAAACTCTCAGTCTTGAATCAATCCCAGTCATGAACAAATATTCAAATATCTTTCCCGAAGATCTTCTAGGAATTTCTCCCAAAAGGGAACTAGATTTCGGCATTGATCTTCTTTTAGATACTCAGTCTATATCTATTTCGCCATACAAAATGGCACCAGCAGAACTCAGAGAATTGAAAGAGTATTTGAAGGATCTCTTAGATAAGGGATTCATCAGATCTAGTATGTCCCCGTGGGGCGCTCCAGTATTATTCATGTGCAAGAAAGACGGTTCTCTCAGAATATATATAGACTACCATCAACTTAATAAGGTCACGGTCAAGAACAAGTATCCTCTTCCCAGAATTGATGACTTGTTTGACCAACTTCAGGGTGCTAGCTATTTCTCCAAGATAGACCTCAGATCTGGCTATCATCAGCTCAGAGTCAAAGAATGTGACATTGCAAAAATAGCTTTTTGTACTTGGTATAGTCACTTTGAATTCCTAGTCATGTCCTTTGGTCTCACCAATTCCCCAGCAGCTTTCATGGACTTGATGAATCGTGTGTTCAAGCAGTACTTGGACATATTTATCATAGTCTTCATAGATGCTATTCTGGTCTATTCCCGCGGTGAGCGTGATCATGCAGACCATCTCAGAATTGTACTTCAGACTCTCAAAGATCATCAGTTATTTGCCAAATTCAGCAAGTGCGAGTTTTGGCTAAGGTCAGTAGAATTCCTTGGCCATATCATTTTTGGTGATGGCATTAGAGTAAATGCTTAAAAGACCGAAGTAGTAAGAAACTGGCCTCGCCTTGTCTCTCCATAAAATATCAGGAGTTTCTTGGGTTTGGATGGCTATTATAGATGGTTTGTTGAGGGATTTTCTTCTATTGCATCCCCTATATCCATATTGACTCAGAAGAAAGTCAAGTTTCAGTGGTCAATCCTTGCGGAAAGAGTTTTCAGGAGTTGAAGACTCGACTCACCTCAGCTCCAGTTTTAGCTCTTCTAGATGGTTGAAATGGGTTCGTAGTGTATTGTGATACATCCAGAGTAGGTTTGGGTTGTGTCCTCATGTAGTATGGTAAGGTCATATCCTACACCTCCAGATAGCTTAAACCCCATAAAAAGAATTATCCTACTCATGATATTGAGTTAGCCGCCGTAGTATTTGCCTTAAAAATTTAGAGGCATTACCTATACGGTGTTCATGTAGATGTCTTCACGGATTATAAGAGCCTTCAGTATGTCTTTTCTCAGAAAGACTCAATCTTTATCAGAGAAGGAAGTTAGAGCTCTTAAAAGATTATGATATGAGTGTCTTTTATTATTTGGGCAAGGCCAACGTAGTGGCCAGTGCTCTCAGTAGACTGTCTATGGGTAGAGTTTCTTATGTCGAGGACAGTAAGAAGAAGTTAGCCCAGGAAGTCCATCAGTTTGCCAGGCTAGGTGTTATCTTAGTCAATATAATGGAGGGTGATATATGGGTTCAGAGTAGTCCAGAATCATCTCTAGTTGCTGAGGTGAAAGAAAATCAAGATAGGGATCCTAGCCTTGTCAAGTTAAAAGAGTTAGTCAAGGATCAGAAAGTAAAGGTTTTCTCCCAAGGGGGAGATGGTGTTCTGCGTTGTCTGGGTACTTTGTGTATTCCAGGGTAGACGACTTAAGGTAGCAAATTCTTGCAGAAGCGCATGGTGCGCGCTATTCTATCATCCATAGGACATAAAGATGTACCGCGACTTGAGGGAAATCTATTGGTAGAGTGGGATGCAGAGAGATGTTGTAGAGTTTGTGGCTAAGTGCTTTACATGTTAGTAGAATAAGATAGAGCATCAGAAGACTAGTGGGTCCATGCAGGAGTTCAGTATTCCTACTTGGAAGTGGGGAGAAGTAAACATGGACTTCGTGACGGGTTTGCCTCTAACTCGTCGTCAACATAATTTGGTTTGGGTCATTGTAGATAGAATGACCAAATCATCTCATTTTCTTCTAGTCGATACCTCTTATTCTACTGAGGATTATGCCAAACTCTATATCAGAGAGTTGGTCATATTGCATGGAGTTCTGTTATCCATTATCTCAAACAGAGGTACCCAATTTACCTCTTATTTTTGGAAAGTGTTCCAAAAGGGTTTTGGTACCCAAGTTTATCTCAGTACAACCTTTCATCCTCAGACAGATGGTCAAGCAGAAAGGACTATTCAGACCCTAGAAGATATTCTAAGGGCGTGTGCAATTGATTTCAAGGGTAGTTGGGATGACCACTTGCCTTTGTTTGAGTTTGCATACAACAACAACTATCATTCCAGTATTCGGATGGCTCCATTCTAAGCTCTCTATGGTAGGGGATGCAGATCTCCAATCAATTGGTGTAAAGTTAGTGAGGCCTTATTTATAGGGCCCGACTTAGTGTTCGATGCTTTAGAGAAAGTCCAGTTGATTAGAGAAAGACTCCGGGCTGCTTAGAGCTGACAAAAATCTTATGCAGATGTGCACAGAAAGGATCTCGAGTTCAAGATTGGTGATTATGTCTATATAAATATCTCTTCCATGAATGGAGTGAAGAGATTCGGTAAGAGGGGAAATCTCAGTCCCCGATATGTCAGTCCCTTTAAAATTCTCAGTTATTTAGGCAAGGTAGCTTATGAGCTCGAATTGCCTTCAGATCTAGCCTTAGTTTATCCAATTTTCCATGTCTCTTTGCTTAAGAAGTGCATAGGTGACCCAACTGTTGTAGTCCATATTCAGAGCATAGATATTCAGAACAACCTCTCTTATGAAGAGATTCCGATCGAAATCCTAGACTATCAGACTCGTAGACTGAGGAACAAAGAAGTCCCTCTAGTCAAAGTTCTTTAGAGAAATCAGTCCGTTGAGGGAGCTACTTGGAAAGTAGAAAAAGACATGTGTACCAAGTATCCTCACTTTTTCTCTGCCAACTCAGATCAAGCTCAAGGTAACAGTTTTCCTTAAGATTTTCAGCTTTATGTTCAGACTTCAGTTACAAGCTTGGTATACAGTTCATGTTCAGGATTTCATTACAAATTTGGTATTAAATACCATTGCATATTCAATCATACATTCACATATCAGTTCAATTATATAATTATGCATCAGGCATGCATTCTCATTGTGAGAAATTAAGTTCATCAAAACACTCAGTCATGCATTCATTAATCAGTTATGCATGCATCAGATTTGCATGTTCAGTATGATATATTCAGTTATCAGTCATGTCAGTCATGAGATCATGTTCCAATTGTTTATGTTTAGTATGTACGTCGGTTTATATTCTCCTCTCTTTCAGTCTCATTCGAGGATGAATGTTCTCAAGAGAGAGATATGTAATACCCTGTACTTTTTTCTAGCTTAGAATTTATCTCAAGAATGTTAGAACTTGATTTGAAATATGAATCCATTTTTTAGTACATATAGAATTTTTAAGATTTTTACTTTTTATAATATGGGAAATTGAATTAGCTTTCCAATAATACCAATTTCGTCCAAATCCAATATCAGAGTAAAAAGTTATGGACGATTTACTCATAGCTGTCAGAATCGCCCAGGTGCAACAGCCAGGTTGATGGACCATCGACCTAGCGATGGATCATCGCCTTGAACTTTGCATCCAAGGCAGTGAGTCAACCTTCTGGTAAGGTACAACGGACAGGTTGATGGACCATTGAACTTGCGATGGACTATCACCGAAGACGTCGCTACTTAGGTAGTGAGTCCCTATCCTGGTGCACCTACGACGGTCATAATGATGGACCGTTAATACAGTGATGGACCATCGCACGAGCCATCGTAAGTTTCGTTCAACGAATTTATAAGCCATTTTAAAGGGTTTTTTTGGTCTTTTATGACCCATTTATATACCTAGTAATATCCAACCAGGGCTCATCATTTCATTATTCTTCCACAATATTAAAATTAGGGTTTTCTCCCTAAGAGAAATCCTTATGCAATAAAATCCAAATCTTCTTGAAGAATTAAGAGATTCAAATTCTTCAAGTTTAAGAACTTCAATAAACTCACTACCACGTATGCACAGTCTTCATTCATGGACTTCTTTCATACACGAAGCCCAAGAGTCTCTTTTCAAAGTTCAAGTGTATGGATTTCTTTATGAATTTCATGATGGATTTGTTTTTGTTTATGTTGATAATCACCAATTGAATTCTAATCCATGTAGGGTGATCAATTTTATGTGGAATTGATTAGTATAGGTGTAGATTCATGTGAACCTATGATTAAACCCTCAGATAATGAAATTAGAGTTGAATCATGATGTTTATTTGTTGTATAATGTTGTCTACATATATTATGCTTACCATGTGTTTGATTAAATGCCTATGCGAAGGAAAAGTGTCAAACTAGTATGATATTATGCAATCCTCATGTATGTACAAGTTTATGCATATCACATGTTTGGTGAAATGCCTCAATAAATGCATTATAGATTGCGATGTTGGTCATGTATTCAAGAAAGTCATGCTTTGTCAGTTTCTTTCCATCGAGTCCTGGGGGTACTTGTACCCGACAATTTAGCTGTATGCCTAGAGCCTATGTCATGTTCTCAAGATACTCTCAGTTAAACCATGTTCAGTAGAATTTAGTCAGTCTCATGACTTAGGAAAACTTAGTAACTTCAGTAAATCTCAGTCAGTTATCAGACCTCAGTAATATTTCATCAGTCAACGAAACTCAGTTAACTCAGTCCAGTCAGTTTAGTTAATCATGTTCAGTGTCTATTCAGATGGGAGTAGAAATTAGCACCGAGTGAACCCAAGGATGGAAACTCACCTATTATATGAGGGTGTGTTTCTTAGAAGCAATCCTTGCATTCCAGAACTATGTAGCCAACATAGGATGAGACATCATAGCCTGCTATATGAAGGTAAATGAGGTGCCTTAACCTGTTATATAACGGTTCCCACCATTCTCACTAGAGTTACCTGTTATATAAGGGTTACTCACAAATTGTCCTTATTAGTGGCGTGGTATTGACACTCTTCCAATGAGGGTTACAGACTAGACCCCAACTCAGCCATAATGGCGTATTAGGGGCATGTCAGTTAGATAACTACTTTCCATAGTTTCAGCTATAGAATTTAGGACTATCAGATACAGTTAACTCAGAATAGTATGAAACTCAGCTAGTTCTATCAGATTTAGGACTATCAGATATAGTCACTAATGTTATCAGTTATATCAGTCATCAGAACTAAGTTACTAGTTATGTTAGTTATCAGTAAATTCAGTTATCACGATCTCAGTTATAGTTACTATGTATTCATGCATGCATTCTCACATTCATATTAGTCAGTTAGCCAATATTGTCCATGCATATGAACCCCATGTATTTAGCCTACCTCACATGTATACCAGTACATTCAAAGTACTAATGCATTTGTGCTATGGTGTCTTATACCATAGGTTCAGAGATACGAGCTCCAGAACATCAGTAGAGTCCAGTCTCAGCAGTCAGAGTTAGTAGTGAGTCCTCAGATTTTGAGGACATGATCATTACTTTATTATCTTATTAATTAATTTATTAGGTGGAGTTAGTTGGGGACATGTCCCATCAACTCCTTATTCAAACAATTCAGTCAGTTAGAGGCTTTTCAGACTATCATGTTCAGTTAGTTATTTTAGTTGTTTTGGGTATTTCATACCCCACCCATATGTTATGATTTATTAGATCCTATGTTACAGTTTTGAACCTTATAGCCTTTCAGTTTATGTTTCCATATTATACAGTATATTATGCAGTATACAGGTACAGATATCAGTCATGGGTTAGCTTGTGGTCCTTCGAGGTCATAAGCACCGTGTAGCATTTCAGGTACCTGAGTCGGAGCGTTACACTAGATAAGACTACTCACTCAGGAGATTTTTGAGTTATCCAAGTAATATTTTTTACCATCTTAGTATTTTATCTTTTTTTATCTTGGACAGAAAATACCTAAATTACTTTTAAAAAAGATCTTAAAGCATCTAAGTCATACTTTGCAATATATGAAAATTTCTATTTGAAAATTTCTAAAGCTCGATCATCTATCACAACAAATGGCAGCGCTTGTTTGATAATTTACAACAGATGAGTAATATGTTACAACAGATGACTTAATCTATTTGATTGTATCCAATAAAAAAGACATTTGTTGCAACAGATTGAATATTTATTTTATACAATTTCAATTGAGTTCATATGTTTAACTAATACCTTAATTGATTAATCTGTGACTAGGGATGAGTTCTCATATGGTCAACTACAACTTCAATTGAGTTTTTTGGCATATGCATGATGAGATGGTATTGAGTTTCTCCCGACCAGATTCGTCGATTGATCAGTCTGAGCTTATTCGATTCTTATTACCTTATGTGTTCAACTAGTACCTTAATTGATTAATCTAGGACTAGGGACAAGTTCTCATAGGTTCAACTACAACTTTAATTGAGTCTTTTAGAAATCACATGATGAGACAGTATTGCGTTCCTCCCAATTAGAGTCATCGATCGATCACTCTGAGTTGAATCAATTCTTATTACCTCATATTCAACTAATACCTTCATTGATTAATCTAAGACTAAGGGTGAATTCTCATAGTGTCAACTACAACTGATGGCAACGCCTATTTAATAATTTACATCTTCTGTTATAACAGATGACTTAGTCGATTTGATAATTTACAATATATTGGTAATCTATCACAATAGATGACTTAATCTAGTTGATAATTTACAACAGATGGGTAATCTGTTGTAACCAATGACTTAATCTAATTGATAATTTACAACAGATAGTTAATCTTTTGCAACAGGTTGAACAATTAGTTTTATACAATTTTAATTGAGTTCATATGTTAGACTAATACCTTAATTGATTAATCTAGGACTAGGGGTAAGTTCTTATAGGGTCAAATACAACTTCGATTGAGTCTTTTGGCAATTGCATGATGAGAGGGTTAAAAATTACGCATATCTTTTATAATTTTAAAAAATAATTAAGATTAATTTGGACCAAATTAGCATTTTCAAAACTTTTCATGATTTTTTAAAATACAAATCAACTCATACAAATCATCTATTTGCGAGAAAAATGTTTCATCATTTCAAATCTCGAGTTCTTGATCTTTTTCCCCTCACAACAGTACAGTACAAGCAACAACTACTCAATAAATTGCTCAACCCTTCACAACATATTAATTTTATTCTCATTTTTGACCATATAGGCGTTATTTTCGACTTTATTGTTGCTTATATCAATCACTTTCTCTATCTTCATAGGTAACAGAGTTCAAGAAGAGTTCTATATTTTTTATTTTTTCTAAAAAATAAGGGATTTTAAGTTAATGATGAAAAAGAAAGCTTTTAGTTGTATTATCTTTCAGAATGGGTTTATAATTTTGAGTTTTAATGGTAAAATCATAGAAAGAACTCGAGAAAACCATAGTTTTTGTTACAGTATTCCGTTGACTGTCATGGTATTGTTGAATGGTGTTTGTGGTGGTGGTGGTGGTCATCATCGTCATCGTGGTGGCACTGGTGGTGGTCGTTGGTGGCATTGGTTGGTAGTGTTTGTGGTGGTATTGGTTGGCGGTGTTTGTGGTGGTATTGGTTGGTGGTGTTTATGGTGGCTGTTGGTGGTGTCGGTATTTGTGGTGTTTGTGGTATTGGTTGGTGGTATTTGTGGTAGTGGCTGTTGGTGTGTCGGTATTGGTGGTGTTTGTATTATATTTTTAAAAATTTATGCATACATCAATTGTAACATAATTTTTGTTTTTCTGTTGTTTGTAGGAAAAACATATCTCCCAAAAGAAAAGAAAGTGAAAGTGGATAAATATCTGACCACTCAACAAAAAGCTACTGTACAGAGGGATTCAGAGGAGCTTCCTGAACAATCTCAGTCAGGAAAAAGTAAAGCTGAGGAGAGATATGAAAACAACATTGAGGGAGGTGGACAAAGGTATGTAGATGGTGATGAAGAAAATGAAATTAAGAAAGAGAAGGAATTATAGAGTGAGAAAGAAGATGATCATCAACATGATGATAATGGATCACCAATGGGGTGTGAATTAATATCGACATCCCAACATGATCCTGTCAAAACTTTTAGTATTGACAGGTTTCAAGTTGTGATATCGATAGATAACCCTGAAAATAAACTAAAACTAGCTGGGGAACTTATACTTAAATATTAGTTAGGGAAACCTTTTAATTATTTTAGGAATATTATAAAGAACGAAAAGATAGACAGACTTTTTAAGAAGAGCTGCTTTGGACGCTTTCTTGAGCTACCTAAGGACCCCCTTGCCCGTTTCCAAATGAGGATGATATATGGCCTTCTCAAGCACAAGATCAAGTACATGGGGGATGATAAAGATTCGGAGGAAGGGGGCAAAAAGATGGATGAAATTTGGATCAACTACTGTGGCATGCCAGTTTGTTTTGGCTTACAAGAGTTTGCCATAGTGATGGGATTGAGATGCGATTGTCCAGAAGAACCACCTATCGCCAAGGGAAGACCCTTCAAAAGATCCAAGAAAAATAGCAAAACCAATAAATACAAGGAAAAAATAGATGGGTTTTTGGACATTGCTCGAAAAGGCTACAAAGTATCGGATTTGTTGACATATCTTAGGGATTAAACCATACCAAAGTAGTACAAGGAGCAATTGCACTTAGTTTGGTTGGCCCATTCGGTTGTATTGGCAAGAGGCGTTAAAAAGGTCACAGAATATGATTTGTTGGCGTGTGCTGAGGATTTTGATAAATTTTAACAATTATCCCTAGGGATACGATAACTTCTACTTGACTATCCAATATTTACTGACAAAACTATCCTCCGGGATGACCACATTATATGGCTTTCCTTGGGTTTTCATGGTAAAATTAATCACTATTTTTACTCATTCTTTAATTTATATTGAATATAGTTATTTGAGTATGACTTTTTTTTTGCTTGCTTCCTGTTTATATTTTTTAGGCTTGGGCATTTGAAGCCATTCCTCCCCTCCGAAAGTAGGTAATGGATGAGGTTTCTCATCCAAGGATATTTGGGTGGTTGGCCGCAAAGAATAACCCAAAAATTAAGGATACTGATCTCTTTATCCCTCCGGATGATGCAGTACGTCTTCTTCAAGTAAAATTATTTTACTCAATGAAAGATATTGAACAAATGTTATATCTGGTGCAATAGATGTTTTATCTGATGCACCAGATGGGACATCTGTTGCAATAGATTACCCATCCTGTTCCAGCTGGTGCAACAGATGGATAATCTATTGTGAAAAATTATCTGTTTCATAATACGTAACCTAATAGATTACCTTTCTTGTTCAAATGGTGCAACAGATTAGTAATCTGTTATGACAAATGATTGATATTTTTCATCAAATTATCCATGTGTTGCTCTGGTTCTCTGAACCGAACTCAAATAGATTTTAACCATCTACTGCAAACTGCAACAAATAGGTAATCTGATGCATCATTTTATTAATTTTTTGCAGAAGTTGATTGTGTTAACATGTAACCCAACTATGAAAATTATTATATTATATGATTTAAATGTATCTATCTTTTTTTATAGGTTGTGCATCCATGGATAGTACCTACTGAGCAGGAGTTGGTGATGACTTCTTTTATGACTCTAGGTTATGTTGGTACTATAGCAGATCCAACAGTGGAGTTAATATAGAAGGAATTGGCTGGAGTAACATCCACAAGAAGAGCAGTTAAGCAAGACCAACCTAATATTGAGGCTCTTCATGAACAACCTACTAAGGCAGATCCGGGTGTTTTTTCTAGTAGAGTTGTTGGTATTGGTGGTAGGCATGCTAATGCTGCTACCACTTATGATGATGAGCATTTTGATGCTCGATAAAAAATAAATATATTTGAAAACACCCCTTTCACAAGTCTCTCTCACCTTTACATAAGTCTCTATCACCCTTATTCACCCTCGTATTCTCGTTGCAAATGGAAAGAGTGTAAGGACATCCAGGATAAACTCTTTGAAAAAGTAGAGGCTATTTCTAAAGCTGTCGAGGAATTCAATCCAAGAGAGGTGTCATACCATCCAATAAGGTGAGGAAGCTATACACTCCTACAATGGTGGTTAGGAGGAAGAAAAGAGCAATTAGCGACGTACTCTCCAGTCAAAAATTAAAAAAATTATAACTCTTCCCTCTCCAAAAGCTATTGATGTTTAGGGGACATTCAAGAAGGTGGCCATATGCATGGAACTTGGCACCAAGAATAAGAGGGATCTGGGATGGGCCAAGAATGCCAAGCGAGGCGTACCAGATTACCCCACACCTTCCTTTCCCCCAAGACTTCCAGACTATGAAAGATATACGTATGTGGTATGAGGATAAGGTAAGTTTACTTTTCCTAACCTAGCCTTCTAATATACTCCATGAAGAAGAAGCTACGCAATAGACGTGAAATCTGTTACAATAACTGGGTATTCTGGTGCAACTGGTAGTGGTTCTGTTGTAACTTATTATCCATCTGTTGTATAAGTTGCATTGGATTATTGATTCATAGAATCCTATGCAATAGATGGACCATTCATTATATCTTTACAATTACTAACCTATTTAAAAATTGACTTCTTCTATCACAGTATGTTGATGAAATTCTCTGCCTCATGAGGAAAAGACAATTAGCGTACCCGGAAGCTTATGACGCTACCAAGAGGATAATAATAAGACCCCACAAAATTCTTAGCTCAACTCAGTCTTTTAAGCTTGCTAAGGGGTCCCAGACTTAGAAAATTCAAGCTATGTATTCAGACTTAGTATTAATTTGGCCTTCGTTAGTTGGCAACTCTATTTCCCTACTCTTATGACCTTAAAGTATCGATCTTTAGATTGATTCATTATCAAGAATGTCAGTAGGTGTTCCCGGATGAGTTTTATATTTTTCAAACTTTGTTTAGACCATGTTTGGGAATCTAAAATAGTGTATCAAAGCGATCTCGATGCGTCCATCGTCCATCATATCGATCGATATTTTTCCTTGGCTCCCATTAGCAATTTTTAGTGAACCAATGTGGACTCGGTGTAGTGTGTTGGCTATCACATCGATGTCAATAATACGGTGTGTAGTCCTACGCATTGATAGTTTGGTTTTCAATAATTAAAAGGCTACATCCTCAGGGGTATTAGGGTTTTTTCCCACCCTTATTCAGCGCTAAAACACAAGATTTAGCCTTTATTGACCAAAATATACTTACTTTCTCTCAAATTGCTCAAGAAAGAACCCTAGGTGATTTAATTTCAAAGGCAAGGCTCAAGATTTCCACCATTTTTCTTCAGGAATTAAGCAACCAAGGTATGTCAAGTGTTTATCCAAGGGTTCCTTCCACCCTTGGAGTCCAAGAAACTCTTTTAAACTTCAAATAGCTTGATTTAATTCTTTCCATGATTTGGATTCAAGTGTATTCATGATTATAATATTGATTAGATTTCTATTCCATGATTTAATGCAAGAATTATGTAAAAATAACTATTATATATGTAGTATCATGTGAATTTATGTTAAAGCATTAAAATTGTGATGCTCATGTGTTGATTAGTACTATGTGCATACACAATGCCTTCCAAGTGTTTAATGAGTTGTTCATGAGAATTAAATAAAGAAATTATATCATGTTAGCATATATTCAGGTTCATGTCATGCGAGTGTTTGCTAGAATATCCCAATGAATGAATAACGATCAAGTAGTTATTTATCATGTTTCAAGATTGTGCCAGGTCTTATAATTTATGCTATCGAGTCTTGGGGGTATTTAATACCCGATAATTTAGCTGATTACCTAGAGCCATGGTCAGTCTCAGGGTAGTATTAGTTATTTCACGATCATTAGTACTTTCAGTCAGTTATAGAACTCAGAAAAAACTCAGTAGACTCAGTATTATTCCTGTCCAGTTCAATATTAAGTTTAGACCTCAGTAAATTCAGTCAGTTAATAGAATTCAGTAGTATTTTCTCAGTCAACGGAATTCAGTGACCTCAGTTCAGTTCAGTTAGACAGTATAATCAGTAATAGTTCAGTCAAGCCTCGTATGAACTAGGAAATCAGTTCAGTGTATATTCAAATAGGAGTATGATTCAATACCAAGTTAACCCAGGGATAGGGGAATTCCTGCCAGCAGAGGGTTTGATCCTTAGTAGCAATCCCTGTATCACAGAACTACGTAGCCAGTGTAGGTTGAGATATCTTCCTGCTAGACTTGGGTTGATTATATCTCGTACGAGTTTTTCTGCCAGCAAGGGTTGACAAAAGAGCTTCCTATCAGAGAGGGTTAACTCATAGCTTGTCTTTACCCATGACATGGTACTAACACCCTTCCAACTAGGGTTACAGGTTGGACCCTAAATCTTTACAGAAAGGGTCATGTCGGTTAGATGATTACCTCCCACAGTCTCAGTTTTAGTTCAAATCTCAGAATAGAACTTAGTTTAATTCTACAGATTCAGGACTGTCAGATACAGTCACTCAGTTCAGTACGAAACTTAGTATAGTTCCACAGGATCAAGACTATCAGATATAGTCAGGTACATAAAATCAGTAAACTCAGATATCAGTAAATCAATAATACAAAACTCAGTATCCAGTGTTATCACGACCTCAGATTACAGTATACATATTTATGTATATACTTCCATTCAGTTGTATTCATGTCATTCAGTCAGTGTTGTTAATGCATATGAACCCATGCATTTCAGCCTGCCTCACTTTGCATACCAGTATATTCAAAGTACTGACACATACCTTTCTTTTGTGCTATGATGTTTTATATCATTAGTTCAGACGTACAGGCTTCCAATCATACTTAGCAGTTCAGGTATTCAGCTGATAGAGTTAGTGGTGAGTCCGCTTAGTTTGAGGACATGATGATTATTTTAGTAGTTCAGAGTTAGTTGGGGACTTGTCCCATCAAATTCATATTTTAGATAGTTTAAAGGTTTTTTTAGAATAGAGTAATTTTAGACAGATGTATCAGATTTGGTATTTGTTATACCGTATTCAGTTTTGTTACAGTATTGAACCTTGTGGAATGTTTTCGGCCTAATTTTCAACATTACGGTACTAATATTTAGTTATTATAGCAGGTACCAGTCATGGGTTAACTTGTGGTCCTTCAGGATTATGAGTATAGTATAGCGTCCGGGGTACAGACTCGGGGTGTTACAAACTTGGGATCTGAACCTAAGGTTCAACAGAGTCCTAGGAAGTCTGAAAGCTGCATCTAGTAGACTCTTATGCATGGGTGTGTAGCACACCACACTTATGGATAGGAGGCTGCCAGGTGTTTTAGGAAAAGTTTCCCTTCTTTCAGTATTTATGTCATGCAAGTAAGCATGAGCTCCAGTTAAACTCCCTGTCTAATCCAAATTTCTCTTTTATTTACAAAATATGCCTCTAAAGAGGACTAATGGAAGAGAAATGCGAGACCAACCAGAACCCCAGCCCATCCAGCCAGACCCTCTGGACAAATATATTTCCTACGCTGAGTTTAGAGTAGCTTTCACCACTATAGCTCATTCTATGGTAGCCTAGAATGAACACCCAGTTGCTGTTCTAGCCAACCCAGTGGCCAACACTACTGCAGCCAGGATTCGGGATCTATCTTTTACTGGGTTTAAGTCAGATGAGGACTCTCAGGAGTTTCTGGATCAGGTGCAGAAAGTTACAGATATTATGGGAGTGACTGCTGTTGAGAGCGCTGAGTTGGCTGCATATCAGTTATAGGATGTGGCACGCTCATGTTTTAAATACTGGAAAGCAAAAAGGGCCGCAGATACAGGGCCCATTGAGTGGTAGGAGTTTGCTGTTACTTTTTTAGATAGGTTCTTTCCACTAGAGTTGAAGGAAGTAAAGGTTTTGGAGTTTATAAATTTGAAGCAGGGCAATCGTTCTTAGTTCTGCCCAAAATCCTCAGTTCCAGCTCCATCCTCAGCTAATACTCCTATTTCAAAATTCAAACACGGCAATAGAGATTGGACGTCAGGCTCTAAACCCCAGGGTAGTGTTAACAGTGCCCAAACCAATCCCCTTTGTCTGAAATATAGCAGAAACCACTAGGGTATCTGCAGAGCTGGCAGTGATGTGCGTTTAGGATGTGGCAAGCCAAGCCACAGGGTCAGACAGTGTCCTCAGGTGGGCTCGAAGAGTTAGTGTGTAATGCCTTAATATTTTATTCCGAGATGTCAAACGGTGCTAAGGGCTACACGTAGCCCCAAACTAACCCTCGGAGCAAGACACTACCTCAAGGAATTCAATTCAACAATAGTCATGCACAACAAAGACATATATCACATTGGGTTTAAGAGAAATACTGGAGAATACTAGACTGTACAACCAAAATATATTGAATGTCTGTACATACCAACCCTCTTGTCTGACAAAGCCTCTATACACCAAAATCAAGGAGCTATTGGGACACACCCCCAACTGACTCAATAGTACTGAAAACCATAACAATAAAATGATATCACAAAAATATAGACACGGTCCTCGAACCATGAGGACTAACCACTGAGGGAACATAGTTGAGGCACTTGAATATCGCTAACGTGGTTACGGCTGAGCACCAGAATCTACATTATGAGAAAATATAGCCTATAGAAAAATATGTGGGTCAGCACTTTGGAATGTACCGAGTATGTGGGGGTGCATGCAACAATGTAAATATCATCATCAATTTCATGAATATATGCATATGTACAATGATGGCTCACTTGGCTTGAATTAGATTGAAACATACTTTTAATAATCTTATAGTAAATAAATCATATGATATAAACCTCACAAATCATCATAAACAACTCAACTCTTCAACTCAAGACTCGAAGTGACTTGGTAATTCAAGAAACTCAACTCTTACGTACATAGGAGGTTCTTATAACCGACATAAACCATGTGAGCTATATGGAGTCCAACATTTTTCCCTCCTAAGGAGAGAACCCCATATTTGCGGGAGCGTCATACTCTTGCCAGGGAGTACAACCTTAATTTAGTGATCACAATCTCATACTCAGCCTCTGGCCCACAAATGTCAATACCAATCCTATGGTGGCACGTAGTTTTGGGGGAAATACCATATTTCCTGCTCAGTGTTAAATACTACTCCCAGACACAAGCTCAGAACGCGTTAGGAAATCCACCACAAACATCACAAGGTTCTATCATGAAGATCAAATCAAATCTCTTTCTCATTTATTAAATTATAATCAATTTGTGGATTCCTAACTCGACTCAAATCAAATCAATCTTTCTCAATATCAAAATGTATCAATTCATTAAATCATGGCAACATCAATAACTTTGAAGAAATATCAAGACTCATTGTAACAACACAATCTCATGAATCAATATACTCAATAATCCAATTTGTCATAGAAAAGCTTAAAGCTTGACACATATCTTGAAAGCACTTGAAATATCAACTCATGGTAAAATATGAAATTCACAATATTAAATATCAAGTCATAACTTGGGAATATCAAAATAATCATGCATAACAAAGCTTGAACAATTTATATTCTCATAGTCTCATGATGAAGTAATTTGGGTATAAACCTACTTGCAAAATCATATAAATCCATGATAGATATCAAAGCTTTGAGCACAAGAACGAAAGAATTATTCTTGTTCAAAACCCCGCATACCTTAATCTTTGAAATTGGATGAATTCTAGCGCTTGAGACTCTATCCGCACTTGTAATAAATTATTCTTGAAGCCCACACTATCAGGAACTTGATTCTTGAAGAAATCTTGAAGATTTATGGATGATTTTTGAAAGATTAAATTTTCTTGATTGAAACCTTAATATATATTCTTAAGAAAATTGGAAGAGAGAATGAAGAAATTAGGGTTTGGATGGGGATTATCTTATTTATATAGGCCTCCAAAAGATGGGAAAACACCAAAATACCCTAGCAAAAACGTCCCTTAATTGTTGAAAAAAATAGTTGATGACATTTGTGACAAGTCGTCAGACTTGTAACAATATGTCATAAAAAAGGGTGGATTTTATGATTTTCGGCTTAAGGTTGACGACATTTTGTGACAAGCCGTCAAACTTGTGACAATTCATCACAAAATGTCATCACAAAATGTTGGATTTTGTGACTTTGTGCTTATGGTGATGACATTTTGTGAGAAGCTGCTAGGCTTGTGACAAGTCATCACAAAATGTCGTCAAGAAATTTCCAGGCTGACATGCTGGAGTAAAATAGGCATAACTCTTTGCTCCATATCGGATTTGGGTGAAATTGGTCACATTGGAAAGCTAAATCAATTATCTATATGTTGGTGGGTCATAAGATCAAAAATTCTTAGGGTCTAAAGAGATATGCTCGTTTGAAGTTGGCTATGCCAAAATCCTTCTCAAGGATTCAATCGGTAAGGGATGTTTTGATTCACCTAATCGCAAGGACATCTTTGAGGCCTTAATACACATGACCCTTGATCAGAAAACAACCAAAGCACTATAATTTATTTCTAATGAGCTTGAATCTTAGTTGCACTATTGGTTAGAATTTTGGGGTATTACAATATCTCCCCCTTGGAAACATTTATCCTCGAATGTTGCCAAATAGGCCAAGAACAAGAGAAAATAAGGACGTATAGCTGGAACGGCTCACTCAAAGGGCTTACTTCACTCTATACCTTCGGATACCATACAAAATGTATGAGTTCGTGATGGAAGTACACACACAGTTGAATCTTTAATAAGAAGGGGGAAGAATTAAGAAAGAATGGTACCTTCTGCTCGCTTCGAACTCACAGAAAAGAGGTGAGGGTACTTGGATCGCATATCAGCTTTGGCTTCCCAAGTAGCACCCTCAAAAGATTGATTTCACCAAAGCACTTTAACCAAAGGAACTTCTTTGTTCCTTAGCCTACAGATTTTAAAATCCAAAATCTCAACCAGAATCTCCTTAAATGAAAGGCTATCCTGAATATCCAAGCTTTTGGAAGAATCAACCACGACAGACTCACCAATACACTTCTTAAGCATAGAAACATGGAATACCAGATGAATGCTAGACAACTTCGTGGGTAACTCTACCTCATATGCTACTTTCCCAACACGGCTCAGAATCCTGTATGGACCAACATAACGAGGACTAAGCTTTTCCTTCTTCTCAAATCTCTTCACCCCTTTCACGGGTGAAACCTTCAAGTACACCAAATCATTAACATTAAACTCAAGATCTTTTCTTCTCACATCTGCGTACGACTTCAGACAACTTTGAGCAGCTTCAATCTTTCTCGAATCAACTTAACTTTTTCCATAGCCTCGAACATAGAATCAGGCACAATCACAGTTGCTTCTTCTACTTTAAACCAACCTATAGGTGATCTACATCTTCTCCTATACAAAGCTTTGAATGGGGCCATCTAAATACTTGCATGGAAACTATTGTTATACGCAAATTTGATCAATGGCAAGTGCTCATCCCAACTATCTTTAAAATCAAGAGCATATGCCCTAAAAATATCTTCTAAAGTCTAAATAGTCCGCTCAGCCTGACCATCTATTTTCGGATGAAAAGCAGAACTTAGACGAACTTGGGAACCGAGAACCTTCTGAAAAGCCCTCCAAACCTGGGTAATAAACTGAGTACCCCTATCAGAGATAATAGCCAAAAGAACTTCATGAAGTCTAATAAATTCTCGAATATACAATATAGCATAATCCTCAACTGTATAAGACGAATGCACTGGCAAGAAATGAGCTGATTTAGTCAACCGGTCTACTATAACCCAAATTGAATTATGGTGATGACAAGAAGGAGGCAAACAAATTATGAAATCCATATTCACTTCTTCCTACTTCTAAGTAGTAATGCTAAACTCTTACATTACACCACCGTGCTTTTGGTGCTATACCTTAACCTGTTGACAAGAAGAATAATTTGCTACAAATCCTGCTATGTCTTTCTACATACCATTCCAACAATAGATTTCCCACAAATTGCGGTATATCTTTGTAGCACCGGGATGAATAGAATATCGAGCACCATGCGCTTCAGCCATAATTCTCTACCTTAGATTATCAACATTGGGAACATAAAATCTACCCTACAATCTCAACACACCATCTCCCCCTTGGGAGAAAACCTTTAATTTTTGATTTTTAACTGACTTCTTCAGTCTAACCAAACTAGGATCCCTGTCTTTCTTCTCCTTTACCTCCGAGACCAAAAAGGACTCAGAACTACTCTCAACTAACATACTCCCTTTAGTAGAATCAAGCAATCTAACACCCAACCTAGCCAAATGATGCACATCACGAGCTAATTCTTTCTTATCATTCTCTATATGAGCTACACTACCAATAGACAACCTATTAAGAGCATCTGCCATAACATTGGCCTTGCCCGGGTAATACAACACACTCGTATCATAATCTTTTAACAGCTTCAACCACTGTCTCTACCTAAGGTTCAAATCCTTCTGGTGAACACATAATGCAAGCTTTTACGGTCTGTAAATACATCAACATGGATACCATTCAGATAATGTCTCCAAATTTTCAAAGAAAAAACTACAACTGCTAATTCTAGATTATGGGTTGGGTAATTCTTCTCATGAGGCTTCAACTTTTTAAAGGCATAAGCTATAACTTTACCCCTCTGTATCAACACACAACCCAAACCAACTCTAGAAGCATCACAATACACCATAAAACCATCAGTACCATCGGGTAAAGCTAACACTGGGCTGAAGTGAGTCGAGTCTTTAACTCCTAAAAACTCATCTCACGGGCATCTGTCCATTGGAACTTAACTTTATTTTGGGTTAACCGGGTCATGGGAGACGCAATGGAAGAGAAGCCCTCAACAAAACGATGTTTGTATCCAGCTAGACCCAAGAAACTCCTAATGTTAGATGGGGAGGTAGGTCTAGGCCAATTCTTTACAACTTCTCTCTTTTGGGGATCGGCTCTAATGCCTTCAGTGGAAATAATGTGACCCAAAAAAGCAACTGACCTTAGCCAAAATTCACACTTGCTAAATTTAGTAAATAATTGATGATCTCTAAGAGTTTGCATGATAATTCTAAGATAGTCAGCATGATCATCCTTTCTTTGGGAATACACAAGAATATCGTTTATGAATATAATATCAAACATATCAAGATATTGCATGAACACTCGATTCATGAGGTCTATGAAGGCTACTGGAGCATTGGTTAACCCAAAGGACATGACAAGAAACTTAAAGTGACCATAACGGGTTTGGAAGGTTGTCTTTGGAATATCACACTCTCTCACTTTAAGCTGGTGATAGCCGAATGCACATACATAATGTACCATCTTTCTTACGCAGGAATAGAACAGGTGTACCCCACGGGGAAATACTAGGTCCAATAAAGCCTTTGTCTAAGAGATCTTTGAATTGCTCCTTCAAATCTTTAAGTTCTGTGGGAGCCATATGATACAGAGAAATGGAAATAGGCTGAGTATCGGGAAGGAGAGCAATACGAAATTCTATTTCTCTATCAGGTGGGACCCCTGGGATATCTTATAAGAAAACATCGAGAAACTTATTAACAATGGTAATTGACTGAATAGTCGAAGTCTCAGACTTGAGATCTTTAACTCGAACTAGGTGATAGATTCAACCCTTGGAAATCAACTTCCTAGCTTTGAGGTAGGATATGAAATGGCTCTTTAAAGTTACAGAAATCCCGAACTACTAAAAACCAAGCTTGTCAGGAAGCTAAAACTTGACTACTCGGGTACGACAATCTATAGATGCATAGCACAAGTGAAGCCAATCCATACCAGAATGATGTCAAAATCAACCATATCTAACTCAATCAAATCAGCACATATGAACCGATGAAGGATAGTAACAGGATACTTCTTATACACTCGCTTAGCAATAACAGTTTCTCCTACTGGGGTAGAAACCAGAATAGGCTTAAGAATCCATTCAGGGTCCATATCAAAATTTAAAAAAACTAGAGGTGTCACATAAGAGAAACTCAAACTAGGGTCCATCAATACATACTCATCAAAATTAAAGACATAGAGTATACCAGTAACAACATCTGGAGAGTCCTCCTGCTCCTGGCGAGGTGGTATAGCATAGAAATGATTCTGGCGTGAACCGCCAGTAGTACTAGAAGAGGCGCCCTAAGGAGAAACTGGGCGAACTAGAGGAGCAGGGGTACTAGTAACCTAACTCTGGGGATAAGCATCTCGACTCCCCTGTCTAGCATATGAACGATATCTAAGTTGGTGGCCCAACTTGCCACAACCAAAGCAACCCCTCTGATCAACAAAATACTCTCCAAAATAACCTCTACCACACTTGGCACATAAAGAACGACGAGGTCGGTTACCTACACTTTCCTTAGACTTGGACAGAATAGGCTGTTCCCCTGCTCCTACATGCTTCTAGGTGCAGGAGCACTAACTAAGAAAGGCGCAGACATAAATAGCTGTCCCTAGAATTGAGCGGTTCCCTTCATGGAATTTAGACTGACCAGATCTATGCTGATCTGATCTAGTTTTTTAATTCCCTCTTACTCTCTCCCTCTCTTTCACCTTACCAGCTTTAATCTATTGGGCATGTATCACCAATCAAAAAAGGTCCATCTCCCTATTAAGCATAGCAAATCTACACTCTTTCATAATGTAACTCGATACACCTGTCACAAACTTACTCATGATGGTCCTAGAGTCAGCCATTATACTAGGAGCATATTTGGATAACTGATTGAATCTAAGAAAATACTCCTTAACAGTCATGGATCCTTGTCTCAAATTCATGAATTCCTCTATTTTTGCTTCCCTCATCTTAAGAGGAAAGAATCTATCCAAGAACGCATCCTGGAATAACTGCCAAGTCATGGGAGCAGCATCCTCCCCCTACTCTTCCCTCATATTTCACCCAGTTATATGCAACATCTTTTATTCGATAGGCAGCCAATTCAACACTCTCCTTCTTAGTCATATGCATAATCTGGGTAATCTTTCTCACTTCATCCAAGTATATCTGTGGTTTTTCACCTACCTTCAACCTATAGAACGCAAGCGGATTCATCTGCATAAAGTCATGAACTTAAGATGCAGTAGAATTATTCTCTTATGGAGGTAAAATAGTAGCCAGGGTGTTAGCTTGAGTATTAGCGGTAGCTGCCTGGGCTAGCACCTAAAAAATTGCCCGGAATTTCGCATGAGACACATGCTCGTTCAAGGAATCAACGGGTGGAGGTTGCTCGTTGTTTCTACGAGCTCAATGAGGAGGAACTTTCTATTATAAAAGGGTATGAGTTAATCATAGATAAAGAGACAGTTGTAGGCACGATAAACTTTAGAAAGAAAGAAACAACTTGTCTTAAAATGTTTCATAGCCTATTGCTCATAGATGTGGTGCGCTACACACCAATGATCAAGACTCTACGTAACGCAGCTTGTCAGACTCCCTAGGACTCCTTAAAACTTAGGCTCTGATACCAAGCTTTGTAACACCCTAAAATTTCATTCCGAGATGCCACACGGTGCTTAGGGCTATACATAGTCCCAAGCTAACCCTTGGAGCCAGACACCACCTCAAGGAATTCAATTCAACAATAGTCATGCACAACAAAGAGATATACCACATCGGGTTTAAGAGAAATACTAGAGAATACTAGACTATACAACCAAAATATATTGAATGACGTACACACTAACCCTCTAGTCTGACAAAGCCTCTATACATCAGAATCAAGGATCCATTGGGAAAAACCCCCAATTGACTCAATAGTTCTGAAAACCATAACAATAAAATGATATCACTAAAATATAGACACGATCCTCGAACCATGAGGACTCACCACCGAGGGAACATAGTTGAGGCACTTAAATATCTCTAACGTGGCTGTGGATGAGTACTTGAATCTATATTACAAGAAAATATAGCCCATAAAAAAATATATGGGTCAATACTTTGGAATGTACTGTGTATGTGGGGGTGCATGCAACAATGTAAATATCATCATCAATTTCATGAATATATGCATATGTACAGTGATGGCCACTTGGCTTGAATTAGATTGAAACATACTTTTCATAATCTCATAGTAAATAAATCATATGATAAACCTCACAAATCATCATAAACAACTCAACTCTTCAACTCAAGACTCGTAGTGACTTAGTAATTCAAGAAACTCAACTCTTACGTACATGGGAGGTTCTTATAACCGACATAAACCATGTGATCTATATAGAGTCCAAAGTTTTGAACTCCTAAGCAGAAAACCCCATATTTACGGGAGCGTCATACTCTTGCCAGGGAGTATAACCTTAATTTAGTGATCACAATCTCATACTCGGCCTCTGGCCCACAAATATCAATACCAATCCTATGGTTGCATGTAGTTTTGGGGGAAATACCATATTTCCCACTCGGTGTTAAATACTACTTCCAGACACAAGCTCAAAATGCGTTAGAAAATCCACCACAAACATCAAAAGGGTCTATCATAAAGATCAAATCAATCTCTTTCTCATTTATCAAATCATAATCAATTTGTGGATTCCTAAATCGACTCAAATCAAGTCAATATTTCTCAATATCAAAATGTATCAATTCATTAAATCATGGCAACATCAATAACTTTGAAGAAATATCAAGACTCATTGTAACAACACAATCTCATGAATCAATATACTCAATAATCCAATTTGTCATAGAAAAGCTTAAAGATTGACACATATCTTGAAAGCACTTGAAATATCAACTCGTGGTAAAATATGAAATTCACACTATTAAATATCAAGTCATAACTTGGGAATATTAAAATAATCATGTATGAAAAAGCTTGAACAATTTATATTCTCATAGTCTCATGATTAAGTAATTTGGGTATAAACCTACTTGCAAAATCATATAAATCCATGATAGAAATCAAAGCTTTGGGCACAAGAACGAAAGAATTATTCTTGTTCAAAACCCCGCATACCTTAATCTTTGAAATTGGATGAATTCTAGCGCTTGAGACTCTATCCACACTTGAAATAAATTATTCTTGAAGCCCACACTATCAGGAACTTGATTCTTGAAGAAATCTTAAAGACTTATGGATGATTTTTGGAAGATTAAATTCTCTTGATTGAAACCTTAATATATATTCTTAAGAAAATTGGAAGAGAGAATGAAGAAATTAGGGTTTGGATGGGGATTCTTATATTTATATAGTCCTCCAAAAGATGGAAAAACACCAAAATACCCTAGCAAAAACGTCCCTTAACTGCTGAAAAAAATAGCGACATTCGTGACAAGTCGTCAGACTTGTGACAAGTTATGAAATGTCATTACAAAAGGGTGGATTTTATGATTTTCGGCTTAAGGTTGACGACATTTTGTGACAAGCCGTCAAACTTGTGACAAGTCGTCACAAAATATCATCATAAAATGTTGGATTTTGTGATTTTTTTCTTATGGTGATGACATTTTGTGACAAGCCATCAGGCTTGTGACAAGTCATCACAAAATGTCGTCAAGAAACTTCCAGGCTGAGATGTTGGAGTAAAATAGGCATAACTATTTTCTTCGATACTGGATTTGGATGAAATTGGTACCGTTAGAAAAATAATTCAATTATCCATCTGTTGGTGGGTCATGATCTCAAAAATTATTAGGGTAACAAGAGATATGCTTGTTTGAAGTTGGATATGCCAAAATCCTTCTCAAGAATTCAATCAGTAAGGGATGTTTTGATTCACCTAATCGCTAGGACATCTTTGAGGCTTTAATACACATCACCCTTGATAAGAAAATGAAAAAAGCACTATAATTTGTTTCTTATGAGCTTGAGTCATGGTTGCACTATTGGTTAGAGTCTCGGGGTATTACACAGCATAACCATCCCCAAGCTCAGTCCAGTTGCTTGAATTAGCAGCGTGCCACATCCAGTGCCATTAGATGGCAATGCCCAAAAAGTCTCTATGAACTTTAGTCCTAATAGGATCAGGAAATTTCTCCTGATGTGGTCACTGGTACGTTACAAATTTATCATTTGCATGTTTATGCTTTGCTAGATCCAGGAGCTTCTTTGTCTTTTGTAACTTCTTATATAGCTAGTTGACTTCAGAGTCTATCCTAAAATTCTAGCAGAGAAATTTCTCAGTCTCTATCCCAGTGGGTAAATCTATCATAGACCGATGGGTATACAGGAACTGCCCGGTTATGGTGTCTTAAAAAGTCACTTCAGCAGACTTAGTCAAATTAAAGATGACCGATTTTGATGTTATTCTTGGCATGGATTGGCTTCATTCATACTATGCCTCAATCAACTGCAGAAATAGAATTGTCTAGTTTTAATTTCCAAATAAACCCATCCTAGAGTGGAGGGGTAGTACTTCAGAACTAAGGGGTCATCTTGTTTCTTACTTAAGGGTAAGGAAAATGATATCTAAGGGTTGTGTCTACCATATCGTTTGATTCCAGGACTCTAGTTAGGAACCCCCTAATCTTGAATCAGTGTCAGCAGCATGTGAATTCCCAGAGGTGTTTCCCAAAGATCTCCCTGGAGTTCCTCCTAAAAGGGAAATTGATTTCGAAATTAATTTTCATCTAGATACTCAGCCCATATCTATTCTGCCATATAGGATGACACTTGAAAAACCTAAGGATTTAAAAGAACAATTAAAGGAATTCCTAGATAAGGGATTCATCAGACCAAGTATTTCTCAGTTGGGTGCACCAGTCCTATTCGTACATAAGAAAGATGGTTCTCTCAGAATGTATATTGACTACCGTCAGCTAAATAAAGTCACAGTCAAGAAAAAGTATCTACTTCTCAAAATCAATGACTTATTTGACCAACTTCAGGGTGCTAGTTATTTTTCTAAGATAGACCTCAGATCAGGCTATCATCAGCTCAGAGTTAGAGAATGTGACATCCTAAAAATATCCTTCAGAACTCGATATGGTCACTTTGAATTCTTAGTCTTGTCCTTTGGTCTTACTAATGCCCAACAACTTTCATGGACTTGATGAACCATGTGTTCAAGTAGTATTTAGATATTTTCATCATAATATTCATAGATGACATTCTTATCTACCTCCGCAGTGAACAAGATCATGCAGACCATCTCAGAATAGTATTACAGACTCTCAAAAATCATCAACTATTAGCTAAGTTTAGTAAGTGCAAATTTTGGATAAGGTCAGTAGCCTTTCTTGACCATATAATTTCTGGTAATGAAACTAGAGTTGATCCTCAAAATATCAAAGCAGTGAGAAACTGGCTAAGACCCATCTCTCCATCAGATATCAGGAGTTTCTTGGGCTTGGATGACTACTATTGATGGTTTGTTGAGGGATTTTCATCTATTTCATCCCCTATGTCCCAATTTACTTAGAAGAAAGTCAAATTACAATGGTCATATTCTTGTGAAAAGAGTTTTCAGGAGTTGAAGACTCAACTCACTACAGCTCTAATTTTGACCCTACCAAATGGTTCATATGGGTTTGTGGTATATTGTGATGCCTCTAGAGTCTATTTTTGGTGTGTTTTGATGCAGAGAGGTAAGGTCATAGCCTACGCCTCTAGAAAACTTAAGCCTCACAAAAAGAACTATCTTACTCATGATCTTGAGTTAGCAGTTGTAGTTTTTACCTTAAATATTTGGAGGCACTATTTATATGGTGTGCACGTTGATGTGTTCACTAACCATAAGATCCTACAATATGTGTTCTCTTAGAAATATCTAAACCTCCATCATAAAAGGTGGTTGGAGTTATTGAAGGATTACAACATAAGTGTCCTGTATCATCCAGGTAAAGCCAATGTAGTGGATGATGCTCTTTGCAGGATGTCTGTGGGGAATGTTGCTCATGTAGAGGATGGTAAGAAGAAGTTAGCTTGGGAAGTTCATTATCTTACCCGACTAGGTGTTCGCTTAGTCGATTCAACAGAAGGTAGTGTATGGGTGCAGAGTAGTTCAGAATCATCCCTGGTTTTTTAGGTAAAGAAAAAGCAAGATAGGGATCCCAGTATAGTCAAGTTAAAGGAATCAGTCAGAGATCAGAAGATAGAGGTTTTATCCCAAGGGGGAGATAGTGTGTTGCGTTGCTAGGGTTGGCTATATGTTCTAGGTGTAGTGAATTGAGTTAATAAATTCTTGTAGAGGCGTATAGTGCACGCTACTCTATTCATCCAGGGGCCACTAAGATGCATCATGATTTACGGGAGATCTATTGGTAGAGTGGGATGAAGAAAGATATTGCAGTGTTTATGGCTAGGTGCTCAGCATGTCAGTAAGTTAAGATTGAGCATCAGAAGCCAAGTGGGTCCATGAAGGAGTTCAGTATTACCACCTAGAAATAGAAAGAAGTGAACATAGAATTTGTGATGGGTTTTCCTCGTACTCATCGTCAGCATGATTCAGTTTGGGTCATTGTAGATAGGATTACCAAATCAACTTATTTCCTACCAGTCCATACCTCTTATTCTGCTGAGGATTATGACAAGCTCTATATCAGGGAGTTGGTCAGATTGCACGGTGTTTCATTGTCCATTATCTCAAATAGAGGTACCCAGTTCACCTCTTATTTTTGGAAGGCATTCCAAAAGGGTCTTGGTACTTGAGTTCATCTCAGTACAACCTTTCACCCTAGACAGATGGTTAAGAAAAAAGGACCATTCAAACTTTAGAAGATATGCTGCGAGCATGTGCAATAGACTTTAAACGTAGTTGGGATGGCCACTTTTCTTTGATTGAATTTGCATATAACAATAGCTATCATTCCAATATTTAGATGGCTCTATTTGAAGTGCTTTATTAAAGGAGGTGTAGATCTCCCATCGATTGGTTTGAAGTGGGTGAGGCCATAGTGGTAGGGCCTGAATTAGTATTTGATACCTTAGAAAAAGTTTAGTTGATCAGGGAAAGACTTAAGACAGCTTAGAGCCAACAGAAATCATATGCAGATGTACGCAGAAAGGATCTCAAGTTCGAGATTGGTGATTTTATATATTGGAAATCTCTCCTATGAAAGAAGTGAAGAGGTTTGGAAAGAAGGGGAAACTCAGTCCTCAATATGTCGATCCTTACCAAATTGTCAGCCTTTTCAGAATGTAGCTTACAAGCTTCAGTTGCCTTCAGACTTAGCTTCAGTGCATCTAGTATTCTATGTCTCCTTGCTAAAGAAATGCACAGGTGACCCAGCAGTCGTAGACCCTATAGAGGAAATAGATATTCTGAACAACCTCTCTTATGAAGAGATCCCAGTCAAAATCTTTAATTATTAAATTCATACACTAATGAACATAGAAGTCCCTCTAGTCAAAGTATTTTGGCAAAATCAGTCCGTTGAGAGAGCTACTTAGGAAGCAGAGGTAGACATACGGACCAAGTATCCTCTCCTCTTCTTTGCAAATTCAGACTCAGCCTAAGGTAATAATTTTTCTTTGAATTTACTCAGTCTTATATTTAGATATAGCTACCAACTTGGTATCAATTAATGTTGCATACTCAGTCATGCATTCACGAATCAGTTCACTCTATGCATCAGACATGCATGTTCAATATATAAACTTAGCTTATTAGTAATCCCAGTCATGCATTCATGAATCATGTTCATCTATGTACTCATGCATCAGAGATACATGTTCAGTATGATAATTCAGTATATCAATAATTTCAGTTATGAAATCATGCTTCAGTTGTGCATGTCCAGTGTCTAAATCTAGTCTATCTGTATTCTAAGTTTAATCAGTCTCATTCGAGGATAAATGTTCCCAAGGGAGAGATAATATAATACCTCGCAAAATCCTAAGCTCAACTCAGCCATTTAAGCTTGCTAAGGGGTCCCAGACTTAGAAAATTCAAGCTAAGTATTCAGACTTAGTATTATTTTGGCCTTCCTAAGTTGGAAACTCTATTTCACAACTCTTATGACCTTAAAGTATCGATCTTTAGATTGATTCATGATTAGGAATGTTAGTAGGTGTTTCCAGATGAGTTTCATATTTTTTGGACCTTGTTTGAACCATTTTTGGGAATCCAAAATAGTGTATCAACGCGATCTCTACACGGAGCGTCATCCATCGTGTTGATCAATATTTTTCCTTAGCTCCCAGTGGCAATATCCAGTGAATCGAGGTGGACTCGATGCGGCGTGTTGGCTATCGCGTCGATGCCAACAATACGGTATGCCATCCTGCTCGTCGATAGTCCGATTTTCAGTAATTAAAAAACCGCATCCTCGTGGTATTAGGATCTTTTTACCACCCCTATTCAACCCTAAAACACAAGATTAAGCCTTTATTGAGCAAAATCTACTTACTTTCTCTCAAATTGCTTAAGAATAAAAACCCTAGATGATTTAATTTCAAGGCCAAGGCTCAAGATTTCCACCATTGTTCTTCAGGAATTAAGCAACCAAGGTATGCTAAGTGTTTATCCACGGGCTCCTTCCACCCTTGGAGTTTAAGAAACTCTTTCAAACTTCAAGTAGCTTGATTTCATTCTTTCCATGATTTGGATTCAAGTGTAATCATTATTATAATGTTGACTAGATTTCTATTCCATAATTAAGTCCAAGAATTATGTAAAAACAACTATTATGTATGTAGTATCATGTGAATTCATGTTAAATACTTGAAATTGTGATGCTCATGTGTTGATTAGTACTATGTGCATATACAATGCCTTCCAAGTGTTTAATGAGTTGTTCATGAGAATTAAATAATGAAATTATATCATGCTAGCTTGTATTCAGGTTCATGTCATGCAATTGTTTGCTAGAATGTCCCAATGAATGACTGATAATCAAGTAGTTATTTATCATGTTTCAAGATTGTGCCATGTCTTATAATTTATGCTATGGAGTCCTGGTGGTATTTAATACCCAACAATTTAGCTGATTAGCTTGAGCCATGGTTAGTCTCCGGATAGTATCAGTCATGTTACGATCAGTAGTACTCTTAGTCAGTTATAGAACTTCGGAAAAACTCAATAGAGTCAGTAGCATTCCAGTCCAATTCTGTATTTAGTTCACACCTTAATAAATTCAGTCAGTTAACAAAATTTAGTATTATTTTTCAGTCAACAAAACTCAGTGAACTTAGTTCAGTTCAGTTAGACAGTATAATCAGTCACAGTTCAGTCAAGCCTAGTATGAACTAGAAAAGCAGTTCAGTGTCTATTCAAATAGGAGTAGTATTCAACATTGAGTTAACCCAGGGGTGGGGGAATTCCTGCCAATAGAAGGTTTGACCCTTAGTAGTAATCCCTGTATTACAGAACTATGTAGCCATCATAGGTTAAGATATCTTCCTACTAGAATAGGGTTGATACATCTCATACGAGTTTTCCTTCCAGTGAGGGTTGACGAATGAGCTTCCTGTCAGAGAGGGTTAATTCATAGTTTGTCTTTACCTGTGGCACGGTACTGACACCCTTCCAACTAAGGTTATAGGTTAGACCCCAAATCTATTCAGAAAGGGGTATGTCAGTTAGATGATTACCTCCCACAGTCTTAGTTTCAGTTTTAGTCTCAGAATAGAACTCAGTTCAGTTCTACAAATTTAGGACTATTAGATAAAATTACTCAGTTCAGTACAAAACTCAGTATAGTCCTACAGGATCAAAACTGTCAGATACAGTCACTCAATTACCAGCTACACAATATCAGTAAACTCAGTTATTAGTAAATTAGTAATTCAAAACATAGTATCTAGTGTGTTCACGACCTTATATTACAGTATACGTATTCATGCATGTACTCCCATTCAATTGTATTTATGTCATTCAGTCAGTGTTGTTCATTCATATGAACTCATGTATTTTAGCCTACCTCACTTTGTATACCAGTACATTCAAAGTACTGATGCATACCTTTTTTTTGTCCTATGATGTTTATATCATAGATTTAGAAGTGTGGGCTCCCGATCATACTTAGCAGTTCAGATATTCATCTGACAGAGTTAGTGGTGAGTCTTCTTAGTTCAAGGACATAATGATTATTTTAGTAGTTCGGAGCTAGTTGGGGACTTTTCCCATAAACTCTATATTTTAGACAGTTTAGTGGCTTTTTCAGACTAAAGTATTTTTAGACAAATGTATCAGATTTGGTATTTGTTATAGCATATTCAGTTTTCTTATAGTATTGAATTTATGGCATGTTTTCTGCCTAATTTACACATATTATAGTACTATTATTCAGTTATAGCAGCAGGTACCAATCATGGGTTAGCTTGTGGTCCTTCAGAATTATGAGCACTGTGTAGCATCCAGGTAACAGACTCGAGGCATTACAATAATGGACCTCGACTTCTGTAAGAAGATCAAGGATGAGTAGGATCAACTCAATAATCAAGCGTCAGCCTGTGCTGCGGGATTGAATTTGTTAGTTTCTATGTTGGACTGGATGAAGAAAAAATGATAAAATTTTTTAGAGGGGAGAGGCCAAATCCACAAGGCAAGAGCTGGATCGAGGCAAAGGGGATTCTTGCAGTCATAACATGGACGACATACATTATTGGGATATTGAGATACTAATCGGGGAGGGAAAGATCAAAGTTTATGATTGCAATGAACCTGCCATCGACGAGGTCATTCTTTTTATCCATTACAGCCACTGATGGAGCTGTTCCCCATCTTGTTGAGAAAGAGTAAACTGATGAATCATTTGCCAGAGGAAGTATTGATGAAGACATCATGGGATTTTAAAGGTCAAAACAAGGGCATGAACCTTCCAAAAATGATACTGGTTTTGCGTGTGGCTCGCATGCTTTTGCATACATTGAATGTTTGATGACCAACACTGAAATGACCGAGCCAATGTCCTTTCTGTGCGACAATGCTATGGAAAACCTACAAGAGATCTGGGCTTATGGGGTACTAACTGGACGCTTAGAGCCTTTTTATATAGAAGAGCCTGTGAAATAATAATTTTTTATTTCAAGTCACACTTCACTTTATTTTAAATTACATGCACATGTAGTGGCAATAATTTTTTCTGATGAAAGTTGAGTTTTTTATAATACAATAGATTGTTAATCTGTTGTAAAATATATTCTATCTGTTCTGGAAGATAGTTTATTTGTTGCAATAAGTTGGTCATCTGTTGTATTATGCCAATGTTATTTCTATCTAATCTAATCTAAGTCTAATCTGTTCCAATAGTGGGAAGACCTGTTTGATAATTTCCAATAGATGACCTAAATTTTACAACACATGCTAAATCTGTTTGATATTTTTCAACAATTATGCTTGAATATCCATGTGCTCGACAATACGAAACTAGTATAAAATACACTATCATAAAATTTTTAGCAATTAGGCTTGAATATCCATGCGCCTAACTGCACCAAACCAGTAGCAATAATGGCAATAATGTAGTATCTTCTTGCTCAATTTTGTTTCTCTTCAGAAGTCTTGACTTTCTTCAACAAACTCCAGATTACACGATTTGCTTGTGAAGGGTGTCGTTCTTCATACCAATCAAAGTAATTGCATCCACCCAATTTCTATAAAAACAAGAACACAATTATAAAATAATTACAAGTCAATAATTAATCAACTAGTTAAATTAAAAAATATTAACTTTGAAATCTTACAAGTAAAAAACCCACGACCTGGATTTTGTTGAGTCCAACAAGTCTTCAATAGAGCTTCATGACCGCACTTACAACACAAAAAAATTTTATCATAAAAAATAGTGGAAGATGCACTCGACATTGTCAAGCTAGTTGGAAAAAATAAAAAAAAGATGAAGAAAGAAAAGAAAGACCAACTGCAAATAATTTGAAGAATTTGGATAGATAAAAAAAGATGATGAAGAAAAAGATTTGGAAATTTAGGGTTAAATTTTAGGAAAAGGATGCATATATAAGACAATTGGGGAAAATGACCGTTGCGGGCCTAATTAGATGGCAAGTTAGAAAAAATAGGGGTTTAACGAGGCTTGGCTATGTGAATTACACGCAAGCAGACAACAGGGCAAACAGTACCAAACTGATACATTTGATGCCTATTTTATTTTACGTGTTTAAAATGAACACTGTCTAGTTGATGCCTATTTTATTTTAGGTGTTTGAACTGAACACTGTCGATGGGTTCTGATTTTTTAATTTCAATTCACTTTTACCTTTTTACATGTAGTAGCAATTTTTTATGTCCAATGAAAGTTGAATTTTTATAATGCAACAGATTCTCCATCCGTTGTAACAGGTATTCTACCTATTTTGACATATAATTTATCTGTTGCAATAGGTTGGTCATCTATTGCATTATGTCGATGTTTCTATCTAAGTCTATCTGTTGCAACACTGGGAAGACCTATTTGATAAGTTTCAACAAATTACCTACCTATTGCAATATATGTCTAAATCAGTTTGATATTTTCCAACAGATGTGTCGCCCGTTGGAACATATATATTTGACTCTAGTATTCCATTTTCAATTAATAAGTACAAATCTAAGGAAAAAATAAAATTCATAGACCAAATAAAATAAATCAAAGCCTTCAAAAATTAGCTTAAATAAATCAACGAATAAATAAAATGTAAAAAAATTATTATGGGTACAGATCTCAACAAATACATCAACAATTTAAGTGTTGATGCTAAGGATTCCTAAAGAGGAGTGAGGTTATTACTTTGATAGACTCAAGCTATAAAGATCTACTCAATATGGTTTCTGCACTTTCTGTTCTTCGTATTTCCATAAAAAGAGTAGCATATTGTCAATGTTGTTCAACAGTAGCTTCTACATCTACCTGGAAAGACAAAATTGGTCAATGCTAATCACGGAGATACAATAAAATGTAAAAGGATGACTCATCTGTTCTAGCAAATCAAACAGGTATTCTTCCTATTTTAAATTGTCCCAAACATATTATATTTTAGCTACAATAATGAATCAACTGTTGGGACAAATTTCTACATAAGGAAAACCTATATGATAATTTCCAATGGATGAACCATCTACTGAAACATATGACTCATCTGTTGCAGCAAATAGTTTATCTGTTGGTAGAGATAAAAATGGTAAGAAGAGATATTTGATTTGCTAAAAAAGATGAGACATATGTTGGAACAGATACTTTATCTGGTGCAACAAGTTAGTCAACTGTTGCAACAGATCTAAATATTTGTTTGATAATTTTCAGAAGATGCGTCATCTGTTAAAATAGATGTGTGTCTATTTGTTAGTTTGAATAGAAATATATATTCACCTTTTTCAACTCATAATGCTCTCCTTTGGATATTATACATTGCTCAGTGCAACACACGGGCAGAGAATTTACAATTTTGATTATTTAGATGCTTGATAATCCCTTGGAAATCACTTTTCTTCTCCTCTTAGCCTTAATCTCTAATAGAGTGGATGGATATAAAGTTCTCTTTGATGGAATGAAACCTCTCTTAGATGTCAATTCCTTTACAGAATCAGTTAATGCATTAATAACATTAATCACTACATCATGTTTTGCCTTGCAATCTTAACATTTTCATGCAGAACATTCGCTGGGAGAGTCAAAATCTGTATAACCAGTATAATCGTACTCATAATAGTTTATTTTAAATACTGTAAGAGGAGCATCATTAGCACCAACAGCAGCACCGCTACCACCACCAACAACTCCATCACAACTAAGACCATTAACAATAATAAGCCCACCCTCTAAAATTATTTTTCTTGTAATAGTTGTTGCTCCAAATAATTTTATTTTTATTTTATCAATGACCTTAAGGTCCAATAAAGCTTGCACAGACTGTAAAGAAAAAATGACATCTTCAACTCTCGATTAGTCAAAACTAGAGACGGATGCACAATGTAACATAAATCATTACATATATTAGAATGATGCTTAGATCATTCAAAAAAATCATTAATTAAAGCAAAAACTTAATTATTATTATACTTACTACATCCTTTGGGGGTTTGAAGAGATCAAGAAATTTTGTATTTTTATCTGTTTTGGCCAACAATCATCTCAAGATTCTTGGACAGAAAACTTCTTCCTAGTAGTTCACTTGTTTTCTCAAATAAGGAATGGCTTCAAATGCCCAAGACTATAAAATAACGCCTATAAATCAAAACCATTATTGTGTAAAAAATGAAAAATATCATAATTAAAGAAAGAAACATTTACCATGAAATCCCATGGAAAGCAATATAAGTTGACTGTGTTTGGCGCTAACGGAGTCAAAAAATATTTGACAGTCATTTTGAAGCTTTCATAACCCCAAGGACAACTGTTAAACGTCTTAAGATACTTGGAGAACTTTATTAAACCAATACTTATTTGTTGTTAACGTCTCTCACCCAAAGAATATTATGTATAAACCAAACCAAGCACAATGACTGCTTGTGCTTCTTTGAAAGTCCTTTACCTTTCAATGCTTCTATTAAATTTTTATTTTTGAAGCTTGGACCAACAATGGACACCAGGTCATTACGATCACACGACTTGCCTTTGCTTTTTTTGGGTGTATGGTGTTCTTTTTTTGAGTTAGAATAGGTATAACTTGAGAAGGACAATGAGGATAACATTTTAGTCCAGTAACTATGGAAAACTCCTTTCAACCAAAACAAATAGGCATGCCACAATAATTTATCCACACCTCATCCATCTTAGCTTTATTTTCATACATAAACCTACGCTTGAGAAGTTCATATACCATTTTCATTTGGAAACAAACATTGTTGAATCAAGATATTTCCTAAAGTAGTTGTCCCTGAAATAAGCATCCAATTTTTGTTCTCAAAGTATTTTTTTGAAGGCATCGAAAGATTTTCCCATGGATGACTTAACCACAAAATCACCCATTAAATCTGTGGCACCATCGCGCTGCATTCTCACAGGATAATGATCAGTGCTGAAGATTTTGACCAACTCTTCAATGGAAGGTCTATTAGCATTTGGATCATCTCTTTTGAAACATTCCTCCTTATCCTGTTCATCATATTTTGCTCTTGATTGAGATAATCTCGTAAAGCAAGCTTATAGAGTGGTAGATGTAGCCTAGCTTCTTCACTTGTTCCTTTACTTGGACATGATCCGGTTTCTGTTCTTTTGGGAGCTATATTGTCTAAAATTAACAGGAACATAAAAAATATATTATAGTTGATTAATGAATTATTAAAAAGGATAATAGTAAATCTAGCAAACAAAATAGTAAAATAATAGTTCTAATGGATCACTGATTTGTTGCATTAGGTAGTATATCTGTTACAATATATAATCAATCTATTACAGCATATAATCAACCTATTGTAGTGGATGAGTAATTTGTTGCAACAATACAAAATGTACTACTCATTTTTTAAGATAGATGAATGGTCTGTGCAACAGATCACACATCTGTTGCAATATATGAGTGCTCTGTTAGAACAGGTAAATAACCTGTTGTAATGGATGAGTAATCTGTTGTAACAATACAAAACATATTACTCATTTATTGAGAAAAATGAATGGTCTGTGCAGCAGATCACACATCTGTTGCAACATCATCTATTGTAATATATGATTAATTTATTAGAATTATTAAATAACTGTAGCAACGGCTGAGCAATCTATTATGATAATACAAAATATATCACTCATCTATTGAAAAAGATGAATGGTCTATAGAACAGATCACATATCTATTGCAATATATGAGTGATCTGTCAGAATAGTTAACTAACCTGCAACAATGGCACTGAGTAATCTATTGTGATAATATAAAAAATTATCACTTATCTGTTGAGAAAGATAAATGGTCTATGAAATAGGTCACACATCTGTTGCTACATATGAGTGATCTGTTGGAACAGTTATCAACAGTCAATATTATTTAAATTTGTTTCAACAGAAGGGTCATCTATCGCGGCAGATGAATGATCAGTTCAAAAAATCAAGTCTTTGATATGTCCTGTTGAAAGAGTTGATAGGATGTTATCCAACATGAGGTTCATCTGTTGCATCAGATCTTTAATTTGATGGTTCCTCCATGGCATCAGATGGTTAATTTGTTGCATTAGATTTTTAATCTAATGGCTCCTTTGTTGCATCAAATGGTTAATCTGTTGCAACATATGGTTAATCCATTGCATCAGATAGTTAAACTATTGCCTCATATACTAAATCTGGTGCATCATATTTTTTATCTGATGGTTCCTCTATTGCATCAAAATATTAATCTGTTACATCATATGGTGAATCAGTTGCATTAGATGTTTAATCTGTTGCACAAGAATTTTAGTTTGGTGGTTCCTTTATTGCATCAGATGGTTAATTTGTTGCATTATATGATAAATTTGTTACATCAGATTGTTAATATGTTGCACCAGATAGATAATCTGTTGGAGAACAAAAATAGTAGCACAATTTTGTTCAACAAAAAAATAGCAATATCACCATTTTGCCAAGAACAAGTACAGACCAAATTAACCCAGCAATGTCCACAACACGAAAAACACCAAAATCATTGTTTTATTTTTATAAACACAAACAAAAATATTAAACTTCAAAAAAATGCAACAAATAACAAAAAATTATAATTCACTTCAAAAAGAGAAGAGAAGAAATACCAGAAATTAGGATTTTATTCAGACTACATTTTAAATTAAAGCAACAAATATTGAAATTGTTAATCAATACTCTATGAGAAGTTGGCTCAAGTTCCTTATTTTCTTCAAAACTTAAAAGGCCATAATTTTTTACCTGTGAAAGAATAAAATGAATGATGAAGAATTCAAAGTTGTTGTGGCCGAAGAACAAGGCTGTAACGTCGATTGAAGGTTGAAGTCAAAAAAGAACTCGAAGCCCAACTATTTGTCATCGGAGGTTGAAGTCATCGGGGATTGAAAGGAGAAATTTGCAGAACTGTTGGTTGAGAGAAGTTGTTGAGAGACGGTTGATGATTTGGATGAAAAGTGGTGTGGGTTGGGTTGATTTGTATTTTTGAAAAGATTAGAAAGTTTTGAAAATATTAATCAAGTCCACAATTAACTTAATCAAGTTTACTAATTATGTTTGACCCTTTAAGTTGGTCAATGTCACCAATCCTTCATTCAAAACTTAAAAGACACCTTTCTTCAATTTTCTCAAGTTTCATTGCAAATTAATGCTTATATATGAAAAGTGATGATATTTAATAGGAAAAAGTAAAGAACATAATAAACTTAAATCTATAATTAAGCTAAATAACAACACTTTAAAGAAATTACCTCAGATGACATAAATAATATTTTTTAATAGGGCCCAGTAATTAATGAGTGCGAAATATTTCCTATTTTCACATCTCAACTTTTTCAACTTTATTTTATAATTTTCCACCCCTTATATTCCCATTTTCTTCTCTAAATTTTTAGCTTCCAATTTTTATAGTTTTTCAATTTTGACTTCCCTTACATTACTTGAAGGCCAAACACATTGACAGGCCCCTCAACTTGGCACGATCTTTCACTTTGGCACCTCAAGTAGATGTTGTGCACTTTAGGCACCTCAAGTAGTCATAAACTATCACTTTGGTACCTTTTGCTGATTCAGCAAAGAGAGTGTATCACACTCGCTTTTGGGTGCGTGACAACATTATTTTAGCCCATTTTTCATTTATTTTACCACCTTTTCCCCAGATTTTTCACCCTACCATCTTTCATCCTTTATTAATGGAGTATCTCTTATCTAAACATCAAATTAAAAATTTCAAATTATTTTCAAAAATTTATCTAAAAATTCAACCTCTATTAATGGACATTTTCTTTTACGACACTTTGATCTAACTAATTAATCAAAAAATTATTTATTCAAGAGATTGAGTTGATTTAGTTGGTGCTTCTAAATTTATTTTGTAAGTGTATGTAAATAAAGGGAAAACAATGTTGGACGTTTTAAGCTAATGGTACCCATGTTTTCTTTTGTTGATTAATTTTCTAATCGAACACACATGCCTCCTTATTTATATTTTTTTAGTCATATATCTGAAATTTGAGAAGCTATTAACTGAACATTGGCCTCCTCTTTCTCCATGTCTAAAATTCGTGAAGCTCTTAATGCAGATTTACTTTTCTGGAAAATTCTATCTCCATTAATGGAGGTTAAGCTTAAAAAGGTTAGGTAGGGAAGATGTTATGTTTTTTTTGTAATTATTTAGTTACAAAAACATGTGTCATTAATTTGTTGGACACTTTGCTATGTTATTTTGATCCTGTTTTGTTTTTTTAAAAAATGTGGGTGTATAATAATGTGGCAATTTAAAATGAGTTGGCATAAATTAATTGGCCGTTTAATTATTGTTGGAAGTGCATGTAATTCATGCACCAGAGTTGGTGTCGAAAGGTGCCAAAATGACATAATTTATAGTTGATTTAGGTGCTTAAAATGAACGATGTCCACTTGAGGTGCCAAAGTTAAAGATGGTGCCAAGTTGAGGGGTCTGGTGATGTATTCAGCCTTACTTGATGTTTCGCCATTAATGGGGAGCTTCGAGCTCTAACAATGGATGATGATGAAAAGGTCTAGATCTGGGCACCCTTTTCCTCTTCCCCTTCCCCTTCATTTTCCTGCAACACCCAATGAACATTACCCTACAACCACCACTAAAGTTGTTCCATTTTTCTTCCCTTACTCTAAGATTCATCACTAATGGTGAGTTTCAAGCTCAACCCTGAATGATGAAAGAATGATTAGATCTGGACAATATGTATCAAAACACAAATAAACTGCTAATTTCAATACCATTTAAAGAGTGAACCTTACAAATTGAAAGATGGCGGAAGAAATTGCTGAACGACTACACCAAATAGGCTGCTAATTTCAACATTTATATATATACTTGACGTCATAAAAATATTTATGTATTTTTATGTTAATAAACCTAAAAATTTTACAGTTGTATATGCATTTTTTAATAAATAAATGCTTTTATATATGTATTTCAAAAAATGATTACAATGTTTAATGGGTCTATGTATTGCATGTGTATTTGATATTATAAAAATAGTTAATTATTTGTATGTATGATGTCAATAAAGCTTGATCAATATGTAATTGTTTATGTATGTCATATGAATTTGTATATGTATTTCAAAGAATGATGATAGTGTTTTTAATGGGTCTATGTGTTGTATAGGTATTTGATGTTGTAAAAATAGTTATGTATTTTGTATGTGAATAAGGCTTGAAATTTGTAATTGTATATGTATTTCAAACAAATAAATAAATTTGTAGATGTATTTTAAAGAATAATGACAGTGTTTAAAGGGTCTATGTGTTTTATAGGTATTTGAGGTCATAAAACTAATTGTGAGATACATATTTGAGAACACAGATACAAATGATACTTGATTATATCCAAATACAAATGATAAATTTAACATATAAATATAAAAAATTTATATAAAGCATATATTTGATACAACAATTATAAAATATAAAATACAAAAAAAGTTTTATAAATGTATTACCATATATAGTGAATGTCTGTTTTTAAAAAAGTTAGAAACTTAAACTTTGGGACAAAGTTAGTTTTCCCCTATAAATAGTTTGGTTTTCCTTCATTGCTATTCACCCCTCAAGAATTTCTCAAGAGAAATAAGGAATTACTCTCTCTTCTGTCTCCATTCTTTTTGTTCTTACTTTATATTTCATAACATGTTATCATCACGAAGATCTTAAATAATTGAGGAATTTACAAAAGCCACTGACCAACCATTGCCTTATGATATGTATGTTTTCAATCGTTTATGAGGTTTGACTTTATTTAATTTTCTAATTATGTGGCAACAAGGGTAAAATAATATAATGGTGAGCACGTTATGCTTTCTACAACAATTAAATATAATTTTGAGTAAGTTATGCTTTCTACAACGGTTGATTTGTCTTTTCATAGAAGGTTCAGTCATCTAAATTATGTAAAAATATTATGTCTATTTCTTTTACCAAGTAGAATTAAGGGTGAGCCTTGATTTTTAAAATTATCATGAGCAATTAGATTTAGTATTGTTCAGATTGTGTACATAAATTCTTCACAAAGGGTATCATAATTCAGACCACAAATTTTATCTGTATATATGTATACTTTGTCAAGTTCTCTGAAGCAATCTAGCTTTGGCTTACCAGAACATAAACTAAAAGAAATTTCTGTATTATTGATTCAGAGTAAGATGGTGAATTCAAGTTCGATCTTATAAAAGGGTAAGACATCATGTTAGAATTATGATGTACCATGATGATAAGATGTTGGGTTTAAGTTCCATCAATTTCTGACCTAAGATGCCTTTATATGGATAAGACGTTAAGTTTGAATTTCAATTCACCATATTGGTGATATAATGATGGATAAAGCAAAGTAATATGTATTTGGCTAAAAATCATGAAACCTGTCCCATGAAATATGCTTCATTCTCTGAAGTGAATGTGGTAGCAGTGCATAATATGTCTGAAGTACGAATATACGCATGGAAGGATAATATGATAATAATCATCCAATGTGATAATATTTGCACATGATTATTGTGGTTATAAGATATGTTAGAGAAGAATTCTCTACATTATATGTATGCCTCGATTTTTTCCTAAAGTAGCAATATCATAAAAGAGGCTATAAACTATCAAAAATTGATAGGCTTAAGGCACAATTGTATTCCATTCCTTGCGAATAAGAATTTCAATTGTTATAAGTACAGATCCATTCCCTAAGGTGAACGTGATAATATTTAGTTTTCCATTTCCGATGAATGAGAATTTCGATATAAGTACATATCCATTCCTATGATGAATGTGATAATATTTAGTAAAACTTATCAATACAAAAGTGCACTTGATTGTGATGGTATCACAACTCACCTCTGGAAGAGGTAGAATAATTAAGAAGAAATATTCTGTAATTTACTCCGAAGTAGTAAATATGTTTATTCTCATAAAGTAAATCAGAAATTTACTAAAACAAAAGGCACATGTCATGGTAAACTTGAAATTGTCATTCTAAAGATATGCATGTTGTGTATTAGACATATATTGAAGAATTAGAAGATTTTCATTAAGAATTATTTAAGTGGTTTGTTCTCATGATAAGTTGGTTGAACTAACTAATGTTGGGATTGAATTCCTTAAATCTGGAAAGTATAAAAGGTGAATAAGGGTTCGTTCACCTATCATGTGATATATATTAAGACACATCAATAAGATCATCACATGTATATTTATTTTCAACCTGCAATTGACATTTCAGTAAAATTGAGTTAAGAGCATAATTTTCAGATATGTAATCAAGACTATTCATCTTGATAATACTAGTTTGGCATTAAATACCTTTGATAAATAGTTGAACCATTACTACTGAGAACAAAACTTCATGTGTTGGTTTGAAATATAATATATTATATACAAACGTACTTGTATGCATCAAATCAATAAATTACGATTAATTTTCCCTCAAAGTTGGTTCAGGGTCAAATGGATATACAATGATGCACAAAGATGGATTCTTTAAAGTAAATTGAGACGTATGTAAGTTTTCCTAACATAAGGGGGGAGATAATAAAAAACTAAGAAATATAATGTGAATTATCATCAATATGATCCTCATTCAAAAGATAATCCAAAGTTTAAATAATAAGAGCATTTGTTGACCTAAAAATTGATATTATATTTAGTTGTAAATGCTCCAATTGAATGTAGTTAAAGGATAAAGTCTGGTACATGTATGAAGTATGTAGACCAATCAGTTCTAAAAGTAATAATTCTTAAAAAAGAAAAAGGAGCAAATGATCATAATAAAAAGGTTATGTGCTCTTGAAGAGCCTATGACATGACACTTCATGAAACCTTATGAAAGGTTCAAGTATCTGAAAATAATAAAGTAACGAGATCTCAAAGTATTATGTCACATTGTGAATTAATAAAAAATGATATATCATCGATAGTATCTTTGATACAATATTAGCACAATATTGCAAAAGTTTACGATGACTTGAATTCTGTGTTTATTTAAGTATGCCGACGTAGAACTATTTATCAAGCGACATGTAATGATGCATCTTGGTAAATCATGGTAAGAACAAAAGTTATTTGATTTGCATCCAGACACTTGAAGATGTCAACATGAAATACAGAATATTATCACTTGAAAAAATTTATATGAATACTTGTTTAAGGATTCAAAATGTTTGAAGCATATAAAAGTTCTGGAAAACTTATTTATAATTCTTGTATTGCGTAAACTTATAACTTGAAAATTATTAAAACTCATAGAGAGTTTTCAAAAGTAACAGATTATTTGCTGAAATGCGAAATATATTGTCATGCCTCAAATTTCATTGGGGCGGATAGGCAACCGTAGCCGTAAAGGCCCAAGAGCACCAATCTATAACCTTGTAATTCTCGTGCATGTAACTATAACCAAATGTTCTGCCATTTATGCATATGATGTAACAATGAGAATAAACCACATAGGCAAGCACAAAACTATATATACAAGACTTGGCCGTTAGGGCCACAATATCTAAAAGACAAGAAACTACCATGCTTAACTTTACATCGATATACAAAGACTCTAAATATACATAGACTTTGTTAAGGTTGGGAAAACCCCCCACTTACTCTTCACTACTGTATAATACCAAAACATATATAACAGACTCGAAAAGACCCAAACCAACGTAGAGCTCACCAATAGCTGTTGGTTATCCTGTACTTCTACTAGGGAGGTGTATTAGTTGAAGATCCCAATCTTACAGCATAAAATACAGGTCTCCTATGAGGGATGTCAGTATGAAAATGTGTACTGACTATGTAAGGCTGAAAGTAATTACACATAATACAAGAGCTCAATTGAAATTAGATACAAGTGTATAAATGACACTAGTAGACCACCTTTACATATACTTGTCGGATCAGGTACATTATATTCTTTTCCTTATTTTACCCTTCTTACTTTATAATCTTTGTAAGTCATATTCTATAAATGACCAGTTGATCAATGGTAAATACATAAATTTAGATCAACCCATGCTGGGCTTATGCCTCTGAGCTGCCACCCACTTATGAACAGATTGGGATCGACCCATGCTAGGCTTTCACCCCTGAGATTCCACCCACATAGAAAGGTATCGATATCAGACCATGTTAGTCTTATGCCCATGAGCTTCCATTCGTATAATTCATATTTGCATTACTTAGTTTATTTAGCCTTTGAGATTAGTCGTTTGGTGGTTATGGCGTTATTGTACTCTGTTATAATAATCTACCAGTAAGAGAAATATGAATAAACACTTAATGCAACAACAATTAGGTAGGGATCTATGTGAACACAAATGAAATATTTAGGAGTTGAAAATAACACATGGGTCTTGTTTGACTTAAAACAGAACTCCTAAAATTTGCTAGTGAAAGTAGACATGCAGACTTAATAATAAGAATGTATTGATTATTTTAAATTATTAGAGAGTAGGGACAAGTTCATTAGCTACATGGGAGATCATGCGCTGCCACTATGTATATTTTTCTATAGGAGAACTTTAGAAGCTTACTTTGTAACACTAGTGTTGGACTTCATGTCAAAGAATAAAAGATAGAGTATGCCTTACATATCTTATTGTACAACTCCAATATTAACCAAAATTAACATCTTGACTTTTGGATTACTTATCTACAAAATATATGGTAAAATTAGTATTAGTAACTAACCAACATATTTGGGCTAGTTAACTTTACCAAAACAGTAGCCGGGTAGTAAGCTCATAATTTATCAAATCAAGAATGTTATTTTAATCCTTTTCTCCTCTAATTACATCCACATACCATACAGATTCTTATAAGATCTCCCAAATAACTTTGTCTTTATTACACCCTCAAAACATTATACAAAATAGAATAGGCAATAAACATATACAATATTTCATTCGATGGTGTGCCGCTACACCCTTTTTCTATATTCTAATAAAAACTACCCATACCTTTCCCCAACATAAACCGATAATTCTCAATATATGCATATAAAATAGTCCATAAAACAATCCTAAATTTCCTTTATTGTAGCAACCAAATATTGAACTCATCATCTCTTATGTCCATAATAGCAACACATACATAATTCTTTACCCAAACTAATACACAATAAGGATAAAATAGAGTTGTCACCTTACCTTAATTTTATGTAACTCATCCTTTTAACTTGAACTCATCAAGAACTTGAACTTAATTTCATACTTTAAACCAAAGAAGAAAAAAAGTCTCTTAATAACAAAGAAAAGTGAGCAGTTAGCTTATCTTGTATTTTGCCTGTATTTATAATTAAGCATGAATAGAATGTTTTCTAATCTTCCATGGGAGAATTTCTAATGACCTAATTCTTGATGATTTATGTGAAATGTTTATTTCTGTGATATTTGATCATTTTATCCCTCTTCTTGGTACTTTATGGTATTTTTGGGGTGTGGGAATGATTGGCACAATTCTTAGTGCATTTCAATATGATTTATATGATATTGTAGTTTTTGGTGACTTGAAAAGTCTTATAGTTGACTTCGGACTACATTTACTATTCAGTGCATTGGATAGCAAATGAACTATGCCAATAGATTCGGAATATTATTTTAGATGGGTAACATGATTGATTTCATTTTATGGTTTTTATATCTTATTTCAATTTTTGATTTGAAAATTTGTATAATTGGGTTCGAGGGTCAACTTCATGAAAACGACGTCTTTTTAAAAATTAAGTATCACCATTGAGTGTAAAGCATCAAATTTAATATGGTAGCATAGATCTTTTGTGTTCGTGAAATTCTAGATGAATCCTAAGGGGTACGCGGACACTTTGAATTCTTCAAGTCTCTAGCTGGTGCTGGTGCACCCGAAAACATGATGGGTTAGTCACTTATGCGACTCAACTAGCCAGACCAAGTGTCGCATACGCGATATCTTGGTCACAATCGCCAGCCTCTTATATGCGATGACAAATTTGCATATGCGATACCTGCCCTCAAGCAAGGTATCATATACATGACACCTGGTTGTATATATAATAGTCGCATAAGCGATCCAATGATCGCGTATGCGATGCTTGGGTCCTTTATATACCCATGTTTCACCTTTTTTCATAATTTTTGGGAATTGAAGCTTACGATTTTGTGATGTTGAGCAACTTCTTTAGATTTTAAGCCTCGGTAAGCTCCATAACACCTAGTTCAAATATTTTCTCAAAGTTCCATCATATAATTCTTGTTTAAATGCTAATTAAAAAAGTAGAAATTTGGAATTTTTGCCCATAAGGCCTAAAAATTGTAATTCTCCGATTAAAATCTTAATTTCAAACCATTTTTACTTGGGTGAGTTTCTAATCTTATAATTATTACTTTTCTTTCGATTTCATCTTTGGAACAACTTCAATTCTTGATTTTAAAATGAATTTTAAGGATTTTTGCCGATAAGGCTTAAACATGATTTTTCTTCAATTTGAAACTTATTTTTAACTCATTTTTCTTGGGTTTTAATCTATATACTCCTAAAAATATAGGAAACATGTTTTGAAAAATAAAATTATAATATTACCCTTGTTTTTCAAAAAACCTATTTCGAAGGTCTATTTTGACCTCGACTTGAAAAAAGGCAATATGGGTATCGTTGTCTTTTATTTGACACATAGATTCTATATTTCTTAATTTTAGTTGATTTTGAGTCCATTTGTTGGAGTAAGGCTTCAAATTAAAGGCTTGTGGACCGGTTTTCAGCATCCAAGGTAGGTTATGGCTTAACTTTCTTGAGAATGGGCTGGGTAGCTAATTTTGATACAAAATCATGTTAAAGGTGTGGGAACTAATCATAAAAATGGCTATATTTATTGTGTTGTGCGTGTTTGGGGGCCTATGTATTTATGTTATTTGGTGGTTTTGGAATCATTATTTGCTATGTGTGACTGTGTGAGGTCCTATATGATATTATTGGTTGTGCGTATGTGAAATTAGTTGTATATTATTGAGGAAAAAGCCTAATGTGTTATCAATGGTGACTTCTTTAATGTATTTCATTCTATTGGCATATGTATTATGTAGGATTCATGGATGGTTTGATAAATAAGCGGATTTTGGCTCACTTGGTTGGATATGAAATTTCTTATTCTAGTTAGTTGTGAGCATTACATCCTCATATCATCTTCATTCATGAAAAATTGGTACCATCATAGAAATATTAGAAATACTGAAAACACTTCTTTTTCTAACAAAAGTGTGACATCTTAAAAACCCTCTATCGAAGGATATGCCAGAGAGGAGATTTAGATATTGGTTGTATACGGGTTGACGAACCCTTCATTGGACTATGTCGGGAAGTTTTAGCTCCATAGGTGTATATGGAGGTTGTGTTACAACCTCACGTGTTACATTATCATCATCATCTTTATTGCATTTATTTATATTATACCTTTATTTGTGTTACTTTATTTTCCTTGATGTATACCTGTTTATGTGTATTTCTTCCCTTGTACTTGTATGTGTAATATTTGTGTACTTGTATTCCTATCTCATAATTTTTATGGTGATGTGATTATTCTAGAATTGTTAGTTGAGATGGTGTGGGCAATCATTTAGGATATTTTCTAGTTGCAGGTGACGTGTCTTTGGTGTGTATTTTGTATGACTTGTTTTCTACTTTGTTCAGTCGTAGAGTACAAGTGAACTATACCTCCCCTACTGTGCCCTTTTGGTGAAGATCCAAGTTCTAGTATCCCTCACGGTGGTTGATTTAGGCAATATTTGGAGCTTTTTGAGGTAGCAGTTAATTTCATCCATCCAGAGTTGACCACTTCATTTCTTTTTTTGGACTATGTCTTTATTTGCATTCAGAGATAGAGTTGTTCCTATTTGGATAGATTATGTGTTTTGATCTGAAGTTATACTAGTTAATTCTTACATTGTGACACTAGTATTTCCATTTTTACTATATATGCCTATGGTTTGACTCTGTTCAAGATGGCTTGCCTTTGGTTTTGGTATTATCTTTCATTTTATATCAATTTAGGTGGTAGAATTACTTGTCAAGGCTTGCCGCAATAAGTGCCATCATGACCCTTGGTTTTTGGATAGTGACAAATTTTTATTAGGGAAGCCAAATTCATTGGTCTCAACAGTATAAGAATAAGATGTCTAATAAATTCTCGTAGATCAGTACATAGATGTCCATATCTATCTTCCAAAAATTATATTATGTCATTAGGAAATTTCTCTTATTTTGCTTTTTATGGTGTAGTTTTCCTTCATAACTCATATTCTAAGTCATATTTCACTATAATCTGTATAGATGGTGATGACTAGATCTCGTGAGGTTAGAGATGTTGAGCCATCATTTGAGGAGAGCATCCAGTTTAGAGGGTGAGTTGTGAGTCATAGATGTGCTCGAGGTAGTGGATATACACGTGGATCTTTCCCATCTAGGATTAGTGCTAGGGGACTTCCCCCAGAGCCTAGTATTGAAAATATTGGAGGTGTGAGTCCTACTTTGGTTATACTGAGTTCTTCTACCTAAGTCTTGGAGGGGTTATTTGTTTGCTTGGTAACCTATTTAGAGGGTGCTCCTTTGGATGCTCTTGGTGTTCCTCCAGTTCCAAGTATTGTACCTCTATTTGTGTTAGAGTCTGTTCATGGTGTTCTTATAATTTTGAGTATGGATCCTTTAGTAGTACCTATTTCTATATTTGGTACTCCACAGACTCTGAGTGTTGTTCCTCCTTCAATACCTATATCTGAATATGGTATTATGAGGTTGAAAGTTCATCCTTCATCTATGTCGCCTCCTCAGGTAGGATCTCAACCATCCAAATTCACCATGCCTCTTTTTATTGTGAGTACAGTTATGTCTTTTAAGGATCAAAAGAGGTTTGAGAGGCTCACTCTCTTGGGTCTTCATAGGTTCTATGGTGCTACAGGCGAGGTTGCCTATGAGTTCTTGATTGACTGTCATAAGAAGTTACATAACTTGGGCTCACTTGAGTCACATGATATTGTATATACTACTTATCAATTGAGGGATGCTGTCAGAGATTTGTGGAGGTCACTTATTGGTTACAGACCTTTCAATTCTCCTGTGTTGACTTGAGATTAGTTTACTAAGGCTTTTTTAGAGAGATTTGTGCCCTATAGCCTGAGGGATCAGATAAGAGATAAGTTTGATCACCTTGAGCAAGGCTCTATGATTGTTACAGAGTATAAGGCATACTTTCATGCCCTTTCAAAATATTTCTATGCTAGCATTGCCACTGAATTTGAGAAGATTCAGAAGTTCCTGAAGGGGTTGGGTGTTTTTCTTCTGATAGCTAAATCTCAGATATTTGTGTGTGGAGCATCATTTCAAAGCATAGTGGATCATGCAAAGATAAATGAGGGTATTCTTTGAGCATCTCAGAGAGGTGCAAAAAAGGTACGTCGTATGAGGGAGTTCAGATGTTACAGTTCTTGAGGTAGAGATTCTAAAGGTTTCTTTGGGTATCATTGTAGACCCTTACAGGCAACCTTGCAGAGTTCAAGTAGTGGATCTTTTGGTTTAGCAGTTTTGAGTGGCCATTTTGGTCTATCGTACCTTTTCCTATTAAGTTAGGTTGTAGGGCTTATTTTGTGTGTGATGAGGCTGTCCATTTGGCCAAGGAATGTCTTCACCATATGTTCAAAGCTACTCCTATTTAAGTAATAAAAAGTAAGGGTTCTACCATAGGTGCACGGGATAGAGGTAGTGGAGCTCGTGGTGGTGGTCATAGGGCTATTCAGGAAGTTGGTAGTCATGGACAATGCTATGTTATACTTGCCAGACCAGAGGCAAGTCTTTTGATACAGTTATCATAGGTATCGTCCTTATTTATTTTAGATCTGCATTTATGCAATTTTATCTAGGGAAGACTTTCTCCTATGTGTCTGTATATTTTTCTTTAGATTTTGATTTTGTTATTAAGCCCTTTTCCATGCCTATTCGTGTATCTACCCCTGTAGGAAACTCTTTAGTGGTGGATCAGGTGTACCCATCCTCAGTTGTTACTTTTGCTTGACGTGAGATAGGTATATTTTCTTGTCTTAGATATGGTTGACTTTGATGTCATCTTAGGTATAAATTAGTTAGCTCCTCCAGGTGTGCCAAGGATATCTTGGAAGGGTATGCTTCATTCAGGTCCCAAGAGAGTTATATTTTATATTTAGGCTCGTTGCTTAGTTGGGAGGGGATATTTGTCTTATTTTTCCATATTTGTGATACTAGAGTTTCTTCACCTCCTTCCTTAGATTTTGTTTGGGTTGTCAGTGAGTTCGTGGATGTTTTCCCTATGGATTTTCCTAGCATGCCTCCAGATCATGATATTAACTTTGCCATTAATGTTGAACCAGACACCAGGCCTATTTCTATTCCTCCTTATAAGATAGACCCAACCAAGTTGAAAAAAATTAAATGATCAATTGCAGGAGGTGATGGATAAGGGAATTATGCAACCTAGTGTATCTCCTTGGGGAGTGCTTGTCTTATTTGTGAAAAAAAAAGATGGGTTTATTCTTATGTGTAGTGATTATCGATAGTTGAACAAGCTGATGATTTAGAGTAAGTATATTATTTATAGTATTGATGATTTATTCGATCAAATTCAGGGTGTGATTCAGTGTTTTCAATGATTGATTTGAGATTTGGGTATCTTTAGTTAAGGATTAGAGCTTTGAATGTTTCGAAGACAACCTTTCAGATTCAGTACGATCATTATGAGTTTTTGGTCATATCTTTTAGATTGACCAATGCCCCAGCCATATTTGTGGAGTTGATGAATTGAGTATTTCAATCATATCTTGACTTCTTTATTATTGTATACATAGATAATATCTTGGTTTACTCTAAGAGTAAGGCAGATCATGAGGACAATTTGTGGATTGTGCTTCAGAAATTGAGGGATGAGAAGTTGTATACTAAGTTTTCCAAGTGTGAGTTTTGATTGAAGTCTATCTCTTTCTTGGGTCATATAGTGACTATGAATGGTACTATGGTTGATCCAGCCAAGATTACAATGGTTTGTGATTAGGCTAGGCCTACTTTACCCATTAATATTCAGAGTTTTGCTGGCTTGGTAGGTTACTATCGGCATTTTGTTAAGGGTTTCTCATCTACTGTAGCTCTATTGGCCAAGTTGGCTTAGAAGAACATTTTTTTTAGTGGCTTGATATTTGTGAGGTGAGCTTTCAAAGGCTCAAGAAGTTGTTGATGTCAGCTCCTATCTTGACTTTGCCTAAAGAGGGTGTGGGCTTTACCATCTTTTATGATGCTTTAAGTCTTGGGTTAGGCGCTATATTGATGTAGGATGTTAAGGTGATTGTGTATGCTTCTTGTCAGTTGAAGCCTCATAAGAGGAACTACCCTACCCATGATTTGGAGTTGCATACAGTTATTTTTGCTTTGAAGTTATGGAGGCACTACTTGTATGAATTTCATTGTGAGATTTTCTCGTATCATCATATATTTTGTCTTTCTTCACCCAGTGAGATCTTAATATGGGATATCTCCATTGGCTTGAGTTACTTAAGGATTATGACTTAACTATCCTCTATCATCTAGGCAAGACTGAGTTGACTGGCATAGGTAACTTGGCACATCTTTTGACCCAGCAGAGGCCTTTAGCCTTAGAGATTCAGTCTTTAGCTAATCAAATGGTTAGGCTTGATAGTTTGACACTTGGGTATATTTTTGCATTCGTGGAGGCTAGTCTTCTTTGATGGAACAGATTCGAGCTGATTAGTTTAATGAGTGGTAAGGGTAAGGAAGCCTCATTGGATTTTGATGGTATTTTGAGGATTGGAGGTCGAGTTTGTGTACCAACAATAGATGATTGGATTAGATTGATTTTAGAGGAGGCCCATTGTTCCAGGTATTCCATCCATTCAAGAGTGACTAATATGTATCGTGATTTGAAGCAGCATTACTGGTGGGGTGGTTTAAGGAAGTATACAACAAACTTTATGGCTCGTTACATTTCTTGTTAGTAGGTGAAGGCCGAGCATTTGAGGCCATTGGTTTAGAGGTTATCCATTCTCGAGTGGAAATAGGAATGGATCACCATGGACTTTGTGACTGTGTTGCCTCAGAATTCTCATGGTTCTGATAGTGTTTGGGTTATTATGGATCGATTGACCAAGCCTTCTCACTTTATTCCAGTTCAGGGGTCTTTTAGTGCTGAGGGTTGGCCCATATCTACATTCGTGAGATTGTGCTTCTTTATGATGCGCTAGTATCTATTATCTCAGTTGTCCATCCAGTCTTTCATGTTTCCAAGTGTTACATTCCAGATGAGTCTAATTTCATTTATTGGGATTCAGTTTAGTTAGATAAGAGGTTGTCTATTGTTGAGGAGCTTGTATTCATCTTGGCTAGGGTTGTTAGACAAATGCGCTCTAGAAATATCCAGTGGTTAAGGTCCAATGGAGACATCAGCCTGTAGATGAGGCTACTTGGGAGATCAAGTCTGATATACGTAGTTTTTATCCCCGACTTTTGGCTGATTCAGGTGTTTCCCTTGCCCTTAGTTTGAGGATGAACTAGATTTTTAGTGGTGGATGATGTAATGACTCGATTCTTGATGATTCATGTGAAATATTCATTTTTGTATGATTAGACTACTTCCCCCTCCCCGTTGTTGCTTTATGGTATTTCTGGGGTGTGGGAATAATTGGCATGGTCCCTGTTGCATTTTGGTGTGTTTTATGTGATATTGTGGTTTATGGTGGCTTAAAAGCCATATAGTTGACTTTGGTCAACATTTATGATTTTGTGTATCAGATGACAAAATGGACTGTGCTAGTAGATCCAAAACGTTGATTTTAGGTGGGTAACATGGTTGATTTGGTTTTATGTCTTTTATATCTCATTTCGATCCTCGATTCAAAAAGTTGAAAAAATAAGTTTTGGGGGTCAACTTTATTAAAACAATGTCTTTTTGAAAATATGATATCTCTATTTAGTCCAGAGCATCAAATTTAATAGGGTAGCATAGTTAGTTTGCATTCATAGGATTCCAAATGAATCCCAAGGGTTTTAGGGAAACTTGGAATTCTCCAAGTCTTCAGCTGGTGCTGCTGTACCCGCAAACACGATGGGTCATTCATTTATGTGACTCAGCTGACCAGACTAAGTGTCACATATGCGATATCTTGGTCGTAGTTAGGAGCCTCGCCTATGTGACACCTGGTCGCATAAGCGACCCGGTGACCGCATTGCAATGCCTTGGTCCTTTATATACCCATTTTCAATATTTTTCACCATTTTTTAGACTTAGAGCTTAGAGTTTTGTGATTTTGAGCTACTTCTTCAACTTTTAAGCTTGTGTAAGCTCCATAACATATATTTTAACTATTTTCTCCAAGTTCCATCATGTAATTCTAGTTTAAACGTGAATTAAAAAGGTAGAAATTGGGGAGTTTGGCCTGTAAGGCCTAAAAATTTTAATTCTCCGATTTAAACCCTAATTTTAATCCATTTTCACTTGAGTGAGTTTTTAGTCTTATAATTATCACTTTTCTTTTGATTTCATATTCAAAATAACTTCAATTCTTGATTTTAAAATGCATTTTGAGGATTTTTGCCGGTAAGGCTTAAACATGATTTTTCTTCAATGTGAACCTTGTTTTTAACTCATTTTTTCTTGATTTTTCAGGAGAAGACTCCTAAAAAGATATGGGGAAATTTCGAAACTAAAATTATAATTTTACCCCTTTTTTTTCAAAAAGTCCTTTCCGGGAGTCCGTTTTGACCCTGACTTGAAGATAGGCAATATGGGTATCGCTAGCTTTATTTTGATGTGTATATTCTATATTTCTATATTTTAGTTGATTCTGAGTCTGCTCGTAGGAGTAAGGATTTTGATGAAGGCTTACAGAACAATTTTTGGTATTCGAGGTAGGTTATGGCTTAACTTTCTTCAGCCTGGGATAGGTAGCTAATATTGATACAAAATCATGTTAAGGTTGTGGGAACCAATCATGAAAATGGCTATATTTATAGTGGTGTGCCCGTGTGGGAGCCTACGTATTTGTTCTATTTGGTGGTTTTGGATTCGTTATTTGCTATGTGTGACCGTGTGGGGTCCTTTATGATATTATTGGTTGTGTTCTTATAAAATTAGTTGTATCTTGTTGAGGAAAAAGACTAATGTGGTATCAATGGTGACTTATTTAATGTATTTCATTCTATTGGCATATGTATTATGTTGGATTTATGAATGGTTCGATAAATGAGTGGATTTTGACTCACTTGGTTAGTATATTGGTTGGATATAAAATTCTCATTCTGGTTTGTTGTGAGCATTACATCCTCATATCATATTCATTCATGAAACATGGGTACCACCGTGGAAATACCGAAAACACTAGCTTTTTCTGATAGAGAATATGACATCTTAAAATCCCTCTATCGAAGGATGTGCCGGAGAGAAGATATGGATATTGGTATTGGATATTGGTTGAACACGGATTGACGAACCCCCATAAATCCTACGTTGGGGTGCTTTAGCTCCGTAGGTGTATACGGAGGTTGTGCAAAAACCTCATGCATTACATCATCATTATCCTCATCATCTCTACTGCATTTATTTACATTGTACCTTTATTTATGTTACTTTATCATTCTTGATGTATACCTGTCTATGTGTATTTCTGCCCTTTTACTTGTATGTGTAATATTTTTGTACTTGTATTCTTATCTCATAATTGCAATGGTGTATGTGATTCTTTGTTCAAGTTGCCTAAAAAGTCAAAGTAGCTGATGCACCTACTTACTTGATTCTTTGTTAGGATCAATTAAATTGGGCCTTGGCATATTTAAGTTTTAGGCCCTTTCTCCATTTTATTTTTTCTTTTACTTAGTTTGGTCCCAAATCTGATCCTTGGCCCCAGGTCCATTAACTTGGTTCATATAGCTCAAGTAGGTGACTCACCTACTAGCTTAATTAACTCAAACAACAACCTTAATATTTTATTCTATTTTCAGTTCTTAATCCCTTTAATCTAACCTAAAACTTGTATACTCTTGGTCACTTTAATCTTTAGATTAAAATACCATCTTACTGTTCCAAGATAAATAGTTGTATTGACGTTAACATGGTCGCATCACATTAAAACGAACGGGAAATATCTAGAAACTCATTTACACTATCAATACTAACATAACAAATTTAGTCCATTACCTATGCCACAAGGCTATATAAATTTCCATGTAAGTAGAACAAGTACATGCAAAATACGAGGTGTTGCATCCTCCCCCTCTTAGGAACATTCATCCTCGAATGTTAACATAATTATCTAATCTAACCATGTTCAATCCTAAGTTTAATCTTTCTGTTACCACTTAATACTTCTATATTATACTTACTTGTTATTTTTCTAATTCAACATCTTGGACTCTCTCTCCATATTTGAGTAAATGGGTTACTTGGATTTCATCGCTTCTTCAGCTTCCCATGTGATCTCATCTACTTTTTGGTTTCTCCAATGTACTATTACAGAAGCTATTTCTTTATTTCTTAACTTTTTAACTTGTCGATCTAGAATATAAATAGGTACATTTTCATAGGTGAGATCTTCCATAACTTGTACATCTTCAGTAGCAGTACCATAAGATAGATCTCCTATGCACTTTCAATGCATTGAGACATGAAACATGGGATGAATTGTTGGGATCTCTTAGGGTAGCTCTAACTCATATTTGACTTAACCAAACCTTTGAATATTCTTATACGGCCTTATATAACGTGGAATTAGTTTTCCTTTCTTACCAAATCTCATCATCCCTTTCATTGGTGACATCTTCAAGAGTACCCAATCACCTATAGCAAACTCTAGGCCCCTTATGCTAACATCCGTATATGATTTTAATTGACTTTAGGTTGTTTCTAGCCATTTTAGGATTACTTTAACCTTTTATGTAGCTTGATGAATAAGATCTGGCCCAAACAAGGCAGTTTCAACCACTTCAAACTATCCAATTGGTGATCTACACTTTCTTTCGTATAAAGCTTCATATGGTGCTATTTTGATATTTGAATGATAGCTATTGTTGTAGATGAACTGGATAAGACGTAAATGATCATACCAACTACCTTTAAGTCCAATACACAAGATCATAGCATGTCTTCAAGTGTTTGAATGGTACATTCTGCTTGTCCTTTTTTTTTAGGGTAAAAAGTTCTACTTAAATTCACCCGTGTTCCCAAATTTCTCTGAAAATACTTCCAAAATTTTGTAGTAAATTGAGTTCCCCTATTCGATATAATAGAGATTGGTACTCCATGTAGCCAAACTATCTCTTTAATATACAATTTTGAATACTTTTCAACTATGTAAGTGTTCTTAACTAGTAGGAAATGTGCTGATTTAGTAAGTCTGTCAACTATTACCCATATGAAATCAAACTTTTGTGATGTGCTAGGTAAACCAGTAACGAAATCCATGTTGATCATATCCCACTTCCAAATTTGAAGGTCTATAAGTTTCATATAATCCCGGGGATTTTGGTGCTCTACTTTAATTCTTTGACAATTTGGACATTGGGCTACAAGTTCTGCAATGTTCTTCTTCATGTGACCCCACCAACATACTCTTTGAAATCATAGTTGATGCCGAATGAATGTAATACCTTGAATGATATGCCTCTTTTATAATCATCTTTCTTATTCCATCTACATTAGGTACACACAATCTATTTTGGCATTGAAGTCTTCCCTCTTGGATAAGCTCAAATGCCTTTGTCATACCACGTTGTACATTCTCCTTAAGTTGTAATAGAATAGAATCTGCAAACTTCTTCTCTTTCACTACAGCTAATAATGAAAATTCTACTGCATTATGCATAATAACCTCCCCATCCGGAGTTTCAATAAGGTTAAACCGCAAATTAGCTAGTTGATGTAGATCCTTAGTTATTCCTCGCCTTTCAATTGACCACCCATAAGTATTTTTCATTGTCTTATGACTCAAAGCATGAGTTCCACATTTGCTTTCCCCAGATGATACAAGATATCAATATCATAGTTTTTTGATAGCTCATGCCACTTTCGCTACCTCAAATTTAGATCCTTCTGGTTAAAGATATATTGCAAACTCTTATGGTCGGTATATATATATCAACATGAATCCTATACAAGTAGTAGCGCCAAATCTTTAAATCAAATACAACTGCTACTAGCTCAAGGTTATGTGTTGGATAATTTTTCTCATATGGATGTAATTGTCTTGAGGCATAAGATATTACTTTACCATGATGCATCAATACACATCCTAATCAAATTCCTGAAGCATCACAGTACACTACATACCCTTTTGTGCCTTCTGGAAGTACTAATATGGGAGTAAATGTCAACTTATTCTTTAGATCTTGGAAACTCCTTTCACATGCATCATTCCATTGAAACTTGGATATTTTTGTGTTAGCTTTGTTAAAGGTGCAAAATTAAAGAAAAACCTTCAATGAACCTTCTATAGTAACCAACTAACCCAAGGTAACTACGAACCTCCGTAGGCATTGTAGGGTTTCACCATCTCTTCATGACTTCTATCTTTTGAGTATTACCCTTTATTCCTTCATCAGATACAATGTGATCCAGGAATTCCATAGATCTCAACTAAAACTCATATTTAGAGAACTTTGCATATAGCTTATGATCACGAAGATCTGTAACACCTATCGTAAGTGAATAGAGTGGTCCTCTTTTGATATTGAATAAACCAAAATATCATCCATAAAAACTATCACAAACACATCTAACAATGGTGCATTATTTATCCCAAAGGACTTGACTAGAAACTCGTAATGACAATATCATGTCTTAAAAGTTGTCTTGGGTATATCTTTCTCTTTGACCCTCACTTGGTGGTAAACCAACCTTAAGTCAATCTTTGAAAAACGCTTAGCACCTTGTAACCGATAAAATAAGTCATCAATTCTAGGAAGGGAATATTCTTAATAGTCACCTTATTCAGTTATCGGTAGTTGATACACATTCTCAATGAGCCATCTTTATTATGCACAAATAACGCTGGTGTGCCCTAATAGGACATACTAGGCCTTATGAATCCTCTTTCTATCAAGTCCTTTAGTTGATCTTTCAACTCCTATTATTCTGCTAGGGCCATTCTATATGGAGGAATAGATATTGGTTGAGTACTTGGAATCACATCAATACCAAAGTCTACATCTCTTTCTAGATTCAAACTGGGAAGATCTTCAGAAAATACATCAAGGAATTCATTTACCACTGGAATAGTTTAAAGAATTGATGGCTCCACATCTATGTCTTTCACTCTAACTAGATGACATATGTAACCTTTGAAAATCATCCTTTTTGCCTTAAGATAAGAAAGAAATTTACCTCTTAGTGCACCAATATTACCCCTCCATTCAAGGATTACCTCTTTTGGAAAATAGGAATATACCCTCTTCGTTCAACAATCTACTATGGCATAACAAGAAACCAACCAATCTATACCCATTATAACATAAAAATCTACCATTTCTAGCTTAACATGGTTAGCCATTGGATCACGACCACAAACAATAATTATACAATTTTTATTCACTCTCCTAGATATAATAAATTCACCAATTGGCATAGACCCTTCAAATGGCTTAACTAGTAATTTTGGTGTTCTTTTGAACTTTCCAACAACCAATGGAGTGATATATAATAATGTAGAACTCGGATCAATTAATACATATACATTATGTGAAAAGATGGACAATGTACCTGTAACCACATTAGGAGATCTTATTTCGATGTGTCCAGATTACCAGATATTGCTCAACTGGATCAGATTTTGGAAATATTTCGATGAAGCTCCAGCGATAATATTTTTCGACCAATTTTTGAATCAATTTGCTAGAATCCAACATACCACGCAAGAGAAGAGGACTTCACCTACAAGTGTAACCCAGCGATTTCTAACTTTTGATATTTACTTTCTATTATTATTTCATGTCTCTTGACTTGTTTTTAATGTGTTGGGATTGAATGCTTTTGTAACACCCCGAGAGCACACCCTGGGGATCACATGATGCTTACAATCTCGAGGGACCATAAGCTAACCTATAAGCCGATACCTGCTGTAAGCACTGGATAACATGATCATAAATGCGAAAAAATATTGACATGCCATAAGGTTTTAATAACTGAATTCAAAACTGAAATATGAGTCTATAGAAATAATTGACTGAATCTGATAAAATGCTGATAAACTGGATGACTGACTGTAATGTCTAAATATCGAATAACTAACTCTAATGTCTGATAAGTCTCTAAAACTAAATGACTGTGAGTTGATGGGATAGGCCCCAACTAACTCCAACTAAATACTAAACTGAGACATGAAAAAAAGTAAGCCTGTCTTCGAAGTATGAGGACTTACCACTACTAATGCTGAGGATCTGATAAGTCTAATCACGAATCGAGAACTAAGCGTCAGAACCTATGATATAATACATCATAGCATAAAAGAAAAAGTATAAGATCAGTACTTTGAATGTACTGGTATGATAAATGAGGTAGACTAATATGCATGGTTTCATGAACAAAACTAATAATTAACTGAATATGCATGCAAAACATAATGTACTGAATAGAGAGCATGAAATTTGTAGGTACTAGAAATATGTGGAAATCTGTAAATACTGAATATGCATAAAAATCTATAAATACTGAAGATACGTGAAAATCTGTAGATATTGAGGATGCATGACCAAGCATATAACATGAACTGAGTAAAATCTATAAACTGAAATACTGAAATAATAGAAATCTGTATGCTTTGGTCAAACAACACTAAGACTAAATAACTGAATTGAGACTGTATCTAAGACTATGGGAGGTATCATCTAACCGACATTCCATAATTTGAGCTAATCGGGGTCCAACCTGTAACCCTAGTTGGAAGGGTTTTAATACCATGCCATAAGTACTAACACTAGCTATGTGGATCTACTAAATTGATATAATGTCTAAAGGACTAAGGGTGTAATGCCTGAAGTGACGGGTGACCACGGCGAGATAGTCAAGCCTAATCTGACAGGTGACTTCTTATATCCTACGCTGGCTACGTAGTTCTGGAGTATAGGGACTACTACTAACGACTCTACCTATCTTATGGGGAATCCGCCATCCCTACACTCGCTCAGTGCTAAATCCTACTCCCACTGAAAGACACTTAAATACTAGATTGTTCTGAGTTTAACTGACTGATATTTGACTATTCTGATAATGCTCATAGTATGTTCTGAAACTATTCTTTAATGTACTGAGACTAGACTACATAAACAACTATGGATTTCGGGAATTCAATACCCCCAGGACTCAAAAAAAATAATGGTAAAATGACACTAAAGTTTGGGGGACAAAGCATGAAGGCTTTTATTAAATCAATCACTCTTGTAGACATTTTATCAAACACTTGTAGTTCATGCTTTAAAACAATCATAGGAATGTCATGGAACTTATAGAAATAGCATGAATTCGACATAATAGTATTAAATCATGGTTTAATTCAATAAATAATAATATTAAAACATGGAGGACTGAATAACAACAATAATTTTATTAAATCATGGTATAAAATCAATAGAACATGGAGATTCATGGGTGAAATTATAATTTAAAATCAATTCACTTGCAAAGATCAAAATTTTATAATTTAAACAGGATACTTGGACTCCATGGATAAAAGGAATCCATGGATGAATATCTAACATACCTGGGATAATGAATTTAGGAGGATTGATGAAGAGTTCTTGAGATTTGGCCTTTAATTTGAGAGTTAGGGTTCTTGTTCTTGAAGATAGTTGATTTTAATTTGAGAAAATAATGCAAAAGTGAGCAAATAATGCTCTCTTAGGGTTAAATCCCATGTTCAGGCAGATTTGGGGCCATGGGAAAAGACCAAACAACCACTGTAATTTAAAATTGTAAAACTGGAAAAATTCTCGATTCTTAAGCCAAGCCACTGGAAAAGGGACAATTGGGAAAATGCATGGTGGTACGATGCAGAAAAATTGCGTTGCCACCTTGTTTGTGACCTGGAAGTTCACCGCAACACGGTGGAATCATGAAGAGACACTGAAAACTACCAAATACCAATTTGCCCTTTGGAGCGATGCGCCAAGATCACACACCTTCACTAGAAATTGCCAATCATCATTTAGACTGGCTCCGCAACGAGCTAAGGGTTAAAATGACAGTGTTTAACAACTGAACTTTAAAATCTCCATAACTTCTAACCAGTTTATTGGATTAGGGCAAATTTTATATCATTGGAAAACTAATTCAATTTCCTACGCGATGGCAGGCTCTAAACTGGCAAATAATGAGTGTTTCAAAAATTTTATATACGAATACTCATGTATTGGGACTTAGATTACACTAAGGAAATATGGGGTATTATAATATCTCCCTCGTAGGATCATTCATCCTCGAATGAGACTGGTTAAGCTGAGGGAAAATTGATGACTGAGCTTACACGCTAAACATGCATATCTGATGCCTGGAATATATGACTAAACTGACTCATGAATGCATGACTGACATGAACATGATGTGCAACTGAAACTGAGCATGATAGAGAGAAATCTTAAGAAGATTAGTACCTTATACTACATCTGGATTCGTGGAGAAAAGATGAGGGTACTTGGTCTGTATATTTGCCTTTGCTTCCCAAGTGGCTCCCTAAATGGACTGATTCCACCAAAGAACTTTGACCAATAGAACTTCTTTGTTCCTTAGTCTATGAACTTGATGATTAATAATTTTGACTGGAACTTCCTCAAAATAAAGACTAATTTGAATATCTATACTTTCTTATAGAACAACTACAGCTAGATCACCAATACACTTTTTCAACAATGAGACATGGAACACTGGGTGTAATGAGGCTAAATCTAAAGGCAACTCAAACTCGTAAGCTACGTTTCTGAAATGATTGAGAATTCTGAAGGGACCGATATATTGGGGACTAAGTTTCCCTTTCTTGCTGAATCTCTTCACTCCCTTCAAGGGAGAGATTTTCAAGTACACAAAATCACTAACCTTAAACTCGAGGTCCTTTCTTCTCAAAACAATATATGATTTCTGTCAGATCTGGGAAGCCCTAAGCCTTTCTATAATCAATTGAACCTTCTCTAATGCGTCAAACACCAAGTTGGTCCTACTACTATAGCCTCACCTACTTCAAACCAACCAATTAGAGATCTACATCTCCTACCATAGAGAGCCTCAAATGGAGCCATAAGGATACTGGAATAATAACTATTATTATATACGAATTCTAACAAAGCACACAACTACCTGTAAAATCAACTATGCATGTTCTCAGCAGATCTTCTAGAGTCTTAATGGTCCATTCTAGTTAACCATATTTCTAAGGTGGAAAGCTGTACTGAGATGGACTTAGGTACCAAGACCCTTTTGAAATGCTTTCAAGAAGTGAGAGGTAAATTGGGTACCTCTATCTAAAATGATAGATAAAAGAACACCGTGCAACCTGGCCAATTTTCTGAGATAGAGTTTGGCATAGTCCTCGGCTGAATAAGAGGTATGGACTGGCAAGAAATGAGCTAATTTGGTTATACTATATATGATAACCCAAATAGAATCATGCTGATGACAAGTATGAGGCAAAACCCATCACAAAGTCCATGTTAACTTTCTCCTATATCTAAGTAGGAATACTGAACTCCTGCATGGATCCACTAGGCTTCTAGTGCTCAATCTTAACTTTCTAGCACGTAGAGCATTTAGCTACAAATTCTGCAATATCTCTCTTAATCCCTCTCCACTAATAGATCTCTCATAAATCATAGTACATCTTAATGGCCCATGGATGAATAGAGTAACTCGCACCATGCGCTTCTGCAAGAATTCGTTGCCTCAAGTCATCTGTACCAGGTACATATTGCCAAGCCTAACAATGCAGCACACCATTCCCCCCTTGGGAGAAAATATCAACCTTATGATCTCTGACTGATTCTTTCAACATAACTAGCCTAGGATCTCTATTCTGCTTTTTCTTTACCTCAAAAACTAGAGATGATTCTGAGCTACTCTGCACCCATACACTACCTTCTACTGAATCGAGTAAGTGGACACCTAGTTGGGAAAGCTGATGAACTTTGTGAGCTAACTTTTTCTTACCATCCTCAACATGAGCAACACTACCCATAGACATTCTACTGAGAGCATCAACTACTACATTGGCCTTGCCCGAATGATATAGAACGCTCATGTCATAATTTTTTGACAACTCTAATCACCTTCTCTGACGCAAATTTAAATCTTTCTAGGAGAACACCTACTGCAAGCTCTTATGGTCAGTGAACATATCAATGTGCACCCCATACAAGGAATGCCTCCAAATCTTTAAGGCAAATACTGCTGCTGCTAACTTAAGATCATAAGTCAGATAATTCATCTCATAGGGTTTTTATTATATGGAGGAATAGGTATAACCTTACTTCTATACATGAGGAAATAACCCAAACATACTCTGGATGCATCACAATACACAACAAACCCATCTGAACCATCTGGCAAGGTAAGAACTGGGGATGAGGTAAGTCGAGTCTTTAACTCTTGAAAACTCTTCTCGCAGGAATCTGACCACTAAAACTTAACTTTCTTCTGAGTCAATCTGGACATAGGGGATGCAATAGAAATAAATCCTTCAACAAACTGATGGTAATATCCAGCTAAACCCAAGAAACTCCTGATGTCTGGTGGAAAGATGGGTCTAGCCTAGTTTCTCACCACTCCAGTCTTTTGAGGATCAACGCTAATGCCATCACCGAAAATAACATGGCCAATAAAAGCTACTGATCTTAGCTAGAATTCACACTTAATGAATTTAGCGAATAACTGGTGAGCTCTAAGAGTTTGTAACACTATTCTGAGATGGTCTGCAAGATTAATTTTTCTAGAAAAGTAATCAAGAATGTCATCAATGAAGACTATGATGAACTTATCTAAGTACTTCTTGAACTCACGGTTCATCAAGTCCATAAATATTGATGGGGCATTCGTGAGACCAAAGGACATAACTAGAAACTCAAAGTGACCATACTAGATTCAGAAAGCTTTTTTGGGAATGTTAAATTCCTTGACTCTAAGCTGATGATAGCCTGATCTAAGGTTTATCTTTGAAAAATAGCTGGCACCCTAAAGTTGATCAAACAAGTCATCGATTCTAGGAAGTGGATATCTGTTATTAACTGTGACTTTATTCAACTGACGGTAGTCTATGTATATTTTGAGAGAATCATCTTTCTTATGCACGAATAGAATAGGTGCGCCCCATGGGGAGACGCTGGGTCTGATGAATCCCTTATCTAGAAGATCCTTTAACTATTTTTTAAATTCCTTGAGTTCAACTAGATCCATTATGTATGGAGAAATAGATATGGGCTGAGTATCTGGAAGAAGGTCTATTCCGAAGCTGATTTCCCTTTTGGAAGAAACTCTGAGAAGATCTTCAGAAAATACATCTGAGAATTCATTTACTACTGGAACTAATTCAAGAGTTGAAGTTTCTGAGTTAGAGTCTTTAACTCACACAAAATGGTAAATACACCCCTTCGATATTATCTATCTCGCTCTAAGGTATGAAATAAACAGACCCCTAAAAGCTGTGGTTCTATCCCTTAATTCAAGGATTGGTTCATTTGAGAACTACAAATGAACTATTCTATTTCTACAATCAACTGAGGCATAGCATGAGTGGAGCCAATCCATGTTGAGAATGACGTCAAAATTCATCATCTCTAACTCCATAAGATCAACTGAAGTAACTTTCTGAGATATTATGACCAGACAATTCTTGTATACCTGTATGGCTACAATGGAAACACCTACTAGGGTAGACACTAAAAAGGGCTCTGCTAGAGTTTCAGGACTGACTCCTAAATTGACTGCTATATATGGAGTTACAAAAGAAAGAGAAGCTCCAGGGTCTAATAAGGCATTAACATGTAATTGAAAGACCTAGAACGTACCAGTAACTACGTCAAGAGAATTTTCGTGAACTTAGCTGGACTGAAGAGCATATACTATGTTCGGACGTTGACCACTGGTAGCACTAGAAGTGTCATCCTACTGAGTTGGGTGACTGGATAGAACTAACAACAGATAGGACTGGCCGTATTGGCGCACATCCCTACCTTTCTGAGAAACTACCCAACACTCCTCAATCCGATGGCTTGGCTTGGCATACCCGAAGCACACATCATTACCCGTTCTATACTTACCCAGATAGTGTCTGCCATATTTTTGACATAGAGAATTTGTACGAGAACTACTAATACTGACCTGGGACTTAGAGCTGGGTGCTCTATCCCTATTATTGTTTCTAAATTTGGGTTTGGGAGCACTGGCTGAAGAGGGTATTAGGGCTAAAGACCACTGATGAAACTGAGGAAGGTTACCACCCTCTGACTTTGGCTGACTAAAGTTAAAACTACCCGTCTTATCCCTCTTGATTCCTCTTCCTCTCCTTAATCTTCTACTTCTTTATCTCTTGAGTATGGACCATTACCTGGACAAGTTCATCTCACTAGTCAGCATTATGGTCCTGAACTCTTTGACCATACTATCACTTATGTCAGACATAAACTTACTCATCTTGGACCTATTATCAGCTACCACATGAGGAGCATATCTAGCTAACTGAGTAAACTTAAGGTAATACGCCCTCATGCTCATGCTACCCTATCTCAAGTTAATAAACTCTAACACCTTGGCCTCCCTCAACTCCAATAGAAAGAATCTGTCTAAGAAAGCTATGGCAAAATCTTCCCATTCTACAGGCCCTGCATATATACCCCTATCAACCTATCACTACTAAACCAAGTATGGGCTACATCCTGCACCTGGTATATAACCAACTCAGCACTCTGACTAGATATCACCCCCATAGCATCTGTGACCTTCTAAACTATATATAAGAATTCCTTTGGATCCTCTTCAAACTTGGATCCTATAAAAGAAGGAGGATTCATCCGGGTGAAATCTCAAATTCTGGTTGTAGCTATATTTGCCATTTGGTTGGCCAAAACAACAGTTGGTTATTTATTCTATGCTGCTATGGAGTTTGCTAGAGCAGTGAACACAGCTTTAAATTCTGCATGAGAGACATGCTCATCCAGAGGATCTGCCTGGACGGGCTAAGGGACTGGCTGGTTTCCTATTCTTTTTTCATTCTTCTTTGGAGGCATGTTTTGTAAATAGAAGGAAAAAATAGATTAGATAAGGAGTTTTACTTGAGCTTATGCTCACTCGTACAACATGAATACTAAAAGAAGGGAAATTTTTCCCTAAACTCCTTATAGCCTCTTGTCTATATGTATGGAGCGCTACACACCCATGCATAAGACTCTACTTGATATGGATTTTAGAATTTCTAGGACACTTTAAAACCTAGCTCTGATACCATTCTGTCACGACCCGATCTGAGGTCCTGGCCACGACGAGCATCCTAAACCACGAAGTCCTGAGAGACCTCTGTAACTCCCCAACCCACTAGTGATATTATCTACTCTAGGCCTAGGCCCGTATGGTATTGAAACACGTCACTAGGGAGTAAGGATTTCTTATTTATATACCCAACATCCCTTCTTTATTTTGCCGATGTAGGACTCCTTCCTAAGTTGGGGTGTTACAACTTTCTTGTATTGGTGGTTTTTCTTTGTTCTTGATGTTAGGCCAAATAGTGTACTGTACATGTGCCTTCTATTTCCTACTATTATTTTGGCTTCTATCTTTGTTTGTATTTTTTTGAGTAGTGGCTTTGGGGTTTGATGGTAGGATAGGTTTATATCGAAGGGGGTTGGGGATGGAGGCTATTTTGGAGGTAAAGAAAGAGGAGAGGGAGAGTTTGAGAGTGAGGGAAAGGTATGGTATTAGGCTAGGTTTAGGGTATAAAGTTAGGGTTTGTAGAGTAGACATGATACAAGAGTTGATAGGTTAAGGGTTGGATCTTAGAACATAGGGTCCCTTCAGGGTAAGTTCATAGAGCTTGTGAAGATTCTTCAAAAAAGGGGGATCAATATTACGTGTGTCCAAGAGAACAAGTGGGTACGATCTATGTCTATGGATGTGGATAGGTACAATCTATGGCACTCAAGAAGTGAGAGGCGTAGAAATAGAGTAGGCATCTTAGTAGATAAAAAACTTAGAGGGAAAGTAGTGAAGGTTAAGAGGGTCAGCAATAGGTTGATGACAATTTAGTTGGTCATGGGGGTTTACAATGAATGTGTGTAGTATTTATGCCTCACAGATAGACTTGGATAAGGAGGACAAAAAAAGGTTTTAGAAGGATTTAGATGAGGTGGTGAGAGGCATGCCTAGCTCTGATAAAATTGTTGTAGCAGGGGATTTGAATGGGCACATCAGGGTGTTATTTGGAGGCTATGGGTATATGCATGGAGGTTTTAATTTTGGGGAGAGGAATTAAGATGGAGCTGCTCTATTAGATTTTATGAGGGCCTTTGGTATGTGGTTGTGAATTTGAGCTTTTCAAAGAAAAAAGATCACCCGATTACCTTTTAAAACGTTCTAGCCAAGACCTAAATTGACTTTTTGCTACTTAGAACGGGTGATAGGGCGTTGTGTAAGGTTTGTAAGGTCATACTGAGAGAGAATCTTTTGACCTAACACAGAATTCTGGTGATGGACCTAGGTATAAAGAAGGATAAGAAGAGAAGAAGCGGGGAGGGTCGATCCTAAATAAAGTGGGGTTGCTTGATACCGGTGAATATGATGGAGATAGAAGAGAAAGTGACGATAATAAGGGTGTACAAGTGTAGGGGAACGTGGATGGTATATGGGATAGGGATTCTAGTTACACCAAGGAGGCTACTAAAGAGGTGTTGGGTATCTCAAGAAGCCAGCTGGATAGCATCGGGGGGACTGGTGGTGGAATGAAAAAGATAAGAACAAAGTGGAGACTAAAAATAGGGTGTATGCTAAGTTGGTTAAGAGTATGGATGAAGAGGATAAGCGAGTTAATAGGGAGGAGTACGAATTATCTAGGAAGGAGGCTAAGTTAGTAGTTGCAACTACTAAAATAACAACATTTGAGAGCTTATATGCAAGATTAGAGGAGAGAGGTGGGGAAAAGAGGTTGTATAGTCTTGCTAAAGCTAGAGAGCGAAAGGGTAGTGACCTCGATCAAGTGAAGTGCATTAAGGGGGAGAATGATAGAGTACTGGTAGAGGACACTCACATTAAGAGAAGATAGAAGTCGTATTTTCATAGACTCTTGAATGATGAGGGGGACAGAGACGTGTTAAGGAAGCTGGAGTACTCAAAAGAGTGTCGTGATTTCAGTTATTGTAGATGTTTTAAGATGGAGGAGGTCAGATAGGCTATTTATAAGATACGAAGGGGTAGGGCGATGGGCCCTGATAAGATTCCAGTGGATATTTGGAAGTTTACTGGTGGGGCTGGTTTAAGGTGGTTGACTGAATTGTTTAACGGCTTTTTTAAGACTGCAAAAATACCCGAGGCTTGGAGATGGACTACTATGACTCCTTTATATAAGAACAAGGGTGACATCCAGAGTTGTAACAACTATAGAGGTATTGAGTTGCTGAGTCATACTATGAAGATTTGGAAGAGAGTGGTAGACCGGAGGTTGAGGAGGATAGTATTTATTTTGGAGAATCAGTTTGGATTTATGCTCGATCGCTGGACGATGGAGGCAAATTCTACAGTGTGACAGTCTGTCTGGCCATGCTGCATGAAGCAAAGTGTTGTCCATTCAATTACTCTCATATTTAAAAATTAAAAGTGGTGGAAATATGGATGTTACATTGGATGTATGGGCTTACTAGGGGTGAAAGGGTTAGGAATAAGACTATTCGAGAGAAGGTGGAAGTGGCTGTGGTGGAGAACAAGATGCGAGAAGTTAGGTTGAGATGGTTCGTACATGTGATTAGGAGGGGAACGGATGCCCCAGTTCATAGGTGAGAGAGGCTAGTTTAGATAGTTTCAGGTAGGGTAGAGGTAGGCCAAAGAAATACTGGAGAGAGGTAATTAGATGTAAAATGGATCAGTTATAGCTTATTAAGGACATGTCCCTAGATAGAAAGGTATGGAGGATTCAAATTACGTTAGATGGCTAGCATATGTCAGTGGGTCATAGCCAGTAGTTAGGAGAGCTTTGGGATTGCCAGACTGGTAGTCTTAGGGCTATGTCCATAGGTTAGAGCTGCGTGTAGGAGGGTATGGGGGTGGGGGTGCCTTTGGTTCGTTAGTGTAGGGTATTACTTTGTGGGTGTCTTATTTCTATTATTCCATCTTGTTTTATGCTTTATATTAGTTTACTATTCTTTTTCCTGAGCCGGGGGTCTATCGAAAATAGCCTTTCTACTTCTACGGAGGTTGTGGTATGGATTTCATACATTTTACCCTCCCCAGACCCCACTATGTAGGAATACATTAGGTTTGCTATTGTTGTTTTTGTTGCTAGAGCATATGTATGATTCTGAACTCTACTAGAACTAGCTTCTCCTTTGACACCTCTACCACGATCTATAGGTTGTATACCCCTACCTAAAGAAGGTACCAATGATGATGATGCAATAGTTGATCCTGTAGGTTGCGTCATACTACCCATACCCCTTTGTGGGCATGCTTTCATTATATGCCCTAATACCACACTGAAAATAAGTATTTGCTCCAAGATTACATGCATATAAATAAAGCTTTCACGTTGTTTACATATCTGCCAAGGAGGTGTTGATTGGCTCATACTCTCTTGCTCTTAATACCTTATTATTCGTTAACTTTGACTCTCACTTTCTTGCCCAAATTGATTTTTCTTGGACCCTTAAAACCGTGTTGGAGCACTAGCTATATAATAACAAGATGATGTCCTAGACGATTTGTGTGAAAATTGAGGCCTACACTCTCTTTGGGATACCACAAACTGCCTTATAGATCTTGCCCTCTTGGAATGCCTTCTTTCTGATTCATGTGTTCTTTTTTGCCTCTGATCCTCTTATTTTTTATACAATAGTTTGTATTCTTTCTATATCTATGTATTTGTTCAAAGTAGTAATAGTACAATCTCTAACTAGATACAAGTCTAATCTATCCAAATATCGATGAACTCTATCATCCGTAGTAGCTACCATATTAGGAGCATACCTAACCAAAGAGTTAAATAGGGCATTTTACTCTCTTATGCTCATATTCTATTGGTGAAGACTTAAGAATTGATCTGCACAGGCCTCTCAGATCTCAAATGGAAGGTAATGATCAAGAAATGTTTTTTTAAACTCTTTCCAACTAGCTGGAGGTTCGTCGATACCCCTAGATCATTTTCAGTTTTCATACCATAATATAGCCTTTTCTTTTAATCTATATGCTGCTATCTCAATTTTCTCTTTACTAGATACACACATGACATCCAAATCCCTTTGGATTTGATCAATAAAGTCTTGTGGGTCTTCATTAAGATCTGATCCGGTGAATATGGGACAATATAAGTTAAGAAAATCCTGCGTCCATAAACTAGCTACCCTATCCGCACTATTAGAACCTATAGTTGGAGTAGCCCATGCTTGAGTTTGTCCAACAACTATACAAGTCAACAATTGCACCGCATTCCTTAAATCTTTCTCAGTAGCATTAATAGGTGATTTTGAGGGTGTCGTTCTCCCCCTTAGCTGTTCTGGAGATGGAAGAGAAGTTTATGATACAATTTCAGCTTGAGCATCACTTTGATTAGCTTGTCTAGGTGGTGACTTACTAGTCCCTTCTCTCGCAGCCATATTGACTTGTTTACTTGTATTCTTACTCCTTTTTGTAATCGATATCTTTACTATATTGATAAATAAAAATTGATTCAGTGATTAAATATTACTCCACATAAAACTCTGGCTCTATTACATGATATAAGATATGAAGAAAAAGAGACATCCCCAAATTATCCTATAGCCTCCCTTTTATAGATGTTGTGCACAACACACCCATAAGCAAGAATCTACATAAATATGACTTTTTAGATTCCTTAGGACAACCTGGATCTGATACCACTTTTTTTATGCCTTTAACCCCATTAGGGTGGACAGGCACCTGTAGCCGTAAAGTCTCGAGAGCACCAACCTATAACCTTGTACTTCTCGTGCATGTAACTATAATAACCAAAGGTTCTTAAATATATGGATATGATGCATCAATGAGAATAATACAAGAGACATCAGTACGAAAATGTGTATTAAATAAGTAAGGCTAAAAGTAATTACACATCATACAAGAGCTCAATTGAAATCGGATACAAGTGTATAAATGGTGCTAGTAGACCACCTTTACATATACTTGTAGGATCAAGTAAATTAAATTATTTTCTTTATTTTTACCTTCTTACATTATAATCTTTGTAATCCATATGATACAAATGACTAGTCGATCAATGGTAAATACACAAATTGGGATCGGCCCATGCTAGGCTTACAACCTTGAGCTGCCACCTATGTATGAATAGACTAGGATCGGACCATGCCAGGATTTCACCCCTGAGCTACCACCCACATATAAAGGTATCAATATCGGCCCATGCTAGGCTTATGACCCAGCTACCACTCGTACAATTCAAATTTATGTTACTTAGTTTATTTATCCTTTGGGATTGTTAGTTTGGTGGTCATAGCATTATTGTACTTTATAAAAATAATCTACCAGTAAGATACGTGTGAATAAGAACTTAATGCAATAACAATAAGGTAGGGAGCTATTTGTATATAAATGAAATATTTAAGAGCTAAAAATAACACATGGGTCATATTTAACTTAAAGGAGAACTCCTAAAACTTGCTAGTGAAAGTAGACATGCAGACTTGATAATAAGCACGTATTGATTATTTTAACACATTAGAGAGTGGGGACAAGTCCGTTAGCTACACGGAGATCATGTTATGTGTATCATTTGGTATCAGAGAACATTGGAAGCTTACTTTGTAACACAATGTTGGATTTCATGTCAACGAATACAAAATAGAGTATGCCTTACATACCTTGCTGTACAACTCTAATATTAACCCAAATTAATTTCATACTTTTTGGATTACTTATCTATAATAAAGTATATGGTAAAACTAGTATTAGTAACTAACCAACATATTTGGGATACTTAACTTTACCAAAACAATAGCCGAGTAGTAAGCTCATAATTTATCAAATCAAGGGTGTTATTTAAACCCTTTTCTCCTCTAATTACATCCACATACCATACAAGTTCTCATAAGATCCCCCAAAATAACTTTTACTTCATTACAGCCTCAAAATAGTATACAAAATAGAATGGGTTGTAAATATATACAATATTTAGTTCGTGGAGTACTACTACAACCTTCTTCTATATTCCTATACAACTACCTAGACCTTTCCCCAACATCAACCCGATAGTACCCAACATATACACATAAGATAGTCCACAAAAAAACACCAAATTTCCTTATCATAGCAACCAAATGTTGATATTATCATTTCTTGAGTCCTTAATGGCAAAACATCTATAATTCTCTACCCAAATTAATACATAAGGAGGATAAAATAGAGCAGTCACCTTACCTCAATTTTTTAACTTATCCTTTTAACTTGAATTCTGTAAGAACTTGAACTTTCCTTCACACTTTAAACTAAAGAAGAAAACAGAAGTCTATTAATAACAAATAAAAGTGAGAAGTTAGCTTGTCTTATATTCTGCCCTGTATTTATAATTAAGCATGAATAGTATGTTTTTCTAATCTTCCATCTTCCATGGGAAAATTAAGCTATAAGTATTTTCACTTACTTTGGCATACAAAGTTGAGGGTTTCTTCAAGAACCCTAGAAGGAGAAATAGGGTTGCTCCTTGCTGTTCCAGAGAAAAGTAGAGAGAACTTATGAAATATGATCCTTTTTGTGACTTGGAAATAAAGGAAATGACCAAAAACTTGGCCTTATAAAGGTCCCATTTTGTCTATATTTTTAGCTGAATTTTGGACCTCAAATTGGGAAAATTGGTCCAAGTAGGTGATTCACCATCACCTACTTTCTTGATTCTTTGTTGGGCTCAATTAAATTGGGTCTTGGCAGATTTGAGTTTTGGGTCCTTTCTCTATTTTTTTTTTTCACTTAGTTTGGGCTCAAATGAGTACATTCATATAGGCCCAAATCTAATCCATAACCTTGGGTCCATTAACTTGGTTCATATAACTCAAGAAGGTTACTCACCTACTACCTTAATTAAGTCAAGCACGCACGTCAATATTGAATTTCATTTTCAGTTCTTAATCTCTTTAATCTAACCTAAAATGTGTATACACTTGGTCACTTTAAACTTTAGATTCAAGTACCAGCTTACAATTCCAAGTTAAATAGTTGTATCGACGTTAACTTGGTCATGTCACATTAAAACCTATGGACAGTATCTAGAAATACATTTACACCATCAACATTTAGATAACAAATCTAGTTTATTACATATACCACAAGGCTATATCAAATTTCATATAAGCAGAATAAGTACAAGCAAGATACGAGGTGTTACATTGACCGAATTAGATTGGTTGTATATCTTAGTGCAATTGGTGTACTAATGTATCTTGCAAATACCACAATACCCAATTTAGCCTTTTCGGTTATTTTTTTAGTAAGGTATAGTTCTGATCCTATTAGGAGACATTGAAATAAGATCAAACATATATTGTGGTACCTAAAAGGGACTACTGATATAGGCTTATTTTATTCTAAAGATTGCAGTCCCGATCTTGTTGGTTATGCTGATGTTGGGTATTTATCTGACCCACATAAAGCTTGGTCTCAAATAGGCTATGTGTTCATATGTGGGGATACTGCTATATCTTGGAGATCTACAAAGCAGTCTATCATAGCCACTTCATAAAACCATGTTGAGATAATAACTATTCATAAAGCATGCCGAGAATATGTGCGGTTGATGTCCATGATAAGTCTCATCCAAGAAAAATATGGTTTGAAATGTGACAAGGTACCCATAATTTCTTATGAAAATAATGCAACATGCATAGAACAACTTAAGGGAGGATTCATAAAAAGAGATAGATTAAAGCACATTTCACCAAAACTTTTCTATACACATGAACTCCAAAGGAATGAAGATATTAACGTGCTACAAATTCGTTCTAGTGATAATTTACCAAATTTATTCATCAAGTCTCTTCCAACTATAACTTTCAAGAAGATGGCACACAAGATCGGGATACAAAGGTTCAAGGATGTTCTTATTAGGAAAAGTTAATACGTATTGTACTCTTTTTTCCTTATGACATTTTGTCTCACTGTATTTTTTTAAAGTTCTTAATGAGGTGGCCTATATGCATATCATTAAAGACGTATACTCTTTTTCTTTACTAGAATTCCCCCCCCCCCCCAGGTTTTTCTTGTAAGGTTGTATGAGGCACATTATCTATCAGTTACATATTTAAGGAGGAGTGTTATAAATATATTACCATATATAGTGAATGTCTATTTTAGAAAATATAGAAATCCTAACTTTGAGACAAAATTTGTTTTTCCCCATAAATAAAGGGATTTTCCTTCATTGTTATTCACCTCTCAAGAATTCCTCAAGCGAAATAAGAAATTACTATTTCTTCTCTCCCCATTCTTCTCATTTTTACATTATATTTCACAACAAAAAGAAAAAAAATTGAAATAGAAAATATAAACTACAACAAAAGGATAAAAGAACAAGAAGAAGAGAAAGAAAGGCCATAGATAAAAGTGAGGGAAACAGAGAAAATCAGGGAGAATTTTTCTTTTCATTCAAACATAATTTGATCTTTGAAAATCATAAAAAGGTTCCTATTTGGAAAAATGAATCTTTAATTACTTGGGTGAACGTAATTTAACGAACCTAAGATTCATTTTTCTTTTATAACTCAAGTTGTTACCTAAAAATAAGGTATTTAACTATACTTGTATATGTATTTGATGTTGTCTTGAGCATCAAATACATACACAAGTTGCAATTCCTAGTAATTAGAAAAATATTATTATTCACTTCCTACTTAATGGATCTAGTTTGCTAGTTCTGAACTTTTCTCTTTATAATAACATTTACCGTACAGGTTATTATGTATCAGTTAGATCATGTATATATGAGCATATAAATATAAGAATTATCTTTATGAGCAAATGCTTAAGAATATCAGTACGATGTTGGGTTATGATGATATTACGATAACTATTTAAAATATACTAAAAGACATTAGTGTCTATGAAATATGAATCATGAATTATGATTTTATATTTTGCAATGTTACCTGAGAAAATTGAAAGAAAGGTGTCATTTAAGTCTTGAATGAAGGATTGGTGACATTGACCAACTTAAAGGGTCAAACATAATTAAGAAACTTGATTAGGTTAATTGTGAACTTGATTAATATTTTCAAAACTTACTAATCTTTTCAAAAATACAAATCAATCCACACCCCTCTCCTCTCCAAATCATCCATCTCTCCTCTCTCTCTCGATAATTTCTCTCAACCAATAGTTCTGTAAATTTCTCCTTTCAATCCTCGATAACTTCAACCTCCCCAATAAATAGTTGACCTTTGAGTTTTTTTCTTACTTTCAACTGTTAATCGATGTGACAACCTTGCTCTCCAGCCACAAAAGCTTCGAGTTCTTCATTGTCCCTTTTCTTTTTTTACTGATAAAAAATTATGGCCTTTTTTGTTTTGAAGAAAAAGAGAAACTTGATACAACTTCTCTTCTAGTATTGGTTGACAATATTAATATTTGTTGATTTAATTTAAAATGTGGTCTGAATAAAATTCTAATATTTGGTATTTCTTCTCTTCTCGTTTTGAAGTGAAATATGATTTTTTGTTGTTTTTTTCATTTTTTGAAGTTTGATTTTTGTTGTTTGTTTTGTACAAACAAAACAACGATGTTGGTGTTTTTGGTGTTGCTCCCGTTGCTGGGTTGATTTGTTTTTGTTCTCGGTAAAAATAGTTATATTGTTGTTGTTCTATAGAATAAAGTCATGCTACTATTTTAGATTGTTCATCCGTCACTTGTTCTGACCAATCAAGAGTTAAAAATACCATTTTTTCTTAATTCACGGTCTATGCAAACTTTATTGGACCCTAAAGTCATTGACAAAATAAAAAAAAATTGTTTGGAGCAACAAGCATCATAAGAAAAATAATTTTGGAGGGTAGGCTTATTGTTGTTAATGATGGTAGTGGTAGAGGTTTTGCCGTTGGGGCTAATGATGCTCCTCTTATAGTTTTTGAAACAACAAACCATTATGATTACAGTCATACTAGTTATACAGATTTTGCCCTTTCTAGTGAATGTTCTACATGCAAATGTCATGACTGCAAGGGGAAACATAACGGAGTGATTAATATTATTAATGGATTAACTGTTTCTATAAAGAAATTGATATCTAAAGGGGTGTGATTCCATCAAAGAGGATTTCATATCCATACACTCCACTAGATATTAAGGTGGCTAAGAGGAGAAGGAAAAAAATTTCCAATGCATCATCAAGCATCAAAAAAAGCAAAATTACAACTCCTCTGTCTTTTTCTTGGCCCTTTAATCAATGTACAAGGGCCATAGAAGAGTAGCATGAGGTGAAGAAGGTGAATATATATCATATTTTCCAATAAAGAAACAGACACATATCTTTTTCAACAGATAATACATCTGCTGAAAATTATCAAATAGATATATACACTATTGCAATAGTTGTCTAATCTGTTATATCAGTTGTCCATCTGTTTCAGCAAATCAAACAGGTCTTTGTACTATTTTAATTTGTACCAACAAATGAGTCATATGTTGCAACAGATGGGTCATCTATTGGAAATTATCATACAACTCTTTTTAACCTATTTAAATTTATCCTAATTAGTGATTTATCTATTGCAACAGATACATAATTTGTTATATATTTGTGATTAGCATTAATAATTATAATACCCCGTATTTCCCTATCATAATTTAAGTCTCAATACATGAGTATTCATATATATAAAATTTGTGAAATACTTGTTATTTCTCATTTTGGAGCCCACCAAGTTGTGGGAAATTGAACTAGCTTTCAAACGATATAAAATTTGCCTTAACCCGATAACCGAGTAAGAAGTTACGGCGATTTTAAGTTACAGACATAAAATACCATAATTTAGGCCCGTAGCTCATTGCAGAGAAGTGTAAAATCATAACTGTCAAATTCCAGTGAGACTCCGTGATTCCACCATATCGTGGTGATGTCCCATCTCACAATTGTCCCTTTCCAGTGAGCCTCTGTGATAATGGCGCATTGCGGAGGTGGCCAAAATGGTATTCCAAAGGCTTACCGTAATTTCACCGTGTCGTACCAAACTTTCAGTCCCCAGTTGTCAATTACTAGTAGCCCGATGCAATAGCATCATGTCGCTCCAGAGCCAAAAATTAGGATTTCAGCTTTCAGTTCTGACTTTTTAAATTCCTTTAAGGATATTTGGGTCTTTTCCCATGACCCTAATCAGCCTAAAATATGAGATTTAACCCATTTGTGACCTAAATAATCATAATTTCTTCAATTCCTCTCAAAATTAAAGATCCCCTTCTCAAGAACAAAAAACCCTAGCTCTCAAATTCAAGGCCAAATCTCAAGAAATCTTCACCAATCCTCTCAAATTCATTAACTCAGGTATGTTAAATGTTCATTCATGGGTTCCTTTCACCCATGGAGTCAAGTATCTGATTTTAATTACAAACTTATAATCTTTCCAAGTTACGCTATTTTTAAATTAAGTTTTCAACCATGAATCTCCATGAACTATGATTCTACACCATGTATGAATGGAATTATTGTTATTATTCAATTCCCCATGTTTTAATGTTATCATTCATCAAATTAAATCAAGATTTACTGTTGTTCATGTTGAATCCATGATATTACTACAAGTTCCATAACATTCTTATGATTTGATTAATCTATGAACTATAAGTGTTTGATAAAATTCCAACAAGAATGAGTAGTTGATAAAGGTTTTCATGCTAAGTCCTCTAAGTTTAATATTGTGTTACTATTTTTTCTTTTGAGTCCTGGGGGTATTGAATACCCAAAAATCATAGTTGTTTACTTAGTCTCATCTCAATATCTTCAGAATAAATTTATATTATACTATGAGCATTACTAAAATAGTCAGTTAAACTCAGAATAGTCAGTAAATCAGTGTCATTCAGTTGGGAGTAGGATTTAGCATCGAGTGAAGGTAAGGATGGTGGATTCCCTATTAGATAGGCAAAGTCACTAGTAGCAGTCCCTAAACTCCAAGAATACATAGCCAGAGTAGGATATGAGAAGTCACCCGTCAGTATAGGCTGGACTATCTCGCAAGGGTCACCTGTCAGATTAGGCTTGACACCCTTAGTCCTTCAGGATAATACAGTTTGGCAGACTAGTGGATCCACTTAGCCAGCATTAGTAACCATGGTACGGAATTAACATTCTTCCAACTGGACCTCGATTAGCTTAGATTGGGGCATGTCGGTTAGATGATAGCTCCCACAGTCTCAGTCTAATAATCAGACTAGTAGTTTAGTCTCAGTATTGTTTGACCAAGGTATACAGATATCAGTTATTTCAGTAGTTTAGTTTATAGATTTTTATCTAGTTCATGTTATATGTTTGGTTATGCATCCACAATATCTATAGATTTTACGTACCTTTGGTATTTACAGACTTTCATCCATACACAGTGTTTATAGATTTCACATATTTTTAGTATCTATAGATTTTATGCTCTCTATTCAGTACTAAATATTTTACATATATATTCAGACAGTTCTTATTCCTGTTCATAAAATTGTGTATGTCATCCTACCTCATTTAGCATACCAGTACATTCAAAGTACTGATCGCATACCTTTATTCTGCGCTATGATGTATTATATCATAGGTTCTGATGCTCAATTCTCGAATCACGCTTAGACTTCTCTGACTCTCAGTAGTAGCAGTGGTGAGTCCTCATATTTTGAGGATAGATTATTTTACTTTATATCTTTAGTTCAGTAGTTAGTGGAGTTAGTTGCGGCTTGTCCCATCAACTAGTAGTCAGTCATCTAAGAGGCTTTCAAACATTATAGTTAGTTATTTAGTATTCAGACTTCAGTTGGCATATCAATTAGTTATTCGGATTTTCTTTATCTTATAAGATTCAGATAGTCATTTCTTCAGATTCATAATTCAGTATTTGTTTCAGATATTAAAAGATTATGGCAAATCAGTTATTCTTCTATATTTATAATTATATTATTCAGTGCTCACCGAAGGTCCCAGCTCATGGGTTAGCTTGTGGTCCCTCAGGACTGTAAGCACCGTGTAATGCTTAGGTTGTACTCTCGGGGTGTTACAAACTTAGTATCAAAGCCTAAGGTTTTAAAGAGTCCTAGGAAGTCTAAAAGTCACGTCAAGTAGAGTCTTGTGCAAAGATGTGTAGTGCACCACACTTATGGGCAGGAGGCTACAAGGTATTTAGGAAAAGTTTCCCTTCTTCCAGTATTCATATTGTGTGTGTAAGCATGAGCTCAAGTTAAAATCTCAGTCTAATCCATTGCTTCCTTCTATTTACAGAACATGCCTCCCAAAAAGAATAATAGAAGAGGAACAGGAAACCATCCAGAACCTCCGCCCGTCCAGGCAGATCCTCTGGACAAGCATGTCTCTCACGCAGAATTTAGGGTTGTGTTCACTACTCAAGAAAATTATGAAGTAGCTCAAAATAAATGGCCAACTGCTATTCCGGCCAACCCAGTGGCCAATATTGCTGTAGTCAGGATTTGGGACTTCACCCAAATGAATCCTCCTTCCTTCACGGGATCTAGGTCTGAAGAGAATCCACATTAATTCTTAGATATGGTTCAGAAAGCAATGGATATTATTGGGTAACATCTAGTGAGAGTGTTGAGTTAGCGGCATATCAGTTGTAGGATGTATCCCATACATAATTTAAGCAGTAGATGTAGATAGGGGTAAAAGAAGGGCCTGTAGTATGGGAAGAGTTTGCTATAGCTTTCTTAGATAGATTTTTCCCATTGGAGTTAAGAGAGGCCAAGGTGTTAGAATTTATTAACTTGAGGTAGGGCAACATGAGTGTGAAGGAATATTCCCTCAAGTTTACTTAGTTAGCTAGATATGCTCCCCATATTGTAGCTGACAGTAGGTCCAAGATGAGCAAGTTTGTTTCTAGTGTGTCTGATAATGTGGTCAAGGAGTATAGTACTGTAATGCTAATTATGGAGATAAACCTATCTAGGATGATGATCCATGCTCAAAAAATTAAGGATCAGAAGATTAAGAAGATAGAGAAAACAAGAAGGCTAGGATGGGTAGTTTTAATTTCAGTCAGCCAAGGTCAGAAGGTGGTAACTATCCCCAATTCCATTAGAGTTCTTCAGCCCCAGCACCCTCTTCAACCAGTGCTCCAGTACCCAAATTCAGAAATGATAATTGGGATAGAGCAGCATGCTCTAAGTCCCAAAGCAGTATTAACAGTGCTCGTAGAAATTGCCTATGTCAGAAATATGGCAAAAACCATTAGAGAGAGTGTAGAGTGAGTAGTGAATTATATTTTGGGTGTGGCAAGGCAGGCCATCAAATTCGGGAGTGTTGGGTAGTTTTTTAGAAAGGTAGGAATTTGTGCCAACAAGGACAGTCTCATCAGTCATCAGTTCCATTCAATCATCCAACTCAGCAGGGTGCCACTTCCAGTACTACCAGTGGTCAGTGTCCGAATAGATTATATGCTCTTCAGTCCCGCTAAGATCAGCAAAATTCTCCTGACGTAGTTACTGGTATGTTGTAAGTCTTTTATTTACATGTCTATGATTTACTAGAACCTGGAGCTTCTCTTACTTTTGTAACTCTCTATATAGCCATCAATTTTGAAGTTAGTCCCAAAATGCTAGCAGAGCCCTTTTCAGTGTCTACCCCATTTGGTGTTTCCATTGTAGCCAGAAAGGTATACAGAAACTGTCCAATCATAATATCTTATAAAGTTACCTCAGTTGATCTCATAGAGTTAGAGATAATGGATTTTGATGTTATCCTCGACATGGATTGGCTCCACTCATGCTATTCCTTAGTTGACTGTAGAAATAGAATAGTTTATTTTCAGTTCCCAAATGAACCAGTCCTTGAATAAAGGGGTAGTACTACAGCGCTTAAGGGTCAGTTGATTTCATACCTTAGAGCGAGAAGAATGATATCCAAAGGATGTGTCTATCATCTTGTGTGAGTCAAAGACTCTAGCTCAGAAACTCTAACTTTTGAGTCAGTTTTAGTAGTCAGGGAATTTCTAAATGTGTTCCCTAAAGATCTTCTTAGAGTTTCTCCCAAAAGGGAAATCAACTTTGGAATAGACCTTCTTCCAAATGCTCAGCCTATATCTATTTTGCCATACAGAATGGCTCCAGCTGAGCTCAATGAATTGAAAGAACAGTTGAAGAATCTCCTAGAAAAGGGATTCATCAGACCTAGTGTCTTTTCATAGGGTGCACTAGTTCTATTTGTGTGTAACAAAGATGGTTCTCTCAGAATATGCATAGACTACCATCAGTTGAACAAAGTCACAGTCAAGAATAATTATCCACTTTCTAGAATCGATGACTTGTTTGACCTACTTCAGGGTGCCAACTATTTTTCTAAGATAGACCTCAGATCCGTCTATCATTAGCTTAGGGTTAGGGAATGTGACATTCCAAAAATAACTTTCCAAACTTAATATGGTCACTTTGAATTTCTAGTCATGTCTTTCGGTCTTACTAATGCCCCAGCAGCTTTCATGGACCTAATGAATCGTGTGTTCAAGCAGTACATGGATATATTCATTATATTCTTCATCAATGACATTCTTGTCTATTTTTGTAGCAAGAATGATCACGCAGAATACCTCAGATCATACTTCAGACTCTTAAAACCCATTAGTTGTTTGCCAAATTCAGTAAGTACAAATTTTGGCTAAGTTCAGAAGCATTCCTTTATCATATTATTTCTGGTGATGGCATTAGAGTTAATCCTCAAAAGACCAAAGCAGTGAGAAACTATTCTAGACCCATCTCTCCATCATATATCAGGAGTTTCTTAGGTTTAGGTGGCTATTACCGTCAGTTTATTGAAGGGTTTTCATCTATTGCATCCCCTATTTCTAGATTAACTCAGAAAAAAGTCAAGTTTTAGTGGTCAGATTCCTGTGAGAAGAGTTTTTAGGAGTTAAAGACTTGACTCACCTCAGCACCAGTTCTTACTTTGCTAGATGGTTCAAATGAGTTTGTTGTGTACTGTGATGCATCAAGAGTAGGTTTGGGTTGTGACCTTATGCAGAGAGGTAAGGTTATAGCCTATGCCTCTAGATAACTTAAGCCCCATGAGAAGAATTATCCTATTTATGATCTCGAGTTAGCATCTGTAGTATTTACCTTACAGATTTAGAGGCATTACTTGTATGGGGTGTATGTTGATGGGTTCATAGATCAAAAGAGTTTCCAGTATGTGTTCTCTCAAAAAGATTTGAATTTATGTCAGAGAAGGTGGTTAGAGTTATTGAAAGATTATAACATAAGTGTTCTGTATCATCCAGGCATGGCCAATGTAGTAGCTGATGCTCTCAGTAGATTGGCTATGTTTCTCATGTTGAGGATGGTACAAAGAAGTTAGCTCAGAAAGTCTATCATCTTTCTTGACTAGGTGTTTGGTTAGTCGATTCAGCAGAAGGTAGTGTATGGGTGTAGAGTAGCTCTAAATTATCTCTAGTTTTCGAGGTAAAGGAAAACCAGGATAGAGATCCCAGTCTAGTTAAGTTGAAAGAATTAGTCAGAGATCAAAAAATGGAGGTTTTCTCCTAAGGGAAAGATAGTGTGCTGTGTTGTCAGGGTTGACTATGTGTGTCTGGTGTAGATGACTTGAGGCAATGAATTCTTACAGAAGCTCACTGTGCACATTACTCTATTCATCTAGGGTCCATTAAGATGTACCGCGATTTATGGGAGATTTATTGGTGGAGTTGGATAAAGAGGGATATTGCAAAGTTTGTAGCTAAGTGTTCTACATTTTAGCAAGTTAAGATTGAGCACCAGAAGCCTAGTGGGTCCATGCAAGATTTTAGTATTACCACTTAGAAGGGGAAGAAGTGAACATAGACTTTGTGATGGGTCAGCCTCGTACTTATCATCGGTATGATTCTATTTGGGTTATCGTAGACAGGATGGCAAAAACAACTTATTTCTTGCCATTCCATACCTCTTATTCAGTTGAGGACTATGTTAAACTCTATCTTAGAGAGTTGGTTAGGTTGCATGGTGTTCCGTTATCTATCATCTCTAATAGAGGTACCCAGTTTACCTCTCATTTCTGGAAAGCATTCAAAAAGGGTCTTGGTACCCAAGTCTACCTCAGTACAACATTCCACCCTCAGACAGATGGTCAAGCAGAAAGGACCATTCAGACTCTTGAAGATATGCTGGGAGCATGCATAGTTGATTTTAAAGGTAGTTTGGATGACCACTTCCCTTTGATTGAGTTCGTATATAATTACAGCTATTATTCCAGCATTCAGATGGCTCTGTTTGAAGCTCTCTATGGTAGGAGATGTAGAACTCCAATAGGTTGGTTTGAAGTGGGTGAGGCCATAGTATTAGGGCCTGACTTGGTGTTTGATTCCTTAAAGAAGGTTCAGTTGATCAGAGAAAGGCTTAGAGCAGCCCAAAACTGACAGAAATCATATGCAGATGTGAGGAGACAGGATCTCGAGTTTGAGGTCATTGATTTTGTGTACTTAAAAATATCTCCCATGAAGGGGGTAAAGAGGTTCGGCAATAAAGGGAAACTAAGTCCTCGATATGTCGGTCCCTACAAAATTCTTAGTCATTCCAAAAAATAGCTTACAAGGTTGATTTGCCTTCAGATCTAGCTTCAGTACACCCAGTGTTCCTTGTCTCATTGTTGAAAAAGTGTATTAGTGATCCAACTGTAGTTGTTCCCTTAGAAAGTAGGGATATTCAGAACAGTCTTTCCTATGAGGAAGTTCTAATAGAAATTATCAATAGTCAAGTTTGTAGACTAAGAAACAAAGAAGTTCCACTAGTCAAAGTTCTTTGGTGCAATCAGTCCATTGAGGGAGCCACTTGGAAAGTACAAGCAGATATGCGGACCAAGTACCCTCATCTTTTCTCCACGAATTCAGATTCAGTTTAAGGTATTAATCTTTTTAAGATTCCCCTCTATCATACTCTGTTTTAGTTGCACATCATGTTTATGTCATTCGTGCATTTATGAATCAGTTAAGTCATGTATTCCATGCATTATATATGCATGTTCAGTGTGTAAGCTTAGTCCATTAGTTTCCTCAGCTTAACCAGTCTCTTTCTAGGACGAATGATCCCAAGGGGGAGATATTATAATACCCAATATTTCCCTAGCATAATTTAAGTCTCAATACATGAGTATTCATAAATATAAAATTTTCTAAATTCTTATTATTTCTCAGTTTAGAGCCCACCAAGTTGTGAGAAACTGAACTAGCTTTTCAACGATATAAAATTTGCCTTAATCTGATTACCGAGTAAGAAGTTATGGTGATTTTAAGTTTCAGTCTTAAAATATCCTGATTTGGGCCCATAGCGCATCACAGAGAAGTTTAAAATCACAATTGTCAAATTCTAGTGAGACTCCGCGATTCCACCACATTGCGGTGATGTCCTATCTCACAATTGTCCCTTTTCAGTGAGCCTCCGCGATAATGGCACATCGCAGAGGTGGCCAAAATGGAATTCCAAAGGCTTACCGCGATTTCACCATGTCGCACCAAACTTCCAGGTCCCAGTTGTCAATTTCTAATGGCTCGATGGGATATTACTGCGTTGCGCCAGAGCCAAAAATTGGGATTTCCAACTTTCAGTTTTGAGTTTTTAAATTCCCTTAAGGGTATTTAGGTCTTTTCCCATGGCCCCAATCAGCTAAAACATGAGATTTAACCCATTAGTGACCAAAATAATCATCATTTATTCAATTCCTCTCAAAATTGAAGATCCCCTTCTCAAGAACAAGAAACCCCAGCTCTCAAATTCAAGGCCAAATCTCAAGAAATCTCCATCAATCCTATCAAATTCATTAACTCAGGTATGTTAAATGTTCATTCATGGGTTCCTTTCACCCATGGAGTTCAAGTATCTGATTTTAATTACAAATTTATGATCTTTCTAAGTTACGCTATTTTTAAATTAAGTTTTCAACCATGAATCTCCATGAACTATGATTCTACACTATGTATGAATGGAATTATTTTTGTTATTCAATTCCCCATGTTTTAATGTTATCATTCATCGAATTAAATCATGATTTAGTGCTATTCATGTTGAATCCATGCTATTACTACAAGTTCCATAACATTCCTATGATTTGATTAAACTATGAACTACAAGTGTTTGATAAAATGCCTACAAGAATGAGTAGTTGATAAAGGTTTTCATGCTACGTCCTCTAAGTTTAATATTGTGTTACTATCTTTGCTTTTGAGTCCTGGGGGTATTGAATACCCAAAAATCATAGTTGTTTACTTAGTCTCATCTCAGTATCTTCAAAATAACTTCAAATTTTATTATTAGAGTTATTAAAACAGTCAGTTAAACTCAGAAAGTCAGTAACTAAGTGTCATTCTGTTGGGAGTAGGATTTAGCACCAAGTGAGTGTAGGGATGGTGGCTTCCCGGATGGATTGGCAGAGTCGCTAGTAGCAGTCCCTAAACTCCAGAACTACGTAGGCAGCATAGGATATGAGAAGTCACCCGTCAGTATAGGCTTGACTATCTAGCAGGGGTCACCCATTAGATTAGGCTTGACACCCTTCGTCCTTTGGGACAATACAGTATACCAGACTAGTGGATCCACATAGCCAGCGTTAGTACCCTTTGCACGGTATTAATACCTTTCCAACTGGGTTATAGGTTGGACCCTGATTAGCTCATATTAGGGCATTTTGGTTAGATGATAGCTCCCACAGTCTCAGTCCAGTAATCAGACCAGTAGTTCAGTCTCAATGTTGTTTTACCAAGGCTTACAGATATCAGTTATTTCAGTATTTCAATTTATAGATTTTTATTTAGTTCATGTTATATGCTTGGTCATGCATCCCCAGTATCTACAAATTTCACGTACCTTCAGTATTTACAGACTGTCATGCATACACAGTATTTATAGATTTTACATATTTTTAGTATCTACAGATTTCATGCTCTCTATTCAGCACTCCATGTTTTACATGTATGTTCAGATAATTATTATTCCTGTTCATGAAATCGTTTATGTCAGCCTACCTCATTTAGCATACTAGTACATTCAAAGTATTGATCGCATACCTTTCTTTTGCGCTATGATGTATTATATCATAGGTTCTGACACTCAGTTCCTGGATCACGCTTAAACTTCTCTGACTCTCAGCAGTAGCAGTGGTGAGTCCTCATAGTTTAAGGATAGATTATTTTACTTTATATCTTTAGTTAAGTAGTTAGTGGAGTTAGTTGGCGCCTGTCCCATCAACTCATAGTCAGTCAGTTTAGAGGTTTTCAGACATTACAGTTAGTTATTTGGTATTCAGACTTCAGTTGGCATGTTAGTCAGTTATTCAGATTTTCTTTATCTTATCAAATTCAGATAGTCATTTCTTCAGATTCAAAAATCAGTATTTGTTTCAGATATTAAAACCTTATAGCATATCAGTTATTCCTTCACATTTATGATTATTTTATTCAGTGCTCACGGTAGAAACCAGCTCATGGGTAAGGTTATGGTCCCTTGGGAGTGTAAGCATCGTGTGATGCCTAGGGTTTACTCTCGAGGCATTATAATAATTTTAGTTTTCCATGTGGATGTCACTGTAGAAGCTACTGCTGAACAACATAATATCACAGTTGATAATCCATAAACTGCTTTCAAAGAAGAAGAAAAAGTAGAGCCTGTCAATTTGGGAGAATGGAAGAATTACCCATTTAAAAGGTTCAACATCTCAGATGAGTCTCCAAAAAAATGAACAAAGTTGATCAAAGACTATTGTGAATGGATTGCCGATGGTCTGTTAAATCATCATGCCAGTAGGTACATAAATCATTTATAAAGATATTGATTTATACAATTCTTATTGTAAAAACATGACATTAACACATGTAAATCATGTAGAAAAAAAATGATGAACACTACAAAGTGAATGAATCGAGTTTTAGTTTAGATATGTTCAACTTTGTTGTTGGACATCCCGAAATGAAGGATTGGTTCTATTTGATGTCACATCCCCAAACTTGCTGGAATGATGAGAATTAAATGCCATACATATTACTATTAATTAATGCTTTATTTAATTTCATTTGTGTATTAATTTTACTGTCACATAATCTGAAATTTTCGATAATATGTAGCACATCGATGTCATTTTTACTACCTCCAAAAGAAGGCAAAGTTGCAAACACAAGAACAATACAAATACGCGACACATAATTATTTGTACAAAGTTTACGTCAATAATGCATATGATAGGTCTTGCCAACAACAGTCGAAAGTTTTCTGAATTGAGGAATGTTTAATCAATATCATCAAAGGTTTTAGCATTCCAGCTAGCTTACCTTGGCATTTGATCGATGAAGTATACATCCCAATCAATTGTGGTGATGAATTCTATTAGGTTTTGGCTGACGCCGTTCTAAAAGAGTGGCGTATCCAAATTTATGACTCAATGTCGGGAAGAAGATATTTTGGGCCGCCGTCTGAGATACAAAAGTTGTCTAAAATATTGCCTACTTACCTTGATATAAGTGACTTTGTGGACCAAAATATTCATACTGATTGATCAATGACTGAAATATACCGGGATAAAATGGGTAATTCATTTGATATAGAATATGTTAAAGAAATTGCTCAACAACCCATTGGTAGCCTGTAAGTATCATGAATTAGTTTTATTTCATAAATTTCACAACACTTACATTAATTGCAAGATATTGATTATCTAATTTTTACAAATGCAGGGATTGTGGTCATTTTGTTTCCTCTTACGCTGAGTATTTGTCCAATAGATGACAAGTACCAAATGATGGAATTGATGCTGAATTACTCCATAAAAGTTATGCTACTCTTTATGGAAATATGAAAAATCGAAAGCTCAGAAAATGTACGCAAGCAACATTAAAGATTCACGATGACCAAAACCAAATTCTATAGCACCGAATGAAGAACAACTTGTCCATATTGAGTAGATTTCATCTGTACCCATAATAATTTTTTTATATTTAATTTATTTGTTGAGTTATTTCATGTAATTTTTGAAGGCTTCAATTTATTTTATGTTGTCTATGAATTTAATTTAATCCTCAGATTTAAACTTATTAATTAAAATGAAATACTAGATTCAAATATCGCAACAGATAATACATCTGTTGTAACAGATAATTCATCTACTACAATAGATGAAATATCTTTTGGAAATTATTAGATAGATTTAGACATATGTTGCAACATATAGGTCATATGTTGGAAATTATCAAACAAGCCTTCCTGTTGTTTTGATTTGTTCCAATAGATTACCTATCAGTTACAACAGATAGACTATATGTTACAATAGATTGTATATCTGTTGTGATAGATAGACTTAGAAACACCTTCATAATGCAATAGATGACCAACTTACTACAACAGATAATCAATCTGTTAGAATAGATAGACTATCAGTTATAATAGATAGATTATCTGTTACAACAGATAGACAATCTCAACAGATAGACAATCTGTTGCATTATAAAAAATTCAACTTTCATTAAACATTAAAAATTGTCACTACATGTAAAGTAAAGTGGCTTCAAATAAAAAATTGTTATTGTGTTTATGTTTCTATGTCTTCTTCTTTATACACAAGCTCCAAGCGTCTAGTTAGTACTCTATAAGCCCTGACCTCCTGCATGTTTGCCACAGCATTGTCACACAAAGAGGTCATTGGATCTGAAAATTTTTATGCTGGTTAGCAAATATTCAATGTGTGCAAGCACGTATGACCCGCATGCTGCAACAGTTTTATTTTTAAAAGGTCCACATCCTTGTTTCGACCTTCAAAATCCCATGTTTTCTTCATCAACACTTCTGCTGGAAAATGATCCATCAATTTACTCTGCCTCAACAAGTTGGGAAAGAACTTCAACAGTGGCTGCATGTAGGTAAAATATGTCATTGTCAAAAACAAGTAAGTTGCAGTCATAAACCTTAATCTTTCCCTCCTCGAGTAATATCTCAACATCCAGAAAATGTTTGATGCCTATATTCATGACGGCAAGAATTCTCTTTGCCTTGGTCCAGATCTTGACGTATGGATACGGCCTCTTCTCTCTAACATAGTTAATCATATCTTCATCCCATTAAAACCTAGAAATTAACAAATCAAATCCCGGGCCATCGCGATTTGATGCTAGCATAATGAGCTCATTGTACCTATCCTTAAAATTATTGAAGAAGTTGAGGTCCATTATCCTATTGGCAGCATCATAAGTATTCGGTTATGCTAATTGCCTACCCCTCATGAGGCAGAGAATTTCATCAACATACTGTGGTATAAGAAGATAATTTTTAAATAGGTTAGTAATTGTAAAGAAGAAAAACATAGTGGAAAGATGCAATGAATGGTTCATCTATTACAGAGGGTTATTTGAATCTGTTCACAAATTACCCAGCTAACGCAACTTATGTAATAGATGGGTAATCTGTTACAACAGAACCATAACCAATTGCACCAGAATACCCATCTGTTGCAACAGATGACACATATATTGCATATCTTCTTCTTCATACAGTAAATTGAAAGCCCAAGGAAAGTCATATAATATGATCATCTTTGGGGATAGCTTTGTCATTAAATATTGGATTGTCAAGTTGTAGCTGTCATATCCCCAGGGATAATTGTGAATATATCAAAATCCTCAGCAAGCTCCAACATATCATCTTCATGACTTTGTTGATGTCTCTAGCCAATATAACAGAATGCGCAAACCAAACTATGCACAATTGCTCTAGGTACTTCTTTGGTATGGTTTTATACTTGAAATCTTGTATCAATGTTATGGATTTATAGCTATGTCCAGCAATGTCGAACAACTAATCTATTTTTTCATTGTGTTTGTTGGTTTTGGTGGGTGGTCGCTTGGACAATGCCTTCTCTTTATTAGATGGTGGTGGTTTGGCTATCATGCTTTCCTTGGACTTTCTGCGGGGTGTTTCCTTAATGAGAGGTTCTTTTGGATGATTGCATCTCAAGCCTGTCACTATGGGAAACTCGTTCATGCCAAAAAAAATTGGCATGCCACAGTAATTGATCCAGATTTTATCCATCTTTTTCCCCCTCCGTTGAATCTTTATCATCCCCCACATACTCCATCCTGTGCTTGAGAAGACTATGTACTATGCTTATTTAGAAACGGCAGTATGGTCCTCAGGAAGATCAAGAAAGCATCCAAAGTAGCTCTTCTTAAAATGTCCGTCTATGTTTTCATTCTTTATAGTATTTCTAAATTCATCAAAAGGTTTCCCCAGCTGACATTTAAGTACACGATCCTCAATTAGTTTTGTAGGGTCATTAATTGGCATCGCAACTTGAAACATGTCAATACTAATAGTTCTTACAAGATTATGTTGGGATTTCAATCTTAATTCACGCCCCATTGGTGATGCATTATCATCACATTGATCATCATCCGCTTTCGCACTATCTACTTCTTTCGCTTCTTGTTTATCTTTATGTTGATCAACATCCTCTTTCTTACTTTCAACTTCTTCCTCTTCTTGTTTATCTTCTTCTTCCTCTTCACTATTATTTTCCTCATCAACCTCTATATACCCTTCTCCTCCTCTCTCAATATTATTATACACTTTCTTCAGCTTCACTTTTGCCTGATGTTTAGAAAGTTTCTCTGAATCCATCTGTACTCTAGCCTTTTTTGTTAGGTGGTCAGAAGTTGATCCACTTTCACTTTTTTTTCTTTTGGGAGACATCTTTTAACTACAAACAATAAGAAAAGAAACATTAAATTACATTTGATGTCTACATAATTTTTTAAAAAGATAAGATAAATTACAATTAATTTTTATACGCCATATTATAAAAAAACATATTCCAATGGATAACCCATCAGTTGGAACAAACAGGGAATTTGTTCGAAGACCTTTAATATATCCCAACAGATGTTCCACCTGTTGCAATAGATGGACCACCAAGACCACCATCAAAACCACCACCAAGGCCACCAAGACAACCACCACCACCATTAACGCCACCAAGACCACCACGCCCTCACTAATGCCACCAATACCACCTCCAAGACCACAAAAACCACCAACATCACCACCAATGCCACCAATACCGAAACCAAGAGCACCGAAACCACCACCAAGACCACCAATAATGACACCACTATGAACAGCCACCACCAACACCATAAATACCATCCAACAATACCACAATAGTAAGCTAAACATCATAATAAAAAGTAGGGTTTTCTCAGGTTCTTCCAACGTTTTTAGCATCAAAACTCAAAATTATTAACCCATTCTCGAAAATAATACAACTAAAAGTCTTTTTACATCATTAACTAAAAAGTCCTAATTTTTAGAATAAAGAACAAATGTAAAACACTTCTTAAACTTTGTTACCTACAAAGACAGAGAAAACAACAAATACAAGCAAGAAATAAAGTCAAAAATAACAACTATGTGGTCGGAAATGGAAAGAAAATCAATCTATTTTGAAGGGTTGAGCAATTTGTTGAGTAGTTGTTGTTTGTATTATTGAGGGAGAAAGGAAAAAGCAAGAACTCAAGATTTGAAATGATAAAATATTTTTCCCGCAAATGGATGATTTGTATGAGTTGATTTGTATTTTAAAAATGAATGACAAGTTTTGAAATTGATAATTTGGTCTGAATTGATCTTAATTATTTTCTTAATAGAGATAATTTTTAACCGTTTCATCATAATAAAGTGTATTAAGCCCAACTAGAACACTGATGAATTTAGGTATTAGCTTAATAATAAGTTAATATGAATCATTTCAGCTCAGATTGATCGACTGATAACTCGGGAAGAGGGGAATATAATACCAACATCACGCAATTAAAAAGACTAAATTGAAATTCTAGTTAACCCTATGAACCAATTTCTAGTTCTAGCTAAATCAATTTAGCTATTATCTTAATAATAAATTAATATGAATTATTGCAACTCAGGTTGGGAGGAACGCAATACCAACATCATGAAATTGTAAAGACTCAATTGAAATTGTATTTGACCCTATGAACTCATCCCTAGTTCTAGATAAATCAAATTACGTAGTTTCTTAATAATAAGTTAATATGAATCAATCCAACTCAGGTTGGGAGAAATGCAAGACCAACATCATGCAATTGCAAAGACTCAATTGAAATTGTAGTTGACCCAATATAATTATCCCTAGTTCTAGATAAATTAATTTAGGTATTAGCTTGATAATAAGTTAATATGAATCATTTCAATTCGGATTGATCGATAGGCAACTTTGGTCAGGAGAAATGCAGTACCAACATCACTCAATTGCAAAAACTCAATTGAAGTTGTAGTTGACTTTATGTACTCATACCTAGTTCTAGAACAATCAATTTAGGTATTAGATTGATAATAAGTTAATATGAATCATTTCAACTCATATTAATCGATTGACGACTCAGGTCTAGAGAAACATAATACCAACATCACCCAATTGCAAATACTCAATTGAAGTTGTAGTTGACCCTATGTACTCATCCCTAGTTCTAGCTAAATTAATTTAGGTATTATTTTTATAATAAGTTAATATGTATTATTCCAACTCAGGTTGATCGATTGATGACTCAGGTCGGGAGAAACGAAATACCAACATCACACAATTACAACGACTCAATTAAAGTTGTAGTTGACCCTATGTACTCATCCCTAGTTTTAGCTAAATCAATTTAGGTACTATCTTGATAATAAGTTAATACAAATCATTTTAACTCAGGTTTATCGATTGATGACTTACGTCAGGAGGAATATAATACCAACATCATGCAATTATAAAGACTCAATTGAAATTATAGTTGACCCTATATAATCATCCCTAGTTCTAGCTAAATCAATTAAGGTATTATCTTGATAATAAGTTAATATGAATCGTTTCTACTCAAATTGATCGACTGACGACTCATGTAGGGAGGAACACAATACCAACATCACACAATTGTACTGACTCAATTAAAGTTGTAGTTGACCCTATGTACTTACCCCTAGTTCTAGATAAATAAATTTAGGTATTAGCTTGATAATAATTTAATATGAATCGTTTCAACTCAGATTGATCGATTGATGACTTAGGTCATAAGGAACGTAAGACCAATATCACACAATTGTAAAGACTCAATTAAAATTATAGCTGACCCTATGTACTTATCCTTAGTTCTAGATAAATTAATTTTGGTATTAGATTGATAATAAGTTAATATGAATCGTTTCAACTCAGATTGATCGATTGACAACTCAGGTCGGGAGGAACACAAAACCAACATCACATAATTACAAAGACTTAATTGAAGTTCCAGTTAACCCTATGAACTCAACCCTAATTCTAGCTAAATCAATTTAGGTATTAGCTTGATAATAAGTTCATATAAATCATTTTAACTCGAATTGATGGATTGATGACTCAGGTCGAGAGGAACCCAATACCAACATCACGCAATTATAAGGACTCAATGGAAATTATAGTTGACCATATGTACTCATTCCTAGTTCTAACTAAATCAATTTAGGTATTAGCTTGATAATAAGTTAGTATGAGTCATTTCAACTCAGGTTGATCGAATGGCGACACATGTCGGGAGAAATGCACTACTAACATCATGTAATGACAAAGACTCAATTGAAATTATAGTTGACCCTATGCACTCATCTCTAGTTCTAGATAAATCAATTTAGGTATTAGCTTGATAAAAAGATAATATGAATCGTTTCAACTCAAATTGATTGATTGATGACTCATGTTGAGAGGAACGCATACCAACATCACATAATTGGAAAGACTTAATTGATGTTGTAGTTGACCCTATGTACTTATTAATGAGTGGTGATTTTACCACTCACTTGCACTAAACATTTGTACATATTACCTTGTTTGGATGAATAAATGACAAATAATTGTATTTAATTACACTAATATCCACTCTTTGCAGGCATAAAAGTTGAAGAGGTGGAAAGATGTGGAATAGAGCTTAAAATAATCAAAAAGGAGAAGGAAGAGTCCAGCTAAAGAACTGCAATAGAAGAGCCTCAGGTACTGCAGTCACGGTCCACTGACAACAATCGCATAATTCAAGCTAAAAGTCAATCAAACAAGGTAACGTATAGCGGTCGCGGCCAAGTTGGAGCGATCGTAGCTCGTTGGAAATATTCAGCCTAAGGGCAAAATTGGAAATACACATGGTTGATCCCAATTTTGACAAACAGACTCAAACCCTAACCTCATGTATCATAATCCATCTTCCCTAATTTTTAGGTTTTATCTCTTAACTCCATAGTCTCCATTTTTGGAGAAGAAAATATTGTGTAAATTTTAGGTGAAGAATACATTGGAGACTTTCTAAGTGAAAAATTTTCTCAATACTAATGTTGCTATTGGGGGAGATGCAAGTTTTAAGTAACATTCTCTTAAATCTTCAACAATTTATTTCAATGGAGATTATGGGTATATGTATGCTTATTTATTTTATGGGTAGCTAAATCTCCCTCTTGGGGTTATGTGTGAATAGGGGTTAAAGTGTGTGTGGGTTGTTAATGTTAGCATCTATTTGGTAATTCATGTTTATAGATTTTATCATTGCTATGCTAATTTGGTTGGGATTGATGGGTAAAAGCCCCAAATACCCATATGGGTTTGATGAGTGAAAGCTTGAAGATCTAGAAAGTTCAAGGCCATCTTCTAAATAAGGGTTTTGGGTGAAGTGTAGGAATCCATATCATCCTTGAAAGGGGGATGTGGAAATTAAAGCAATGATAGGCAATTATGTGTGTAGTTTGCTAAATTTTCACTATCTTAGACATAAGGGTGAATGTGAGGTTGACTATACCATGGGTATCATCTAGAAATAGGGATGATTGGATTAAGGTTGTGGTTACAAATTATTGAACACACTATTAGGTATTCGAAAGAATTAATAGGTAAAAGTTTGGTGTTTCGTTGAAAGACTAACATCAAAATCCATAACCAAACCTACCCATATTTGTCTTACTAGTTTGATGTTGATTGCTAACACCCATATATCACTCCCTTAGTAATGCATAACGCCAAGGTCTGTTCATAATTGTTAAAACTCTAATTATTCATAAACCCTAGTTTATACTATAAAAACCTAAAAAGAAATATTAGTGTAGACACCTATATCCCCTATTTTTATGCTTTTGTATCATTGGTTTGAATTTATCTTGTATCTATTATTCTAAATCACTTTGATCGCCACTCACATTGTTCCTCGTGGATTCGACCCCAACTCTAAAGTTGGGTAAATATATTAACGACGATTTCCTTGCACTTAAATTGACGTGTAAGTTGAGCGTTATCAAAAAATGACACCGCTATTGGGGAATAATTTGGCGTATTAAGTTGGTTTTAAATTTTAGTTACTTGCTTGAATTCAAGCTTGTAAATATTTGTTTGTGATTTTCTTTGTTGTTGGTAGATTTTCTTTTATTTCTACTTTTTGCTATGGCATATTCCTAAAAATATGAATTTGGTGGTTGGAACCCCTATATTAACGATCTATGTCTTTATTGTGACAGACCATACTTCACGAGAGATTGTAACTATGCTCTCCGATCTAGATAGTATGGTTTTACCTCATGTGGAATTCAAGATGGACATAGGGATTATTGTCCAAATGCCCCCTCCCCCTTTTATACTAATCGCATGTCTAGTTTTTCTTATGAGATTGATAGTTCCTATGATGAGAAGAAGGAGGAGCGACAAACCGGACCCATTGGTTTTGGAGCAATGCTTCAAACTATTTTGGATTGGGTGACTATAACCAGTGAGAATGCATAATACATGCATAAATCTTATGGATGTTCGACTGGGAAAATGTCAAGGTAAGGGAATTGGGCAAGAACATCATTCTATCAAATCTCACAACCTATCCTATTTCCCAAGAGGAGGCTCATCAGGAAGATAAACCAAGCTACGATGATGAGCTTAGTAGAAAACACTCCTCGATGGCTTCCAAATCATCCAACTCATATGAGGAAGAAGAAGTCAAAATAAAATAAATGATACTAAAGTCAAGGGAAGAATTAAAGAAATTCTCTTATAATGACTCTAGTTCATTTTGGGGTGAAGATGCTTCAGAGGAGACCAACCCAAAATTAGGTGTTGGACCTTATTCAATGCACTTTTCAACATTATGCTTTGAAGATGTAATGAGGCTCCATTCTTTTAAACAAATGAAGGATTGTGGGATGATGGAGTCTGACTCTTATATTTTTGAGTTTGACATTCCGAAGGAGCACATGGAACCCCATTCATCAAATGCCAAGATGATCAACTTCTAAAGTAAAAGGAATGGCCTATTGATGTGCTTACTTTTACCCAAGGAGAAAATTTGGAAGTTTGATGCGAAATTGGATAAAAGGTTCAAATCTTCCAAATGGCGAGATCAAAAATTGCTAGCCATATCCTCGCCTCGTCCAAGCCTCATCATGGAAGATCTGAATCTTCTGTCCCTCTACCGCTCATTGCAATTTGAACAAAAATTAGGATAGAGATTCATCTCTTCTAAGTGGAGACACAAAATAAGAGGCAGAGGCATCGTGCCACAATATTAAATGAAGTGCTCAATGGGAGGCAGCCCATCACGCCACAAAAAGTGGCAAGTATCTTTTTTATTCATGTATGATAGAGTAGAATTAATCTTTATTTTTGTTCATGCATAATCCATGAGATGTTAGTGCTAAAGGAAATTTTGCTCGAATTTGAAAGAGAAATGTGTGAAATTGGCAGGTTTGGACTGAGCAGGAAATATGGAAAACCTGGTTGTTTGGTCTCAGTTACCACGACCGCGGTCCGTGCCACCACGATCGCTGTCAATTCAATTTTAAAAAAAAACATCCGACTGCCCATTTCCCCCATACTTTTCTTTTAGTTTCTCTCAAAAATTCTCTCCAATTTGTGGTATTGCATAGCTTATTCAAGCATCAACCCACCCTCTTGCATCATTGAATTTAGTAAGTTATCTTAACTCCCTCGATTTAGAAACAATTATATGCTAAGAACTTGTATATAGAAAAAGGTCTAAAATAGTGTTTTCATTGCTAACTGCATGCTTAGTTGTAATAATTGTTATGATTAGCTATTGTAGTTGGTGTACACGCTAATGGGAAAGTCTTGAGTACCCAAATTTATGCTTTAAACGGTCAAAGCAATTGTGTGCACCGTGTGTTCAATAGAATACCTCAAAGAGTCAAATCTTAATTCTTTCAAGTTTAGAAGCTGTAATCACACATTCTAGATTTTAATACATTATTTTTAATGCTTTCATTCCTAGTTGAAATGAGGGATTAGAGTTTAAAATTTCATTTTAAAGTAATGAACAGAAATTGTCAACTCGGTCTCAGGTACCACAATTGCGGTCCCAATGACCGTGGTCGCATCACCACAGTCGTGGTCAACACTCCATGATCGCTATACCTGAGGAAAGTTTTAGGAATATTTCAAAACTTCTAAACATCCCTCACTGACCTCAAAACCTTCATAACACTACACATGAGCTAACCTGTTTGATTTAGCATGTTTTCGGTATTATAATACGAACGTTAGCCCAAGTTGCATTGTATACAGGTTCTCAGCCTAAAAATGGGAGATTTTGATAATACTCAATTCATGGTTGCACAATGCCAGCACACCTACAACAATGATTACCACAGGAATAAGCTACTCTCTGAAAGGGGTATTAGCTTAGACAAGGTAAAGGAAAAGCTCCCAGAATTCCATGCTAGACTCACTGCAAGTGGATGTGTTTTACCCTGGAACCCTGATATGCTAATGAGTAGTGGGTGCATGAGTTCAATGCAAACCTCAACGTGGTTTCTCTTATAAACCCAATGATGATAATTTGGGGCAAGCAGGTGAACTTCAGAGTGGAGCAGGTAAATGCAGTGTATGGATTCCCACATGCTAACATGGGGCAGTTCCAGGAAAGAGCATGTGAGCCGGGGACCTGGATGGCCAAAATTTTATATACTGGAAAAGCAGTTCCCTGGTTCATCACTAAGAGAGATAATTTGATGAAAGACTTCACAGTAGAAGACAGGTTTTGGTTGAACATCGTATGCAGTCGAGTATCGTCATGCACCAATATGACTATTGTCACAGATTTAAGAGCTCGGATGGTGGCTTGCATCCTATCTGGCATCCCACTTAATGTGTGTGAGATTGTTCTTTCATAGTGGAGGTATTTCCAGACTCATAGAGGTACACACCTTCTCCCTTCCCTTATCATTGATCTTTCCAAGAGGGCAGGATTGGATAAATATACTACAGATACTTAGGTGCATCCAGGCTCCCTTATCTACCTACTCAAATTTAGAGGTGAGGGTTCCCCAGGTCAGAGTAAGAAGATAAAAATAGACACGGGCAAATCAGTCCAAGAGGACATAGATTCTTCTAGAACTTTGTCAGCTAACCCTCTCAGTGATATCTCAAGTCAAATAAGGAAGGTTAGGGAGCTAGTGTCCAGATTGCCTCAAGGACCAGGAGAGCCATCCACCACTCATCACTCATATGTAACTCGGTCAGATTATGACATATATCGTGAGGAGTAGAAGAAGTAGGGAGATGCTGTTTCCAGTTTAGAGAGAGACTACTTAGCCTTGGTAAGATCACACAGGGACCTCAAGGAGTCATATGAGAAGATGGTAAAGAGAGAGAAGAAAAGAGATATTCTTCAAGAAGCTATGCAAAGTGGTAAAGGGTATCTTTAAGATGCTCAAACTTAATGAGTGACTACCTTCATCGAGGTTAGATAGTGAAGATGAGGCCCCTGCTGATTAGTCAGCTAGTGATGTTGATTATAATGGTGCAGAGTCAGTAGGAGAGAGCAGCTCTTGAGGAAGATTCAGGGAGACCTTTCTTACTCTTGCTTTATTTCACATGCAGCGAGGACACTGCATTCCTTTTAGTTAGCGGTGCCCCTGGATTTATAGTGTTGATGTTATGATGCTGCGTATTTCTTTTTATGTGATTATTTTGTAATGATATTTTGGATATTATTTTTGTTTGGGTTCGAGATGGTACAATGTTGGGTACCCTGATGGCACCCATATTTTATGGATTATCATGCTTTTATTTTATTTTTAGTATTCTTTTAATATAATTTTATTTTAATTTTGGTGATGTATTACTAGTTTTGCCCTATGGTGGATTGATTGATGACATTCTTAAGTGTGAAGCATCATGTCTGGGTTTTGAGGCAAAGGTGTAAGGGAAGTCTGAGTACCCGTAGCATAAAAGTCAAAAATACAACAGAAGTATGAGTACCTGTGACATTGTATATTGTAAAGTTGGGGTTACTTTGTACACCATTGGCGAATTGTGAGTAGCCAATTGGATAGTTTCCCCGTTTTGAGCCTCAATGTGAGACTAAGGCTTTGGTTGCTGCCATATTTTAGAAAATTGTGTGTAGTACTAATGTAAAATGAACAACCCCCTCCGTCCAAAATATTTTAGAACAAAAATCAAGGGCATGGACGTGAACAATTTTGTAATAAAACTTTTTCTCTTTTTGTGGCTTCATAAATCTTGACTTATGAATAAAAATAGATACTCCCATTTTTTCTCTCGTAGGAGGGACATTTGAGCCCCATGGCGAATTTTGCATACCATGTGTGGTGAGATTTTGGTATTCATCTCTCATACACTTGTGTTATCTAGAACTTTCCCCGTTAGTCTTTTAAAGCTATTATATTTGGTTGGAGAAATGATCTTAGGCCACCTTTGTGATTTTGGAAGCCCGCTCTAGCCTAAAAATCCTATCCAAGCATTAATATAATCCCTAGTTACCCACTTTGAGCCTTTGGACCTTTTGTTGGAAAATATATTACAAGCTGTAAACCATTCTTTTTATTCCTCTTTTGAACCATACCCTTCTTGAACTTAAAAATGTAATTTGAGGCTAAAAGTCGAAGTTGGGGGTGGTAAAAAATGATGAAAGTAAGTTTGGTGCCACAAAGTGTTAGTTATATGCCTAATGTGCCTAGACTTTGAAGAGAATCAAATAGAAGAAGAAAGAGTTGAACAAAGGAAAGAATTTAGTGAAAGTCCAAGAGAAAGAGATGAAAGAAGTTGGGTAAACAAAGGAAATAAAAGGTAGGCATGATTAAATAGAGAAAATAAAGAAGAGTGGTCCATAGTCAAAATGGAGGATTGAAAAAGTGTGATGTAGATGTTAAAGGAAGGGTGTATCCATGTTATTCCCCAATGATATAATACCCTAACCCGAACCTGCGTTACAAGCCTAGAAATCCCTTTAAGATCTCCAACCATTTACTTTCTTTGTGGAGGCAATTGAAAATAGGGGCAAGCCTATGGAATGATACTTGTTGCATGGAGATTTCTTTTGTGAGGGAGAGAGTTGTGGACTTAAAATTCCTTGTTGCATATTTTGTCGAAATTTTTTTCTCGTGAGGTAAGCATGTGAAACAAGTTGAGGTGGATGATTTTGTCACCTTCTGGAAATGAGGTAAATGGAGTATAGCTTAGTTATGTTCAAAAGAGAGTCATTTATAGAGTATTGGTTTTTTTTTGCTTGGTCTCTCATTGAAGTCCTATGTAGCTTTGAATATAGAAATTTTATAGTGAGGGGCGTAGTGAAATTTCCTTAGCCCATGTGCAATGAGCTACTGGTGGTAGTGACTAAGGTTAAAGTCATTGTAATCTTTAAGGCATGAAGTTTGGGAATAAATGATTGTGTCTCATGGTAAGAGGTAGTGTTTCTAGAGGACAAGAAAAAGCTTTAAGTTAGGGGTGTTGATGAGTGGTTATTTTACCACTCAATCACACTAAACATTCATACACATTACCTTATTTTGGATGAATAAATGAGACATAATTACATTTAATTACTCTAATATCCATTCTTTGCAGGCATAGAATTGAAGGGATGGAAATATGTGGAATGGAGCTTAAAATGCTAAAAGAGGAGAAGAAAAAGTGCAGCTAAGGACCGGCAACAGAAAAGCCTCAAGTACCGCAGTCATGGTCCATTGACCGCGATCGCGGCAGTCAAGCTAAATGTCAATCAAATGCGATTGTGTGAGTTAGCCACGGTAGCATAACCACAGTCACCGATAAGTTGGTGCGATCGTGACTCAGCGAAAATATTCAGCCCAAGGGCAAAATTAGAAATCCACGTGGCTGATCCTATTTTTGACAAAAAGACTCAAACCCTAACCTCATGTATCATAATATATCTTTCCCAATTTTTAGGTTTTAGCTCTTGACTCCATAGCCTCCATTTTTGGAGAAGAAAATATTGTGTAAATTTTGGGTGAAGAATACATTGGAGACTTTCTTAGTGGAAGATTTGCTCACTACCATTGTTACTATTGGGGGAGAGCCAAGTTTGAAGTAATATTTTCTTAAATCTTCAACAATTTATTTCGATGGAGATTATAGGTATATCTATGCTTATTTATCTTATATGTAGCTAAATCTCGCTCTTGGAGTTATGTGTGAATAGGGGTTAAAGGGTGTATGGGTTGTTAATGTTAGCATCAATTTGGTAATTCATGTTTATGGATTTTATCATTGCTATGCTAATTTGGTTGGGATTTGATGGTTGAAATCCCCAAATACTCACATGGGTTTGATGAGTGAAAGCTCCAAGCTCTAGAAATTTCAAATCCATCTTTGCAAGAAGGGTTTTGGGTGAACTGTAGGAATCCATATCATCCTTCAAAGAGGGATGTGGAAACCAAAGCAATAATAGACAATTATGTGTGTAGTTTGCTAAATTTTCACTATCTTAGACATAAGGGTGGATGTGAGGTTGACTATACCATGGGTATCATGCTAGAAATAGGGTTTCCTAGATTGAGGTTTTGGTTACAAATTGTTGGACACACCTATCAGGTATTCGAAAGAATCAATAGGTGAAAGTCTGGTGTTTCGTTGAAAGACTAATATCAAAATCCATAACCAAACCTACCCATACTTGGCTTACTAATTTGATGTTGAATGCTAATGCCCACATATCACTCCCTTAGTAATGCATAACCCCAAGGTCCGTGCATAATTGTTAAAACTCTAATTATTCGTAGCCCCAGGTTTATACTAGAAAAACCCAAAAAGAAATATAAGTTTAGATACCTATCTCCCCTATTTTTATCTTTTTGTATCATTGGTTTGAATTTAGCTCGTATCTATTATTCCATATCAATTTGATCATCACTCACATTATTTCTCATGGATTTGACCTCGACTCCAAAGTTGAGTAAATATATTGACGATGACCACCTTGTACTGAAATTAATGTGTAAGTTGAGTGTTATCACTCATTCCCAGTTCTAGATAAATCAATTTAGATATTAGCTTGATAATAAGTTAATATGAATTGTTTCAACTCAAATTGATCGATTGACGACTCAGGACAGGAGGAACGTAATACAAACATCACGCAATTGCAAAGACTCAATTGAAGTTGTAGTTGACCCTATGAACTCATCCCTAGTTCTAGCTAAATCAATTTAGGTATTACCTTTATAATACTTTAATATGAATTATTTCAACTCAGATTGATCGATTGACAATTCAGGCCGGACGGAATGCAAAACCAACATCACTTAATTGCAAATACTCAATTGAAGTTATAGTTAACCCTATGAACTCATCCCTAGTTCTAGCTAAATTAATTTAGGTATTAGCTTGATAATAAGTTAATATTAATCATTTCAACTCAGGTCGGGAAGAATGCAATACCAATATCATGCAATTGAATAGACTCAATTAAAATTGTAGTTGACCCTATGAACTCATCTCCAGTTTTGGATATTGATATCTATTGCAATAGATTACCTATCTGTTGTAAATTATCAAATAAACATTTACATCTATTGCGATAGATGATTGGGCTATTGAAAATTTTCAAATAGATATTTATATCTGTTGCAACAGATGACATAGCTGTTTGAAATTCATTTCTTTATTTTAAAGCAATTTTTTTCCAAAATACTAAGGCGGTAAAAAATATTTCTTAGATAACTCAAAAATCTCCTCATTGAGTTGTCATATCTTATCTTTTAAATGTCACCCATCTCCTCATCGCCCTCAAAGTTATTAATGAATATTTAAACTCATCTCTAAAATTATCTTTCCTTCATCCATAAATTAATTTATCTCTCTTATTTTTCTTTATTCCTCTTTAGGGTTATCACAATCATCTTTTTTTTCTCTCTTTTCTCTCTTCTTTCTCATGAGAATCCTTTTGGATCTCAATCGATCTATATCTTTTCTCGATTGAAATTACTTTTTTAATCCCCTTGCTTTTGACATTGCGGGTATGGTTCACTATTATTTTTTCATTCTCGTATTCTTTTTGCAAGCTATTTAAACTAGTTTTTTACATCCATTTTTAAATTAATTACCCATATCTTATTTATTGAGAAAATTGAAGGAAAGGTGACTTTTAATCCTTGAATGAATGAACCATTATTTTTTAAAAATATGCAAAACAAAGTCATCTGTTGGGAGAACTTTAAAAGCCTTGTTGGCAGTTTTATTTTTTTTGTATGTTTTTTATTTGTTTCTTTGTTGTTGATGTTGTTATTGATGTTAATGTTGAGATTGTTTTCAATAGATGTAGAATTTATCAAAATAGATGGGTAATATCTTATAACAGATGGACAATCTATTGTAACAGGCTATACATCTATTGCAACAGTTGGGGACTCTCTTGCTGATGGGGAAGATGTTGAACAGATGTTGAAATTTATTATATTTATTCAATTTTGCATTACCTTTTTTTTTAAATTATGCATACATCAATTGTGATGTTCTTTTTGATCTTCTCTTATTTGACATCAATTATTTTTCTCTTATTTGTAGATATAAGGAAGTGTGAATTGATCAACTTTTGCCTGACCAACATAAAAGGCTTCAGAAAAGATGGGTTAGGAGGAATAAGATGCTTGCAGATGGAACCACTTCATATGTGGGAGGTATGTATTACTGATCATGTTATCGTGAAAACACATATAAAGTACGCTAATTTTGTGAATGTTGTTTTTCATTGATTAGGTATTGATCATTGGAACAAGATATCTGCAATTTTACAGTTAAGTTTGATAGGTCTAAATAGATAAGGCTGAGCGACTATGAATAAGGTTTTGATACCCTGTTAGGATTTAATGACGGTTGTTGCTCATGTTTATGTGTCAAGTTTTTTGAAGAGGTCAAGTTTTGGTGGTATTGTAAAAGATTCTATAGCAATTGGACTAAATTTAAGGATGCATTGGACACGGAGAAGGCCTTCAAATACTCCCACTACTGCAACCAAGAACAAAAATCAATATAGTTGTTGACCTAGCCCAAATTTATATGGTTGGGTTGCTCTGGGTGATGATTATAAGGCAAAAGGTGCGGTAGAAGAATACTTGCGAAGGAAAAGGGAATTTGATGAAGATTATACCATCTGAGACCTAATTGAACAGGAAACATAGGATAGCAAACAAGGAAGGTGTAGCAAATATGGATGATGAAATTGACTTAAAATATGAGAAATATGAATCAAGTACAAATATAAAAGTGTATCCAGTAATAAAAATCCATCTGTCATCTCTCTTAAAGAAAAATAGTGTTGCTGGGCACTTTGATATGGAGCTGCGACTAGCTATCATGTTCAGAATGATCACCTACATAGAAAATAACAGAACACCAAGAAAGAAACTTTATGGGTACCTAGGTGTAATGACCCGAGACTACCCCCTAGTCGTCACACGGTACTTACGACCCTAAAGGACCACAAGCTAACCCATGAATGATATCTATTGTGACCACTGGACAATAATACTGAGATAATTGTGGAATAATAGGATGAAATATAGTAAGGTTCAAAATATCTAAAATACTAATAATGAATAATAACATCTAAATCTGAAATACTGTCTGAAAATATAGTCTAAAAAGACTCTAACTGAATCTTTCTGAAAGTGGAGTTGATGGGACAATCCCCCAACTAACTCCATCTACTAAAATACAGCTAGCTAAAGTACTGGAATAAAAGCATATCCTCGATAGATGAGGACTCACTACTAAATCTACTGCTATTGGCCGAATCTAAATCTACTATGTGTAGTCGGGAGCCTGAGCATCCAAACCTATGATATGAAATATCATAGCATAGGAAAGTATGTGTTAGTACATGGGAATATACTAGTATGCTAAATAAGGTAAGGCTGAATGCATGGGTTCATATGCATGAACAATAACTAACTAAATGATATACAAGAGCTGGATTAGCATACATGGAGGATCTATAACTACTGAACATACTGTGCATACTGTGACTGAGTATACTGAAACTGAATCTAATAACTAATAACTGAATATACTGATAATCTGGGATCACTGATAATCTAAATTACTATTAACTGAGTGACTGTATCTGACAGTCCTAATTTTATAGAAGTGAACTGAGTTCTATTCTGAAGATTGAAATCGAAACTGAAACTGTGGGAGGTAATTATCTAAATGACATGCCCCAATCTAAACTAATAGGGTTCCAATCTATAACCCTAATTGGAAGGGTGCCAGTACCATGCCATGGGTAAAGACAAGCTGAAGAGTAACCCTTTACTGGCAGGTTCCCTAAATAAGAACGGTGGTACCCTCTACTGGCAGGTAGAGCACCTCATCAACCCTCAACTAGCAGGTTTGATGTCTCAACTTATGCTGGCTACGTAGTTCTGGTACACAAGGACTGCTTCTAAGGATCATACCCTCTGCTGGCAGGTGATCCTCCATCTTTGGGTTTACTCGATGTTGAATTCTACTCCCAACTGAAAGACACTAAACTGAGTATACTGAACTGGACTAGACTGATACTGAGATTGCTGAGTTTTCCTAAGTTTTGTAACTGGCTGAATTCTACTGAGTTCTATAACGGACTGAGAGTACTACTGATCGTGACATGACAGATACTATTAAATACCTGACACTGGCTCTAAGTAACAGCTAGATTGTCGGGTATTAAATACCCCCGGGACTCGATAGCATGAAAAGTAAAGAAAAGCATAATCTAGAATAACATAACAATGTTCACTTGGACATAGTTCATTCATAGAGTAATTTCATCAAACACTTATGATACATTAACTTGTACATAAATGGGAAATACATGTTAGCATGGTGGCACGATGCTGTGGTATCGCATTTCCACTAGTGCTTTTGACATATTAATATTTAAGCATGGAAAAGCACTGGTGCAATGTAAATTCCATGAAATAAGCATCCAATTTTGTTGTCCTCCGGCAAATCAAGATCTTTCCCAATATTGTCGGAGGACAATAAAATTAGATGCTTATTTCATTGAATTTACATTACACCAGTGTTTTTCCATGCTTAGCTGCTAATATGTCAAAAGCACTGGTGCAATTTACATTTCCATCCATTTGATTATTTTCAAGAGCTCTAACAACTGCACGGGATTCACATACTACAACAAGCATTTGATTTTCTTCAAGATATGTTGAAAGCATGGTAAGGTAGGAAAACACAATCAATTACATCGATATTGCTAAGGAAGTAATTATACTCAATCTTGTTTGTGGTTCTGATCAGGTCAATAACAATGGACCTAATTGAAACCACAAACAAGAAGGCATGGGATGTAATTTAAAATTAAGAAATTGTCGTCTTGGCTTGATTCCTTATTTTAACTTCAGTTGTTCTTGGCACAAGTTTTCCTGACTTAATGTACATCATTTCAACCCTAGATATCCACAAAGATACTTTCTTGGTGTTCTGTTATTTTCTATGTTGGTGATTATTCCGACCACGCTAACTAGGCCCAATTTCCTCACAAAGTGTCCAGCTGGACTATTTTTTTTTTAGAGAGACAACAGATGAATTTTCATTACTGGATAAACTTTCATATTTGCACTTAATTCAAATTTCTCATGTTTTAAGTCAATTTCATCGGCCTGATTCGCTAGAAGTTCCTTGCTTGTGCACCCTATGTTTCCTCTTCAATTAGCTCTCAGATGATATATTTTATTTTTAATTTAAATAGGACAACATGGCCTTTTATTGATTTTCAACAAAATTTGTACAAAATGTTGGACTATTAAGTGTCCCATACCTGAATACATATACAAAATAAAACAAAATGACCAAATAAGAAAGTGGACAGTCTCTTTTCTTTGCTGCGTCTTCATCCATGATACAACACTCTGATATCTCCAATGAAATTCCAACCTAAGCTCTTCAATTTCTTCTACAAGCAATGATGAGATAATTCTGAGCTTGCATAATTCTCTTCTTAACTTTGCATCTTGAATAGCTAATAACATTGAGTTGGAAATATCCTTTTCCTTTAAATTTTGGAAGTGTAAATCCATGAAATTGACTGGGCTTTGAGTGCATTTTATCATAGGCATTTTAAATTCTCACAAATGCCATGAAATCACTCAATCGGAGATTTCTCCATCTCACTTATCACAGAACTATACTTTTTCTCCTCAGATAAGTTTACTCCATTTTCCTTCTCTATTTTCCTTGATTTATTCAAGATTATTACTCATTTTAAATTTTTAACAGTTTGAGCTCAGCGAAGCTAATACCACTATCCTAAAACCCAAATTGAGTATTAATCCAAATAAATTAGGTAAATCCTCCATACAATTATAATTATCACTTATCGTAGTTACCTTCTGTTATTTTCGCAAATGATGTATGCTTTGCTATCAACCAGCTTAAAATTGCATAACCTGCATAACTGTTGTTGTGGTTTATTGAAAAACAATTCTAATTTCATAATTGGCTATCCAAATAATATTCCCCATTTTGCATGTTTTGAAATCTGGAATTAGGGACATGAAATTTATCCATGTTCAGTAGAACTTTAGCTTCCTTTGGTAATTGCTAATAAGTTGAAAAAGTTAATCTTTCTGTTCCTACAAAAACAAAAATTCTGTTAGCAATAAAATCAGCTACTTTGTTGCCCTCCGTGCAGATGTGATTCAGGACCACCTGCACCCCTTTCATTAACTCCTAAATTTTTCTTATTTCCATAGCTATTAACCAAGGAATCTCCCAATATCCTTCTACAAAATTCTTAACAGCCAAAGAATCAGTCTCTAAAACCAAAGGAAATAAGTTGAGATAAGCACAGTATTCCAAGCCCAATCTCATAGCCATCACCTCAGCCATTAAATTATTAGACACCCCAATACTTCTACATTCTGCAAACACCAGATTTCCTTGATCATCTCTAATACAGTAAACACTAGAATTGAAACCAAGATTCTCTTTAGATATTCCATCACTATTGCATTTTAAAAAAATAGCTCTAGGAGCTGACTAATACGCCACAGAACAAGCAAGTCTAGGAGAATAATTCTGAAGAAAACTCAGTAATTCCAACCATGATTCTGGAATAGATCTAAACCAGGGATATAGTGTTTTAGTCAACAACAGTAAATTTCTAGTTATTTCTCTTTTCATTCTCCATAATATTATCTTACCTCCATGTTTAATGACATCTCTACCTTTACAAATCTGCCATAAAATAAACATAGGAATTGCCTTAAAATAGGATTTAACTTCGCACTTGTGGACGCATTCCACCATTTAAATACACTATCCTTTATTTGTAAGAAGGGACCTTTAATACCTGCACATGCTGCAAAATAAACCCATATACCATTAACCTTAGAACATATCATAAATAGATGCTCAAAGGTTTTATCAGTTCCACTATTACAGCAATAACAAAGAGCCTCTTCACAAATATCAGTCCTACCAAAACTTCACCTATTGGTAATCTTTTCATCCACAATCTCCAAATGAAAAATGAAACCTTAAAAGGAATTCCCTTCATACATATTCTTTTATAGATCAAAAAACACTTATTTTTATGTCTCACAAAGTCCCAGGCAGCTCTAACACTGAAATTTCCAGAAATATTCAACATCCACCATGCTTTATCCCAATGTTCATTCTCTTGTTTGCACTTTACATTCTATGCAACATGATTATATACTTCATTCCTAAAATTTAACTGCAGGAGATCAGAATTCCATTCTTCATTACTAAAACATTGACTCACTTCTTCTAGCTGATAATTCCTGTATAAATCAATAGGAAGTAAGTAATGTAATGCCCCCAACTGTGTCCAATTATCATACCAAACACTTGAATGACCACATTTAGGTTCCCACCATATTTGTTGATCAAATATCTCCCTAGCTTCAAGCATGTATTTCCATATTAAAGAACCATCCCTCCACTCTACTAGTTGAGGTCTAACTTTCTTACAATATTTAGTCCACATGAAATTGGTTCATAAATATTTTTTAGTTCAAAAATCCACCATAGTTTAGCAAAAATGGCTTTAGAAACATCAAATAATGATCTAAAACCCAACCCCCATCATCTTTAGGACTGCAAATATCATCCCAAGCCACCCAATGCTTATTTCTGGCCACTTTTTTAAAGTTTCATTAAAATTTAGAAAAAATTCTATGTAAATAATGAATAACACGCTTAGGAGGATTAATGGAAGAAAATAAATAAATGAGAATACTTAATAGAACACTATTAATTAAAATAGCTTTACCACCAAATGATAACAATTTTCCTTCCATACTTGCAACTTTCCTTGAACTTTTTTCATCAAATTAGAGAAGTGCACCTTTATTTTCCTTGCATGACCTATAGGACATCCCAAATACATCAATGGAAACTTCTTCTTAGAAAAACCTGTGCATTCTTCCACCTCCTTAATATGTGAATGAGCAGCTTTATGATACATATAGAATGAAATCTTCTCTTTGTTTATCAATTATCTAGATTTCTCTTCATATCTCCTGATAATCCCCATTAGAAGCTTCAAAGCATCCTTATCTATAGATCTAAATATAATGGCATCATCTACATAAGCAAGATGATTAGTATCATCACTCCATTTTGGTAGACCAAAACCCTTATAACCATTTTCCATATATAATGAATTCAGAGCTCTAGAAAGAACTTTTGCAGATAAAATGAATAAAGTAGGTGATAAAGGATTCCCTTGCTTCACCCCCTAGTGGAATGAAAGAAACCATATGCTTGACCATTTATTAGTACAAAGTACTAATTATTAGCTAGTAGTCTCCAAATCTTATCAACCACCTCATTATCAAAACCTATCTTTTGAAGCACTTTGACCAGAAAAATCCAGCTTACCCTATCATAAGCCTTAGCCATATCCAATTTGATAACTTCATTTGCAAGTTTTCCTCTTTTCCCAATATCTGTAATAATCTCCTGAGCTAACATAATATTTTCAGTAATGCTCCTCCCTTTCACAAAACTAGATTGATTCTTTGATACAACATTAGGCAAAATGTCTTATAATCTATCATGAAGAATCCTTGAAATCACCTTATTTAGAAAATTACTCAAACTAATTGGTCTCATATCTAAAAAAAATTGTACGGTATATTTTTTAGGCAATAACACCAAATTAGTATGAATGATGGATTTAGGAAGAGTATAGCCTTGAAAAATGCAATAACCACTTTGTACACATCTTTCCCAACAATATCCCAACATTTTTGAAAAAATAAACTAGAAAATCTATTCGGGCCATACTATCAGCATTAAGTTCAAATATAGATTTTTCAACCTCTTCTCTAGATGGCAGAGCATTAATAGCCCTATTTGAATCAAAAGATACCAAACTAGGAATAAACTTCACCAGTGAATATTTAGCAGCAGTCTGAGTTTCTATGAACTGTTCTTGATAAAAATCCATAGCAGCACTAGCCACCTGATCAAACCATTCAACCCATACTCCCTCTTTATTTTTTATTTTGTTGATAGATAATCTTCTTATTCTTCCATTAACAAGACTATGAAAAAATATTATATTTTTCCCCTTCAGTAAACCACTTGATACCAGCTTTTTGCCTCCAGAATTCTTTCTCATAATGAACATATTTCTTCAGCTCAGCTTGTGCTTTATGAAGAACCATCATGTTTAAAACTGATCGATTATCTTTAAATAATTCCTCTTTCATTCTCACAATTTTCTCTCTAATTATCAACTGCTTGAAAATATCTCCAAAAGTATTTTTGCTCCAACCAGATAAATTCAACTTTGTTCCTTTTAATTTTTGCTTTAGACTCACAAAAATGCACTGTCATCACTTGTTATCCAATTATTTCTGACCACCATTTTGAAATCTTCCTTTTCTGACAAGAATTTCAGAAATCTAAAAGGCTTATTAATAACATAGGACTAACTCCCACAAGACAATAGAAATGGGGCATGATCTGATCTAGTTCTAGCTAAATGTTCTGATTCTATTAACCCAAAACAACCCAAGTATGACTGATTCACCAAAATTGTATCCAACCTTTTGAAAATATATTCATCATCTATTCTGCCATTCCACCAAGTAAATGGACTACCTTTAAATTTGACATCTACAAGATCACAGGAATTCACATAGAAAGTAAAATCCTCATATTCCTGAAGATAAACAAGCAGTCCTCCTATCTTCTCTTCATCGCTTAGAATGACATTAAAATTACCACCAATCAACCAAGGCAGTTGCATTTCCAAATTCAAAGTATATAAATCATCCTATAATGCTATTCTTTCTTATGCATCATATCTGGCATCTATCATTGTAAGTAAAATTGATTAAACAGATTCCAAAAATAATAGGATTAGAGTCAAATATTGTTCAGCATCAAGAATAAGATCCATATGAATATGTTCCTAAATAAATACCCAGATCTTACTATTTTGATTATAATTTGCATAAGGCATGCCTAATCTTCTCTTGTATCTTTGAATTTGCATCACATTCTAGAAAGGCTCCATCAAAGCTATTATAGAAAAGTTATGATGTCTATTCAAGATCTGAATTCTATGGAATGAATTTTGAGTCTTTACAAACCTCACATTACAAAATAATGTTTTTAAACTCATTTTTAAATAGCTTTAGTATTTCTCTTTGGATTTGACCTCTTAGGTACTGATCTTGGGTGTATTTATATGCCTAAGCACCATAATTTATCCATATTTTAGCTATGTTTAGAGAATAAAGTGCCTAGTTTCTTATGTTTTTACTCTACTTCTATGTAATTGAGTTAACCGATGTGATTAGCATGATTTCAGGTATTAATAAGGTAGATGAAGATATTATGTGACTATGAAATGCGGATGGCATATGACACAAGAGAAAGTAGCAACCTGGACCAAATGTGGCGCCTAGAAACTATAATTTGGATCAAATGTGGCGCCTAGAAACTATGTCCAAGACTAGTTTGTCATTTGTAATTAGTTTAGGGACCTAGAAGGCAATTATGAGAGAAAAGATTATTAAAAGGCTTAATGCTGAACTTTTAAGAAGGATTCATTATTCTGTATTTTTTTTTGGAGAGAGCATAGAAGGGCGGCTTAGCTTGAGAGAGAGAGAAAAACATTTTTTGCTCTTGCTCTCAGTATTCGCACACCAAGATCGTCTCCTAGTTTTTGGTATGATGAATATTTCTATTGTGATTTTCATTTTATTCATGAGTAGCTAAGTTTATTAGTTAGGGTTATGGAAGCCTTGTAGCATACAATCTATTATTTTGGGTTTTGAATTCATTATGCATTGATTTGTTTACATCATACTCTCTTTGTTTATCTTGAATTCTCATGGTTGCAAACATGGAGGATATTCCTTAAAACGCAACTTGTTCGAAAGAAAGGTTGTTTTTCAAAAAGGAGAGTAGTGATTAGAAAATAGGATTACCAACCCCTATTTTATATGTTAATGTCTTAGAAGGATTAACTACTTGGAGCTTTCATATTGATTTTGGTAAATGCTTTTGATTCGAGAGAACTAAAGTGAATTAGTCCTTGATGGTTGAGAAACACTAGGATTATGTTATTAAATACAATAAGTTTCTCTATAAGCATGATACATGTATGAATTCGTAAAGCCCAGAGTTAGAAAGTATTGAAAACTACAAGGTGGACATAACCCTAGCTTGCTCTTTCTCTGAATTTGAATACTACTACACTTATTTCATCTTGTTAAATTGAAACCATTAATTTGTGAACTAAATCAAATCCCCCTGTTTATTTTATGAAAACAAATGATTAAAAGTCAACTAATCTGCATACAACTTAATTAGCACCACATTCCTTGTGGGATTTGACCCCAACCTAGTTGGGTTATAGATTTGACAACGACCACTTACTCTCTTGTAAGAGAGGTATAGTTTGGGCATATCAAATTTTGGCATCGTTGCCGGGGAATACGGTTGTCAATTGAGTTTATGTGTGTAAGTTGATTGTTAGTCAAGTTTCCTTATTTTACGTTTATTTGTTGTTTTTGTTTGTTATAGGCTCATTGTTGTTTATTCCACGAACTAGAAGTTCAGGAGAACCATTATTACCCTTCAATCCTGAACCTCATCTCATTGAAAGAATTGCTAACCAACAGGAAGCTGAAAGATTAGCCGCTTTGGCTAATGTTCAATGAAAACTCCAAAATACTGATAACCCAGGGTGGGAACCTAATCCTGATAAAGAGGAACTAGGAGACGATGAGTTGTTGGGGCCAGTTAATTGAAGGCGTGCAGAGGATATAGCTACACCAGTGAATAGAAATGTGAACAGAATTGTCCTTTCAGAGCAAGACCGAAATGCTAAGCTATGCATTTTAATCTAGAGGATGGTGATGATGACTTGGATGAAGCCGGTGCAACAGGGGATACTATTCCTCCGCCCTTAGCACCCGAAGACAAGTTTAATATTACAAGCACTATGATCCAGCTGTTGCAACTCAAAGGGTTATTTGGTGGACTTGTAGGCGAAGACCCAAATGTGAATTTGGTTAATTTTGTCTCAATATGCATGTCGTTTGACAACCCAGGGGTTGGACAAAATGCAATTCGACTGTTCCTATTTCCATTACCTCTATCTGGAGAGGCAACTCTATGGTTAAGTGGGCTAACTCCTGACTCTATTACCAATTGGAGGCAACTGAAAGATGCTTTCCTAGAAAGATTCTTTCTGCCATCCAAGAGAGCATAGTTGAGAGATAAGATAAGCAATTTCAGATAGCTTTCAATTGAAGCTCTCCACGAGACTCGAGAGAGGTTCAAGAAGAATCTTATGTGGTGCCTATATCATCAAATGACCAATGTCCACTGGATGGAGATATTATATCAAGCCTTGAATTCGGTTACCAAGCCAGTGATAGGCAATGCTGTGGGTGGATCATTCATGGACCTCTCTTTTACTGAAGCTTCTAAGATACTTGATCGGATGACAAAGAAGAGTAGAGCTTGGCATAGCAGGGATTCTAAGGTAGCAAGCTATACTGTATCTATTAGCATGACTACAAAATAGAGGCGAAGAGAAGAAGAGCATGACCAGGACATGGCTCACATAAAGACGCAAATGGATCTTCTCACTAAGCATCTATTATCAGGAAAGATAGAGAAGGTTAAAGCTATAGCATCATAGGGGAGGGCTGACTCTAATCCTGAGGAAGAAGCCAATTACTTGAGCAATCAGATGGGTTTCCGAGGTGGTGGCCAAGGAAACCAAGGTTGGAACCATCAAGGAGATTGGAAGAGTAAAAGTGACAGGAGTGCACTGTATATACCTCCTAGAAGCCTTGATAATACTGCCACTAGTTTAGGTAAAATGTCCATAGAGGACATGATGGAGAAACTATTAAAGGGAGTTGAGGCGATAAATTCTGGGGTGACTACTGTAAAGAGTGAAATATCTTCCATGAGTCAACTAGTAAATTTGCACTCAGTCGCTATTAAACAATTGTAGCAGCCGATGAGCCAATTATCCACAGCATTCAACCAAAGACAAAATGAGACTCTACCAAGTGATACAGTTCAGAATTTGAGGACTGATGAATCGTGTATGGCCATTATCACTAGGAGCGGTAAGATGTTATCTATTCCAGGTTTGGGAGCTTCCTCTTATACTGATGAGGTTGAAATAGATTAGGAGATGGTTGATGAATCTCTAGTGGTGCCTGTAGAGTTGGGAGGTTTGAAAAAGAAGAGTGCATAAGTTGAACAACCAACTAAGCCGAAGCATGTTAGTGATGTGGAGCAAGGCATAAGAAAGGAGGTAAAAGTTGCTCCAACTGAAATCCCAAGGATGCCACCCCTATTTCCACAACGATTAAATAAGAAAGAAGATGATGGAAAGTTTAGAAAATTTATGGCTATGTTGAAGCAGTTGACAGAGAATGTGCCCTTAGTTGAAGCACTAGAATAGATGCCCGGATATGCTAAGTTTATGAAAGACCTATTGACAAAGAAAAGGACTGTGATCTATGAAATGGTAGACAATCTTCATCATTGTAGTGCTATTGCTACAAGATCTATTGTCCAAAAGAAAACTGATCCGGGAGCATTTACTATTCCATGTACGATTGGATTGATAAAGTTTGAAAAGTCCCTTTGTGATTTTGGGGCAAGTATTAATCTTATGCCATTGACGATTTTTAAGAAACTGGGTTTGGGAGATCCTACGCCCACCAATATGCAGCTTCTAATGGCGGATAGATTGGTAAAAAGGCCGATTGGGATTCTATATGATGTACTTGTAAAAGTTGTTGATTTTATATTTCCTACCGACTTTGTAATTCTTGATTGTGAAGTGGACTTTGAAGTACCCATAATTTTGGGTAGGCCATTCTTAGCAACTGGGAGAGTGTTAGTTGACATGGAGCTGAATGAGCTTAAATTTAGGCTCAATACGAAAAAAGTTAGCTTTGAAGTATGTCGGTCTATGAAACAACAAAAAGAGATTAGTGTCTTCTCGATTGTTGATGTATTCTATGAAGATGAGCGAGACGTACCATTTAAGGATATATCTTTTGTGGAGACCATTGCTGGTTTGGTTGAACTTGCAAGCAAGGATGTGAGTGACTGCAAAGTGGTTGGACTAGGAATAAAATATTTTCTTGATCCAGTAAATAAGGTACAAAAGGTATCATCGATGTATCTTGACAAAGTATGAGTAGTCAAGATAATTGAGTCGTGCCGCAACATTAAATCAGGAGCTACATGGGAGGCAACCCATGATTTTATTTTCACTTTATTATGTTAAACAAAAATGCAAAAAGAAGAGTCGAGCCACGACCAAAACTACGGTGCTTGGTGGGAGGCAACCTATCTTTCTAATTATTTTTGTTGTTTTTGATTAAGTGTAGGTGCACGAAGTACTAAGGAGAAGATTAGTACCAACTTTGATTTGGAAGCGAGCCATGTCAATGGTGGTAATTTTAGGAGTGATGGGAACATTACAGGTAAGTTGGAGTGGTCAAATGTGTAAGGCTCAAGTATGATTCGCATTAGATTCGCGCTTCGAATTAGGTTAATCCGACCCAAAAAGTTTTGACCTGTGCAACTTTATTTTGTGACTTTTAATGAGGTCTGTGGTGGTAGCATAGGGATTGGGCTGATAGGCCGATCCCAAAGCCCGAATCCCACCATTGACCTCGATGAGGATGTGGGGCGAAGCCTCTGTGGTATGGACCTTTTCGACCAAGAGTGCGCCACGCATCCCATCGCACATGCTCACTAGACCAACTATGCGATACCTTATGTGCTGCATATGAAAATATAGGCGATAGGGTATGCACCGCATATTTTATCGCCTATGCTCACTGCCTCACTTAGCCGATAGCTTAGGTGCCGCCTATGTCAACATAGGCGATAGGTTAGGCGCCGCTTATACCATTGCCTATGCTCACTGCCTCACTTAGGCGATAGCTTAGGCGTCGTCTATATCAACATAGGCTATAGGTTAGGCGTCGTTTATACCATTGCCTATGCTCACTGCCTCACTTAGGCGATAGCTTAGGTGCAACCTACGTCAACATAGGCGATAGGTTAGGCGCCGCTTATACCATTGCCTATGCTCACTGCCTCACATAGGCAATAGGGTATGCGCCACATTTCCAATCGCCTATGCCTACTAGCTGGTTACTTTGCTAATTTTTTTGTAAGAAAATAGTACCAAATAACTTTGCTATTTGCTCCAATGATGATCTTTATGTAGATGGCATAACTTCTAATATGGATGAGAAGTACTAATAGCCAGGTTCTTTATCTTATTATTTGCACTGAGGACAATGCTGAGCTTAAGTGTGGGGTGGCTGGGTACTTTTCTACTTGTTTTGTAAGAAAATATGACCTTCTCCTTAGCATTTTTCTGTGAGAGGATTAGTTATTTTGTTTATTTTGTTAGTTATGTAGTCATAATTAGGTGTTTTTCTCGATGATGGATGGATGACGACCGTCTTAAGAGAAAATTAGTCATTTAATTGCATGTAACTGTTCTTATGGGTCACATGACATTATAACATAAGTATGTGATGGATCAGTACATTTAAAACACCTAGGATCTAGTTGTGACTCTTGTTGTGATTGTTGGTTTTATTTGAATTCATGTAATTGTTGGGTCAAGAATCTATAATGCTCCTAATTGAGTTGACCATGTGCCATGAGTGTGTAAGACTGTTGTATATTCCTTATTACAACTGATGCTAGAACTTGCCTGGTGTGTGTGCAAAGGGAAATAAAGATTGTGAGTTTAGGAGATGATTTAGGCATTTCTTTGATAGCCATTGTTCATATCTTCTTTTGACCTACCTTTGTACACTATCTTAGCTAGCCCCGTTGAGCCTTTAGCTTGTTCTTTTGTTAGCCTCATATGTAGCCTATTCCGTTCTTTAATAGACCGCAATTTGATCCAAAAGATCCTAAGTGCTTTAATGTAAAATCAATGTGAGTTAGAAGTTTGACAATAAGAGGAAAAAGGTAAAATTGATGCCCCAAAGTCTAGTTATTGGCGTGACCAATTGATATGGTTGGGAGTAGCTAAAATTGTTGAGAAAGTTCAAAATTTTATCCCGAAAATGTTACAATGAACCTGTTTTGGCCCTGGTCCTTCTTGGACATTGTACACCTCAACTAAGGCAAATTGCTTAAGTTGAGGATGGCTATTATAGGGGTTCGTAATGAGTTATTAATTGAGCTTAATGAGTTGGGGTAAAAAGCAAATCTATGAAGATAGCAGAAGTGGAAGTTGGTAGTTAGATAGTGGTGTTGATTGCATAATGTAGTATATTAAAGCACGTAGGGAAGATAGTCACTATTTCTGGCCAAAATAGTTCCTACCCATCCTTTAGTCTGCATTACAACCCGTAAAAGACCTATATGATCCTAATCTTAGCATTCTGATATTAGTGGAGTATTACACTAAGGGCAAGCATATGGTCATCAGTTCTAATTTGAGAATTCTTTGTGAGAGTGAGCGCAACTTGATTCTTGTACCCTTTTTGTTAGAAATTGCATGATTGTGAGTGATTATGGGTAACTTTCTTGTTGTGAGGGCACATGGTTGATGAAGGTTGGGTAATTTATATGATTTCTATGCTTAAACAATATGCATGAAATTGCCAACTTAATGAGTCTATTCTTGAGGGTAGGTTGTCTCTAGTGATGATTCCTGAATCTACTTCTTGTTCATAATTGTTGTGTGAGCCTATTTGAGCATCTTGTCTTCCTTTGCGGGTGCTAAGGCTTATGTAGTATGTATAAATGGATATGTTGTTTTAGGATGAACAAAGCTTTAAGTGTGGGGCGGTGATCTTGGGTGTATTTATACGCCTAAGTACCATAATTTATCCATATTTTAGCTATGTTTAGAGAACAAAGTGCCTAGTTTCTTATGTTTTTACTCTACTTCTATGTAATTGAGCTAACCGATGTGATTAGCATGATTTCAGTTATTAATGAGGTAAATGAAAACATTATGGGACTATGGAATGCGGATGGCATATGACACAAGAGAGAGTAGCAACTTGGACCAAATGTGGTGCCTAGAAACTACAATCTGGACCAAATGTGGCGCCTAGAAACTATGTCCAAGCCTAGTTTGTCATTTATAGTTAGTTCAGGGACCAAGAAGGCAATTATGAGAGAAAAGATTATTACAAGGCTTAATGTTGAATTTTTAAGGAGGATTCATTATTCTGTATTTTTTTTTGGAGAGAGCAGAGAAGGGCGGCTTAGCTTGAGAGAAAGAGAAAAATGTTTTTTGCTCTTGCTCTCAGTATTTGCACACCAAGATCATCTCCTAGTTTTTGGTATGATGAATATTTATATTGTGAATTTCATTTTATTCATGAGTAGCTAAGTTTATTAGTTAGGGTTATGGAAGCCTTGTAGCATACAATCTATTACTTTGAGTTTTGAATTCATTATGCATTGATTTGTTTACATCATACTCTCTTAGTTTATCTTGAATTCTCGTGGTTGCAAACATGGAGGATATGTCTTAAAATGCAACTTGTTCGAAAGAAAGGTTGTTGTTCGGAAAGAAGAGTAGTGACAAGAAAATAGGATTACCAACCACTATTTCATATTTTAATGCCTTAGAAGGATTAACTACTTGGAGATTTCGTATTGTTTTTTGTAAATACTTTTGATTCGAGAGAACTAAAGTGAATTAGTCCTTAATGGTTGAGAAACTCTAGGATTATGTTATTAAATACAATACGTTTCTCTGTAAGCATGATGCATGTATGAATTCGTAAAGCCCAAAGTTAGAAAGTATTGAAAACTACAAGTTGGACATAACCCTAGCTTGCTCTTTCTCTGAATTTGAATACTACTACACTTATTTCATCTTGTTAAACTGAAACCATTAATTTATGAACTGAATCAAATCCCCCTATTTATTTTACGAAAACGAATGATTAAAAGTCAACTAATCTGCATACAACTTAATTAGCACCATATTCCCTGTGGGATTCGACCCCAACCTAGTTGGGTTATATATTTGACAACGACCGCTTACTCTCTCGTAAGAAAGGTGTAGTTTGGGTGTATCAGGTACTATATCACCTTTACTCCTGGTGTTGTTACTCTTAGCAACAGTCATAGTTAATAAACCATCTTCTTTAAAAACTTAATGAGCATTAGTCTTATTATTAACCTCTTCCTTATCTTCTACAGGTTGAATATTGCATCCTGCTTGCTGGTTTTCTTTATCAATTATCTGATGTGATACAATATCAGGCAAGACTTTTTTAGGATGGGATTTTGAAGACTAAATGATGATATCTTATTTTTCTCTCTTCTCTAAGCCTGTCATCTCCAACATTAACAAACTGTCAAATACCTTTAGATATATCCCACCATCTCAATATTTTTCAATGAGGTATCAATCTGCAAATGTTCTTGATAAATGGAATTTTTTAATTGATGTTGTAAAACCATCTGTACCACCTACTTTTTATTGTTTCTGCAATTACTTGCATTTAACTACTACTTCTCCTCATTCTTCTCTTCTTCTATAGCCACCTTATATTTAACTATTGCCAGTGTACTAACTGATTCTACCCATTTTGCTTTCATAATATTCACATTTTCTTTTTCTACCTTGTCTTTATTGAATTGCTCTTCCTGCACCGCATGTGACTTTATGCATACCTTATCAACTTTCACTTTATTATGATACTCCCTCTGTTGATCAATTATGTTGCTGCATTTCTTGACATACTACTCTTCATTGTGCACTACTGCTGCATTACTATGAAAAGTCTTCTCTACCCATTCTCTAGTTCCATCTATGCATGTGATACCTTGGTCTGTGATGCTTTTTGCTCTGTTCTTCTTCAGGAATCTATTCATTTAAAGCTTTAAATTTATTGTTAGTGTTGAGGGCATCACTTCTCAATTTAACCTTTTCACTAATGAATTCTCCCTTCTTTTTTGTAAAAAATCTATTTGTGGGATTCTATTTAGAAATCACTGCACCCTTATACTTCTTTCTTATTTGCGGTAATTCCCCTGATGATGCACCATGATCGTGTTTATCATTTCTTTATTTTAATTCTCGATGCAACACTCTACAATACTCCTCACTGTGCCATTGTAACTTGCACCCCTTGCAGTAGGATGGAAGTTCATCATATTGAATTTTAATCTTCATAATCTTATTCTGCTTACTGTCACTACCTTCTATCTCCATGAGAACAAATTCAGGTTTTTCTGCAAGCAAGTTTAGCTAAACATTCACCCTAGCACAACTAGGGTGAGTTTTATTAATGGCTGCTGAACAAGATGTAGAGGTTTGCCATCTGATGAAGCCAGTGAAAATAACACCTCTTTAACAAAGAATGTTGGCAGTAGATCTGGAAAAGAAATCCAGTGGTGACTTGTGTCGTTTCCTCCTTTGGATTAAAGTTTGCATCATAAATAAATGGCCTCATATGATATGCATAACCATCCTTTGTAATAATGTAATAAACATTTTTAGCTAGCATGTTTATGTAATCCTCAATACATTCAAAACTCATAAGCACATGTCTATTCCGCAATAATTCAATTTTTCATTCACTTGTAATTCCACATTGTTTTGGAATTAATTCCCTTAATTCAACAATGTTTGGCCATCCGTATGAGAATTTACCTATAACAACATATTGTAAATTCTCAATTATATTCATTCTTCTCACTTTTTGTTCAGTTCATGCGAACGTATGTATTCCATTAATAAAAGAAGATTTCTTTACTGGAATAGGATCAACATCTATTACTTCTCATGAGAAACGGAACCTTTCAATAAGTTGGCATAATTTTTCTTAGGGTTATTAACTTTATCTCCAAGCTTTGTAAATTTTGGGTATTCTTATTGAGAAGAGGGGGAAAATCAGATATTGAAAGAGGTTCCATACCAGTCACCATAGGTGGCTGGCCGATCGCCGTTAACATGATGGCTTAGGGTTTCAAACAGTGCGTTCTCAGATGATATAGTCTTTCACCAACTCCCCTTTCCCCTGAAGGCATTCTCATCCTACTCCTTCTAGTGTATAATCATCTTCTCGAACAACCCATCCATATAAATTTGGGTCAGGGGAATTTCTATTAGTTTTTCATTCTTGTTTGTTGCAGTGGGAGGCTTCAAAGGTCTTCTCAGAGTCCAATGCACCCTTAAAGTTAGTCCAATCGTTACTAGATATCTACAATGATACCAAATATTGATCCCTTCTCAAAACTTGACACGCATAAACATAAGCAATAACTGTCATTAATTCGTAACAGGGTATCGACACCATCTTCATGGCCCCTCAGCCTTTCAATTCGAACCTATCAAACTTAAATGTACATACAGGATCCTGTTTGAATGATCAATGCCTAATAGGTTAAAAACTCCATTCACAAAATCATTATACTTTATGTGTATTGTTCCGATGACCTTATCAGTAATACATAACTCCCACACATAAAAGTGGATCCATCCATCTGCACGCACCTTATTCTTCCTAGCCCATCTATGGTTTAATTTGAATAAACAGATGACTAACCTACTACAACAGATGAGATATCTGGTAAAATTATCAAATAATTATAGAAATCTATTATGATAGATGATCAATCTGTTGCAATATATGACTTATTTATTAGAAATAATCAAATAGATATATACATCTGTTGCAACAGATTGTCAATATGCTGTAAATTATCAAACATGTAGAATATATTTTGCAACAGATTACCCATCTGTTAGATTTATTTTAAAGTAATTTTCTTTTCTTTTGAAATACAATAAAGATAAAATATTGTATTTAGATCCATTTTTTTAATTTACATATTCGAAAAGTCACTAATTTTATTTAATTAAGGGATGTAATTATTAAAAAAAGAGGTAAACAGTCATGGCTTTTTTACTAACACATTCAAATTCAATTTTATTTAAATAAAAAGATGACTAACTTGTTGCAACAGATGACACATCTGTTAAAATTATCAAATAATTTTAGACATCTATTACGACAAATGATCAATCTGTTGCAACATATGACTTATCTGTTGGAAATAATCAAACAGATATATACATATGTTGCAACAGACTATCAATATGTATTAAATTATCAAACAAGTAGAATATATTTTGCAACAGATTACCCATCTGTTAGATTAATTTTAAAGCAATTTTTTTTCTTTCTGAAATACAATAAAGATAAAATATTGTATTTTGATCAGTTTTTTTAATTTACATATTCGAAAAGTCACCAGTTTTATTTAATTAAGAGATGTAATTATTAAAAAAGAGGTGAACAGTCGTGGTTTTTTTACTAACTCATTCAAATTCAATCCTTTATAAATAGGTCCCTACTTACTCGTTCAGTCTACTCCACTTTTAGATATGTCTGATTCGAATATGGACAAAGTAATTTTGCACAACTCCTTGCAGAAACTTGAAAGTCATATCCGTGAACTCCGGTGGGAGTTGGGCGACATGAGAGAAAGGCTGAGGAGAGCCTTGCAGCTGTCGGATGACGATTGACCGGTTAATAATAATAATATTAATAATAATAATAATAATAATAATAATAATAATAATTATGTTATGTTTTTTCTTTTAGCGTATGTATTTTCTTTTATTATATTGTATCTACCTAAGGGAGAAACCTAATATATGTTTTAACTTTTATTGTATATTTGTATTTAATGGATTCAAAAATCTATGTTTGGTCGACTTTAGATTTTTAATTCTTATTTAATATTTAATTTTCATTCTGTCTATTCTTTATTCTCAATATGTCGATGGTTTGAGGTAGGAATTGAGCGTTTGTGGCAACAGATGGACTATATGTTGCAACAGATGGTTAATCGGTTGTGACAAATGGATCATATGTTGCAACAAACTGTTATTAATAAAAAAGGATTATTGAGAGGGTGAAAGGTCATGACTTTTTGATTATTTAATATGAAAAATAGTTCATAAATAAATAATAAGGAATTTAATAACTCGTGTTAATATTAAATAGGCGACAAGTCGTGACTTTTCATCATTTTTATTTTTAAATCTATTTTTTTAATTTATTTATTATATAATAAAAAAATCACCACTTTAGATTAATAAAGGTATATGATGATTGTTAAAAAAGAGGCCTACAGTCGTGACTTTTTGTCTAATACACTCAAAACAACTGATGAATTAAATTCCCCATCTGTTGCAAAGAAATCAAAAAAGCTCCTTCAACAAATGGTCAATTTATTGCAACAGATGGTATATCTGTTGTCACAGATAGGTTATCTGATGCAACAGATGTACAATATGTTGCCACAACTCAATAAAAATGGTTAATATTTTATTAAGAGAAACGGTTATTGAAAAGGTGAGAAGTCTTCGATTATTTAATTGAGAAAAAGGTTATTTAAATTTAAGAACTAATTAATAAAAAACTAAAAAGTCATGACTTGTCACAATAACCAAAGACTTATCAGCTTGATTTAATTAAGTCATTTTTTCATAGAAAACAATAAGAAAATAAATGATAAACATAATTTATAACTGTAAAAAATGATATTTAATTTGAATAATTGAAGTTAATATTAAATAGGCGACAAGTAATGACTTTTCATCATTTTTGTCTTTAAATCTATTTTTATAATTCATATAATTAAAAGGTCACCAATTTGGATTACTGAAAGTATATGGTGATTATTAAAAAAAATAGATTATATGTTGCAACACATGGTATATCTGTTGCCACGGGTGGGTTATCTGATGCAACAGATATACAATTTGTTGCCACAACTCAATAAAATGGTTATTATTAAAATAAGCGGTTATTGAAAAGGTGAGAAGTCTTCGATTATTTAATTGAGAAAAATGTTATTTAAATTTAAGAACTAATTAATAATAATAAGCTGGAAAGTCATGACTTATCACAATAAAAAAAAAATCAGTAGCTTGATTTATTTAAGTCATAATTTTCACAGTAATCAAAAAGTCACCAATTTGAATCTAATTAATAAAATGGAGGTGAACAGTCGCGCCTTTTTGCCTAACTCATTCAAATTCAATCCTCTATAAATAGTTCTCTCCTTACTCGTTCATTCTACTACACTATATTTATTTCTTGCATCTTGTCTTTCATATTACATCTTCAACCACTTTCTCTTCAAAGACAAGATACCTTTTCCCTAACTCAGGTAAGTTTTTTTCTTTCTTTTTGTATAAATCTACTCAATTGGTAGTACACGTTGTATTACATTCAAAATCTTTTCATTACTTGTGTTTTTGCGTTTTTTGTCAATTCATGTGTGTTCTAGATATGACTGATCCTATTTGGGACATTGCTATTCTGTGCGACACCGTGTGAGAACTTCTGAGATAGGTTAATGACCTGCAGTAGGAGTTGGGCACCATGAGAGCAAGGATACTCCGACAGATTTGTAGGCTAAGTAGGGCCCTGTTACTCTCGGTTGATGATTGGCTGGCTGACAACGATAATAATAATCATAATGATGATGATGATGATGATGATAATAATAATAATAATAATATTTAGGTTATGTTTTTTCTTTTAGCGTATATATTTTTATTTTTTTATATCCGATCTACCTACCTAATGTATTTTGTTTTTGTTTAATGAAAAATTTATGTTTCTGTCTATTTCTTCTTCTCAACAAACATGTCGACGATTGGACATAAGAAAGAATTTGTAATCTGGTAGCAATAACAAGAGTTTTGAGTTCTTTCAACAGATGGATCATCTGTTAAAACATATTGGTTATCTATTGGGTTTGTGGCAGGAGTTATTTTATGTTGTTCCAAACAGATTACTCATATGTTGCAACAGATTACTCCTCTGTTGTAACAGATAACGCGTCTGTTGCAATAGATAACTAGTATAATGCAATAAATAACTATTACAACAAATGACTCATCTGTTCGATTCATGTTACAGGCACTATATAGAACTATAAACATGAATCCAACATATGAGTCTTTCATTGCAACAGATTACTTATCTGTTACAATAGATGAGTGATCTGTTTAAACAGGTGGCTCTTATGAGTGTACCTAGACGACAAATTCAACTAAAAATCATAATTTTACTTATCAAAGTCACCTATGAAGTAATGCCAAAGTGATGTATGAAACCAAATTTGACCTAAAAAATTGTTCAAGTAGCAGCAGTAGTGGTAGAAATAACAATAATGGTCAATAAGAA